>NW_019154115.1:15542351-15733948 GCF_002288905.1 Enhydra lutris kenyoni | reverse complement strand
GCTCTTACCTTGCAGCAGCTGCCAGGAGATTTTTGGCATTGGGGGCTCCGGGATCTACCGAGAGAGACTTGGCAGCGAGCAACAGCTTGCTGGAC
This sequence comes from Enhydra lutris kenyoni, assembly GCF_002288905.1. Classification (NCBI taxonomy): domain Eukaryota; kingdom Metazoa; phylum Chordata; class Mammalia; order Carnivora; family Mustelidae; genus Enhydra; species Enhydra lutris. Next base: position 15,733,853 of record NW_019154115.1, on the reverse strand, counting down.
GCCATAGAGATATTCTTGAGGTTGCCTATCACTTGGATCTGGTCTTCTTTCGTCTGCAAAGTTGAAAGGAGGCCAAGTAATTAGGGACTGTCCATTTCTCCTGGGCAGCATTCAGAGAGCCGGGAGAAGCATCTCGATACAGGAGCAAGTTACCTACAGAGGCCGCATTAAGCCCCATTAGTCTGCAGATGCCCAGCGGGTCGACACACTGCCCCAGGTCTACCCTTCCCCAAACAGATACCCACACCAAGATGCCCGCAACAGGACAGACGTCCATCCCCGAGCGGGTCAGCCAAGAGCTGTGCCATCTCACAAGTGCATGCAGTAAGAGTGGGGGAGGGAAGTAGAGGGAGGGGGAGAGAGCCCCCGCGCATCAGTACACAGACCGGGCCAGGATTCCAGCATCTCGCTCAACAATGCTGGAGTTGTCAAGGAGCTCCTACATCTCAGCCTGGCACAAACGCCCAGCGCTGTCTGGATACTCGGAGCCGACTGCACCCCAGAAGTTCCGACTCAGGGAAAGACACATTTCTCACCTGGCTGACTTTCTGCCTGAGAAACAACCATGTGTAGATAATACAGCCAGAGACACCCTGGGTATCTCCTTTAGGGAGTTCACAGGGGCTCCAGAAAAAACAGCTCTGTAGGCTGCCACCAGACCAGTCATGTTCCCTTATTCTGAACAAGGGCTTTATCTGTTCATCTCAAGGAGGTAATTTTTTTAAATGATTTTATTTATTTATTTGCCAGAGAGAGAGATCACAAGCAGGGGAGCAGCAGAGGGAGAGGGAGAAGCAGGCTCCACATAGAGAAGGGAGCCTGATGCAGGGCTCAATCCCAGGACCCCCGGGATCTTGACCTGAGCTAAAAGCAGACACTTAACTGACTGAGCCACCCAGGTGCCCCTCAAAGAGGTAATTTTTAATCATTTGACACTTGGTATTAGACACAGCCCCCTCCAATGGGCCCAGTGAAACTCAAACACATGGGTTTTTAAACTATATTATACCACATATGAAATCTAGGACACAGAGCTGCCCTCCCTCTGAAAACCATGAATCCTGCTGGATGATCGTGGGAGGTTATCCCTTATCTCTAAGAACCATTTCACACATAAGCTAATAGCGTCTTTAGGAATGCCAGGCCTGTGAGGTCACAGAGCTTTCTAAGCAGTAAACAGAATGCAATGAATGGTGCGACCTGCTCACAGGTTCCCTGTGTCTATTTGCCCAGCAGGCCTCCAGGGAGGACAGTCCAGCAGAAGAGATAGGAAAAGGTCCACTCCAGGCAGCCACTGCCACACTCACCTGAGCCTGGCCTGCCATCTCAATGCCAGCATCCAGGAATTCATCGAAATCATCACTGAACTTGCCAGAGGCTGCGGCCAGCTCTCCACTCTGGCCCCGGGTGGCATGGACCACTTCCCCCGCAGACTGGTTCAGATCAGCTGCGGCTTGGTTCAGCTCACTCTGGGCTTCCTGGAAAGGCTTTGTGCTGGGAGGTAACTGCAGTAGGGAGAAAAGGCACCCCCCATAAGAAGTTTTATTTCACACTGCAGGGAAGAAGGAAGGCTTTGTGGAAGAAAAGCCTCTCCAGGGCTGCCTTTCTGAGTCACCTAGACTAAAAGACTCTGTGTGGTCTGAGCCCACCTATGTTAAGTATGACCTTGAACATACAGACATTACTTCATTCACTGAAATTTACTAAGCTCTTCAATGCTAGACACAGAGGATCCAAAAGTGGTCTATCCTCAGGGGCTGTGGTCCCCTCAGCGGCATAGCCAGGGTTCACACCTGGGCAGTCTGGCTCCAGGATGCATGCTCTGAACCACCTCTCCATTTTGGATGGAGCCTCTCAAAGGTTTAGCTTTCTAGAACTAATAGGCAGATGCTATTAAACTTCAAATCCTATTCTTTCACACTAATCGCCACCAATTTTATTAGTAGCCTTTGCTCCAGCTTTTGTGAGGATCAGAAGTGTCACTGGTGGAACTATGACTGTTTGTTCCAGTTTACTAGTCACAGCACATATACTGCTTGCAGACCTGGTATGTGCCAGTCACCCGGCAGAGAAGAAATGGATGAGCCCGAGCCACCTTCCCCCTGCCCCCGAAAGGGGTGCAAAGAACAGGGAACAGGCTCCACAAGCAAGCAGCCTCCTGAGACTCCTCACTCTCTCAGATGTCTTGGACACACACATACCCTCCACCACCTGACTGTCACCGTTGGAGATGTCCTGATAAGAAGTCAGAGGATCACACACCCACCTTTCCTGTTTTCACTGGGCTGGCCGGAGAGCACACAGCAATGTGGACCCAGAGAAAAAGTAAACTTTTAAAGCCCCACCTGGGAACTTTGCTGATGGCAACGCCCAACAAGGAAAGAAACTGGGAAGCGAAATGGGACTCCTGAGACAGATGTTAGCTGCTCAGAGATCCCATGGAGGGGAGAAGGCTCCCCCTCTGCTCACACCGAAGGTGAGCCCAGCCCCCCAGGCACCCCTTCTCACGGCACAGCCTCTCACCGAGTCCACAAGCAGCTTCTTGCTAGACTCGCCAATGCTCTTCAAGGCCACGTCCACATCCTTCTGTCCTGGGAGACAATTCACGCAGTTATTCAAGGAGTGAGAGACGGCTTTGGCCACCTGCAGAGGGAGAAAAGCTGCGTGAGAGAGCCCTTTCCGTGCAAACACTGCTGCAGACGTGCGGGGAGCCAGCAGGGACAGTGCGCGGAGCTGAAAAGCATCGGGAAATCATCTGTCAGCATCCAGCTGACACTGTTTACCATTAAATCACCTCACTGAGGCCTCTCACGGGGGTTAACATCCTGCCTCGGCCAAGGGGCTGACACGGTGACACAGGACGCCTTATGTGCACACGGCACCAGGCTAAGTCACCATTCTGTGACTCGAATACAGAAGTCTCACGTGTTATGTCAGGTTCTACGACACAGAGGGCCACCACCAAGAGAAACAGAAAGAGCTCCCTTCCTGAGAGGCCCGCGGGGTTGAGTTCTTCGGGTCGTCTCAAGGGTTTCAGGTGTGATCCTCTCTGTGACACTCCGGGGCCACCACCCCAGACCACAGCCCGCACAAGAGCAGGAGGGACGCTCTGAGTGCTTCCAAACCAACTTGGACTTGCCCACATGCTGCCTCTCTGGGATGGGTGAGGGCTCGCTGTTTGCACTCAGGGGAAGGGTAAGGTCTTCGAAAGTGGGCTGTGTCATTCCCTTTACCTAGACCATCTCCTTCCCAGCTTCCTGTTTAGAACTTCGCCTAGACGGTCTCTAGCCCACTCACTTCATCAGGTTGGCAAAGACTCATCCGAGGAGGCAGTAGAGAGAGTGTACAACTTTAAGTGGCCAGACTAAGTCTACTATCTACCTCACCTCCCAGACTAGGGAGAGGAATATGCTGAAGCATACACAGGCCCCCAACAGACATGCTGTCTCCTGGCTCCTAAAATCCCAAGGACAGATTTCAACAGCAGCGCCCCCCGCCCACCCCCATACTATCTGTTGACTCAGTCAAGCAGATCTTCTATTGTGGGGGGTACTGGGCAAGAATTACCAAAGTGGGTGTCGTGTACGGCCTCCACAGGTATGGTACTTTGGGAGGTTTTGAAAACACCCACTGATTGAACAATGTGCACACCACGGAAAGTGCCCAGGAGAGAGCCTGCCAACACTACCACTTAGCAATGACCACAACTGCCTTTCTGGGCCTCACCTGGGCTAGTCTCTGCTGACTCTCAGCATCCCCGGGTGCAATCAGGGCCTGCTTGGCTTCTTGGATGAGCATGGCAGAGCCTTCCATGACGTCCCGTGCAGAATCTAGCATGGCATGTGCAGCTGCAGGGTCACTCGTGGACGCGGCCACTCCGCGGGCAGCCTGGGCCAACGTCTTTAGAGCCTGGGCTGTCTCTCTGGCAGCCACCCCTGGAAATAAAAGCCCACCACACCTTCTGTTAGATTCTACCTAGAAGTCATACTCTACTTGAAAATGAGCCTCTAGACCATAGCTTCCTAGAAAGGAGAGCACCCTCGGACAGTCGGTGGGGCTTCTTCTAAAATCTGAATTGCTAGGCTTTTCTAAGGAGTAGCCCGTACCACTGGCTCTGGGCCAATCTAAGAGATGGGGGAAAGCAAGAGCCAGGCTGAAAAAGGGATTTTGCTCAGGCTCCCCTCCCCCTGCATGGCCACAGGCCTAAAACACCAAAGCGCATGGGATCAAGGACCCACATGAATCTTTGAGATGCACGTCCCTTCCCAATGGTTGTTATTGGGTCATGACTTCTAGACAAGAAAGCGAGCAGTCCACATGGGCAGCTCGGGGCATTTTTACACATCTGCAAGCACGTCACCACCAACCAGATGGCGACAGAGCAGTTCCGTCGCCTGCGTCCTTCCTCTGGCAAGAACCCCTCACACCAGAAGCAAGCACTGTTGCAGCCTCAATTCCTGTAGACTAGTTTTACCAGTTCTTCAACTCCTTGTTGATGGAACCACAAGTATGTGTTCTTCTGTGTCTGGTTTCTTTTGCTACCAGAACTCTAGGAGTTTCACCCATGTTGTTACATTCATTCCTCTTTCTTGCTACATCATATTTCATGATACAAGTCACCATCTGTTTACCTGCTCCTCTGCTGATGCACATGTGGGTTGTTTTGTGTTTTAGGGTTATTACGAATAAAGTGACCCAGAGAGTTCTTTACACACATGTAGGTAGCCAGATGTTATCATTTTTCTGGATAGAAACTTAGGAGCTGAACTGCTATGTCACAGAGTACGTTTATCTTCAGCTCTAGAGGATACGACAAAGCCTTTTTAGAATTGTTTTACCATTATACACGCCCCCAGCAGTGTTGGAGCGTTCCAGTGGCTCTACATCGCAGCCCAAACTAGCTGCTGTCAGATTTCTTACAGCATTTCTTACCGTAGCCATTCTAGTGGGTATGCCATTGAGGTTTAGCTCTGCTATCTCTAAGGGATAATGAAGGGGACCACATTTTCATACACTTAGTGGCCATTGGATATCCTCCTCTGTGAAGTGGCTGTTCAGCCTTAACTTCACGGCTAAGGATGATGGGATTTGGTGATACACTGTGAATAGAAACTAGTTCATATAGAGCACCACCTCCCATAGAATGAACACATACCTTTGTACACGGCACCTAGCGCTTGGCGTACCCAAGAGGGTGAAGACTAGAAACACCAGAGCCTGTAACAAGGGAATCTGAACACCCTGAAAAACGCCAAGGAGCCCACCTTCAAGTGCATCCCACCGACTGCTTCACAGATGGGGTCCAGCACTGAGAGGTGTCCTGTCCATGACACACTTTCAGAGGCAGTACGAAAGCTAGATCTGGGGATTCTGAACTTCTGGATCAGTCTCTGCACAGTGCTCTATGGGGGTAGAGAACTGTGAGGGACTCTGGTTAGAACATACACCATTTAAGTGAAAATGACCCATTGATGTCTCGCTCACTCAGCTTTGAGGGGACTCCTGTCTCAAGACTTCAGCTGGATGGGGGCGCCTGGGTGGCTCAGTGGGTTAAAGCCTCTGCCTTTGGCTCAGGTCATGGTCTCAGGGTCCTGGGATCAAGACCCGCATGGGGCTCTCTGCTTGGCGGGGAGCCTGCTTCCTCCTCTCTCTCTTTCTCTGCCTGTCTCTCTGCCTACTTGTGATCTCTACCTGTCAAATAAATAAATAAAATCTTAAAAAAAAAAAAAAAAAAGACTTCAGCTGGATGGTGTCTGGCTGCCCCTGAGGCCACCTCTGATCAGTGGTTGCTTCTGCCAAGTCAGCACAGATGCAGCAGGTGGTCCACTCCTTTCTGAGGACAGGGCACCGTAATACAATAATGCAAAAGGCCCCAGATCCACAAAACAAGACAACTTTGCAGTGTTGCAGACTTGCTAATCTGTCAATATTCAGGAAGTCACACAGCTGGCACATAACTCTACAATCTAATCAAGGCAAATTACAAAGTTGCCAATCTACCGTTCATCCCATGGCACTTCTGGATGGAGCACGCAGTATGGGAGAATTTTACACAAAGTGATTTTTATGGCAAAGGGCAAGCCCAGAAGAGAAAACAAATAAATAAAGTGAAGGTGAAAGAGAAAAACAAGCTGGGTAGAGCAGTCAGTTCCTTTTTATGTTTAAGCTTCTGGCATAGGGTTGAAAGATGCCCTTGCTCAGAAAGGCACCAAATGTGGTTAAGATCTCGTCTAGCTCTGGCTTTGCTGCTGATGAGCTGTGTGGCCCGGACTGCTGCCTTTTCCCTCCAGGGCATCCAGGTCCCACAGATTTTAGGAGAGGCTGAGATCACTGCTCTGACTGTTGAAAATTCTAGGCTGTGATTTCGAGGCATCTCCTCTTGCCTTTCCATTTATTAGACAGTCTCCTGAGTCCATTTCTGTTTGAGTTGTGTATGACTTTGAAGGAATAAAATGGTTATCATACACAATTAGGAGAGTCATGTGTACGTAAAAATCATTTACTGAAAAACCTTTCATAGACCCAGACAATTTTTAAAAAGGCGGAAACCAGAGGAGCTGAGTGCCAAAACCTTAGGTTGATCTATCCCACGTGTTTTCCGCTGAGGATCTCAAGGCATCTCAAGGATCCTCTCTGGAGGCATCGGGTTTCCAAAAAAGAGGAAACAAAGACGATGAGAGGCTGGGGAGTCCAGTGACCATCTACGGCTGCCCAAGGCTCAGTTCAGAGCAACTTCTCGATGGTAGTGATGACATTCATCAGGGGTTGGGTCTCCCGGCAAACACCACCCTCCAGAAGAAAATGTTCCTACAGTCCAGGGTGCGCTATAAAGCCAGAACTGCCTGTGGGGAACTCAAAAGCAGATTGCTGTGGCAATAACCACAATCCTTTGAAGACACAGATTACTTTCACAGTATTCTTGCTATCTGGATTTTAAATCAGTTCAGGAACAGAGCCTTAGGAGGATCCACCAGTGATAAGTGACGTAGTGCAATGCTTTGTAGTGGTAGTTACTGCTGACTGGCATTCACGCAGGTTGTGTGTGGACGGCACTAGCCCACATGGCAAAATCCCAAGGTTAAAAACCTGGTATGATGTAGGTTTTTAATCTGTTGCACAGGATCTAAAAAGGGGTCTACGTGCAACTGTATTCAGCCCAGCAGAAATGTACTTTGAATACTGCCCTGGCCAAACAAAAACACATCTGTGTTAGAATCCAGCCAGTGGGCAGCTCAGGTGTATTCCTGAATATCCACATACCTCATTTGAGGATGAGGGAGCTGAGACCCGGGAGAAGCTGCCCATACGTGCACGCTCTCTTTGCTTCCCATCCATTCTCCAACATGCCTGGACTTGCCTTCAACAAGGCAAAGAGTGACCCTGTTTTTCCCAAAGCCAATGGATGCTTCCTAAGTCCCTCTCTTCGGCAACTTTCTGGGCAGCAACCACCTCTCTGACTCTAGAGATACTCCTCTCTCCCGGTTTCCTTAATCTTCTCCAAGGCTGTATGTTCTCACTTCCTGCAAAGACCTCCTTCTTCTCATTGAATATTAGGGTTCTGCAGGGTTATATCTGATAACCTTTTTCTTACTCTATCATTCCCCCTAGGCAAACTCACCCATACTTCCACAGTTTCAATTATTAGCATCACATTAAACATTTAAAAATTGTTATCTCCCTCCCAGACTTCTCCAATGAGTTCCAGAGGCCAATTTCTAGCTGCCCAATGGGCTTCTGGACTTGGGACATCCTCCAGATGCTTCCAGCTGAATGCATTTACAGCTGAACTTAGCATCCCTAAACTCCAGCCCCTGCCACACCTACCCATGGCCCCGTGTTTCTGCCATGGTGATTCACACACGTCTTAGCATTGTCCATGTTGCTTTCCTTACTCCCATTCTGGTCAGTTGCTGACCAGTGTAAGCTAAAGTCTAACAGCTTTTTTTCTTTTTTTTTTTTTAAGATTTTATTTATTTATTTGACAGACAGAGATCACAAGCAGGCAGAGAGGCAGGCAGAGAGAGAGAGAGGAGGAAGCAGGCTCCCCGCGGAGCAGAGAGCCCAATGTGGGGCTCAATCCCAAGACCCTTGGATCATGACCTGAGCCGAAGGCAGAGGCTTTAACCCACTGAGCCACCCAGGCGCCCCTAAAGTCTAACAGCTTTGAGGTCTCTCTTTAATCTATCCCTTCGTTTCTGGCACAGGCCACACCCATCTCTCATATAGATGAAGGCAGCAGCCTTCACACTGGTCTGCCTGCCTCCAACTTTGCTTCCCTCCAAGTTATCTGCGTACAAGAGGAAGGGCAACCTAGCTAAAAGAAAAACTAAACCATGTCCATCGATGAAAACTCTTCACTATTTTCACATGATCTTAGGTGAGGTTTTTAATGATTTAAGCAGAAGTTAGGAGGTTCTTTAGGATCTGACCCAGCCTCCCTTTCCGGCCTTCACTTCTTACTCCTCACCTGCTTGCCTCTAACCCGAAGCCTCCCCCGTTCACTTGGTCAGCCTTCTTTCCTCTTACCTTTGGGACTCAACATACACTGTTCCACTTTCCCAAACACCCATTCAGCACCCGCCAAGACGAAGCGGTGCTATTTCGAGGCCATTTTTCACACATAGACTGGACAGTCTGTCATCCTGGGGGTTATGAGCGTCAGAGGATGCAACCTGTAAAGCGTTCTTCCTTCCACGCAAGAGTCCATTTCATGAGCTACACCAGAGCCGGCAGGATTCCAGAAACGCGTAGAACGTTTTAAAACACATACTTTTCACGTACCCTTTGCTTTGTAAGAATTTATAAATACGTTTCCTTCTCCTTGAATGCTAAATGAATGCTGAACAATCCTTACAACCCTGATCAGGGGCCAGGTCACTCCTGATGGTTTCCCTTACTCTCCCATTAGCATAAAAGTCTTACTATTGCAGGTACTCTATTATACTACAGAGTACTCTTTGTGTGTGCTCCTATTCTTTCTATTCTCCAGGTAATAAACAGACACAGTTAAAAAAAAAAATCCAAGGGGACTTTGATTATAGTAACGGCAGAACAGCTTAATGCAGATCAATTCCCCTGAAAGACACAACTAAAACCACTGGAAAAGGCATATAAAACATCTGTTTGACAGCAGTGGAGAGACAGCAGTGGACAGAGAGAGAGAAAGGCACTAAGAGGGATTAAGATTTTAAAAGAAAGAAAGGACGTTGCAGGGGTGGTGGTACAGGGCTGCTTTTCCCCTCAAGGCACTCCTTCTTTATTCGTAAACTGTTGCCTAGAAGCTGAGCAAAATTTCCTGCAATTTCATGGGGCTGGGAGGATTAAAAAGCAACGAAGCGGCGGGGGTGGGAGGTTGGGGGAACCAGGTGGTGGGTATTCAAGAGGGCACGGATTGCATGGAGCACTGGGTGTGGTGCAAAAACAATGAATACTGTTATGTTGAAAAAAAAAAAAAAAAAAAAAAAGGCAACAGTTCTGAGCCTATGGAAGAGAATGGCCCTGGTAAATGTAACAGATGTTCTGAAGGGATACACAAAAATGCTTATGCCCTAAAAAACCAACTGGAAATAGATGGCAAATTTCCAGGCAGCTCAATCCCTGCTTATCAGGCCAGAGCCTGCTCTTATTATGGGGATCTGCTGGATGTTCACTACATGCCAGAAACAAAGAATAATCCTCCATAGGGAAAGAAACACAATCCAGAGTCTCACACTATCTCTTCAGTTTAAAATACCAAAGTCTAGAATTAAATTAAAAAATATCAGAAACACCAGGAGGTAGGACCAACAGCCGAAAAAAAAGAGGGGAAAAATGACAGACCGGGAACATAGGCCCAGAGGTGATCCGAATATCAGAATTACTGAACCAGGACTTTAATAACTTGTGATGACTAAGTTGAAGAAATTAGATGGCAAGATAGGAAATTTCAGCAGAATAAGGAAAGTGCAAGCAAACTATCGAATGGCTATTCTCAAACTGAAAAATGGGACATTTCAAATTAAAAACTCGGAAAAGGCTGAAAGCAGAAAGGACATGGCTAAAGAGAAGAGTGAGCTACAGACTGATCAAATGAGAATATTCAGACTAAAACACGGAGAAGAAAAATCAGAGCAAGTACAGGAAAGATTAGGGGACACATCACACAGTGGAAACACCTGACATTTATGGTAACTGGAATCTACAGAGAAGAAGAGGAAAAAAAAAAAAATGGGGCAGAGACAGTATTTGAAAATACAGTGCTTGAGAATTTTCTAAAACTGACCTAAGACAACAAGTCCCATTTTCAAGCTGTACAAAAACCCACAGCAGGATAAATACCCAATAAAATTTCTCTAAGTACATTGCTTGAAAAAAGACTGAAAAATTCAAAAAGTTAGTAGAGGGGAAAAAATAAAATCACAGTGAGACTCTTGACTCTGGCAAACAGGGTTGTGGAAAAGGAGGTGGGTGGAGAGATGAGGTGACTGGGTTATGGGCAGAAAAGACGGCACGTGATGTGCTGAGCATTGGGTGTTATACGCAACTAAGGGATCATTGAACATTATATAAAAAACTAATGATGTATTATACTATACGTTGGCTGATTGATTTTAAATAAAAAATTTAAAAATTCAAAATATTAAAAAAAAAAAAAACAAAAAACCCTCACATTACCTTCCCAAAAGGAGACTGATGGCTTTCTTCACAACAGAAATAAAGGAAGCCAGAAGACAATGGAATAACACCTTCAAAGTTCTGGCAGAAAAGAACTGCCAGCTTAAAATTTTATGAGTGAAATTATCTACCAAAGATCTACCAAAGATAAAGGCTAAACAAAGGCAGTTTTAGACAAACAAAAATGGAGAGAATTTGTTACCAATAATGTCACACTGGAGGAAATGAAGGGAGTTAAGGCACAAAGGAAATAATCCCCAGTGGAAGCACATGGAGAGGGAGCAGGGAATAAAGAACAATGGGAAGGTCAATGTGGCAGTGATTCTAAATGGATACTGACTGTAGGAAACGATATGGAGACTGTATGGGGGGAATTAAAATATCTGTCATCATTTGTGCATTCTGATTATGCAAAGAATGAGCAGAAAGAAAGGTAAAAGGAATTAAAGTGTCCCAAGATTCTTGCACCATCCAGGAAGTGGTGAACACACTAACTTATATTGGACTTTTAAAAATCCTATGAATTTTGCAAATTCATAGACTAGTCAATGAATATATAACTAACAAGCTAATCAAGGAGAAAGAAGCAGAACTTAACAGATACATATGAATCTGAAGACAGGAGAGAGAGAGAGAGAGAAAGGAACCCAGAGCAGGTAAGTCATTCAGAAAACAAAGAGTAAAAGGATAGGTTCAAACCCCAATATATCAGTAATTACATTATAGGTAAATGGAACAAATACTCCAATTGAAACAAGAGATTAATGAGGCGCCTGGGTGGCTCAGGCAGTTAAGTGTTTGCCTTCGGCTCAGGTCATGATTCTGAATCCCAGGACAGAACACCATGTTGGGCTCTCTGCTCAGTGGGGCGCCTGCTTGTCCCTCTGCCCCTCCCCCTGACTTGTGCTCTCGCTCTCTCAATAAAATCTTTAAAAACTTAAAAGAAAAAAGATGTTGCATCAACAACCCCTCCCTTTGCAAAACAATTACATGATGCTCACAAGATACAAGTTAAATAAAAGTATACAGAAAAACTGAAAATGGGATAAGATATATCATGCACATTATAATGAAAATAAAGGCACAAAACTATATGCACAAGACTGTAAAACAGTATTAAAAGGAAAATCTAAGTAAGTGGAGGTACATGTCCTATTTGCAGTTTAGAGGCCTCAAGAATGTGAGAATGTCACTTATCCCCAAACTGATTCAGTGTAACTCCAATTAAGAAAAAAAAAAAATGAACAGGGTTTTTTGGGGGTAGAAACTGCCAGACTGATTGTAGAATTTATGTGGAAATATAAAGGGGTAAGAAAAGTCAGCATTACTTGAGAAATAATGAAGTCAGAGGACTCATATAACCAGGTATTAATACTTAGTATAAAACTTAGTTATCAGCAAAGTGTGCTACTATGGTAGGGACAGGCAATCAAATCACTAGAAAAGAAGTAGAAGATCAGAAGCTGATTTGCATACAGCTTTCACTTAAGGACCAACCAGCACTGAAGACCACTGGGGAAATGATGATGGCTTCAGTGAGTGGTGCTATGTCAGATAGATATCCAAGAGAAAAAAGAGTAAGGGCTCTCTTTGCTCATATGTAAAACTCAATTGCAGACGGACCACAGTTCTAAATAAAGTAAAACAACAAAGCTTCTAGACTGTAACAGAAGAGAATATCTTGATTTTAGAGAGGAAAAATTCTTAAAAAGGACATAGAAAGTTAGCAACCGTAAAGGAAAAACACTTTAAATTGAACTATATTAAAATTCTAAAAAAATCTATTCATCAAGAAACAGTTTTGAGAGTGAAAGGTAAACCTCAAGATAAAAGAAATACATACAAGTGAAAATTCCAACTAACACGAAGATAACTCAGGTTTGTTGTCTTTGTTTTTGCTTTTTTTTAAAGAGCAACAGGCATGAACAGGCACTTTGAGATGTCCAAATGGCCAACTGATACATGAAAAAATGAGCAATTGCATTGCTCATCAGGGAATTACAAATTAGAACCATAATATGATACTATTACACACTCAGCAGAATGGCTAATGACATTGGCTGACAACAGAAAGTGGAGAAAGGAATGTGAACAAATGGAGCGTTCACACGCTGCTGGAAGGACAGAGCTGGGTTATTAGCACAGCCTAGGACCCAGCACGTCCATCTCTAGGTATTTATTTAGAAAATGCTTATTTACGTTCACTAAACAGCATATATGAGAACTATTCATAGCTTTACCCATCAATGGTACAAAGAGTCACAAACAGGTATATTCACATAATGAAATATTGCAGGAAGCAACAGAAAGGAAAGAATGGCTTCTGACATCCTGTGCATCTCACATCATAATGCCAGAAAAAGCAGCAAAAACATGGACACACCTTGCATGATTTCATTCATAGTTAAAAACAGGCAAATCAACTTGTGCTGTTACAAGTCACGGGTGTTTACCTCTGGGGGACAGGAGGAAATACAATGATTGGCAGGGAGTGGGCACATGGTGGGTGCTGAAAACGTTCCACCACTTGATCTTGGTGGTGGTGGCTGGGGTGCATTCAATTTATAGTAACTCAGGAAGGTACACATTTAGGACTTAACCGCTCTCTTCTGGATATTTATTACACTTCAATAACAATGTATACCTTTTTTTTTTTTTTTTTAAAGAAGTCAGGCAGTACTACTGTGTAACAACAGCAACAATCAACAACCACCCCTCCCATCCCATTCCCTTCCTAGAGCCACTCAGCTCTTTGAGCTTTCTTCTGACACATTTCCTGTTTCCAGGTAATGGGCTTATAATGAATCTTCTCACTGTTTCCATTTTAGGAAGCTATAGGCTTCCTATTCTGTCTACTTCTTATTAGAAAGACATTTCCTTATATAAACCTGGTGCTTTTCCTAGAGCTGATAATTACACAATCTGTTTCTATATAGCCTTCTGTTTAAAGGTGTCTCCTGCCCTTATGGGTACCTTGTATCTCCAATATTCAAACTCCCTCAGGGTTCTGCAGCACAAGTCGGCTTGTTTCTTGCTGGCTGCCCTATCCCTGAAGACTTTTAGTTTTTGTTCATTGGTTCTATTCGCTATCAGTCATCTGTCTCCTTCCATCTTAGAAAATTTAACTGGCATCTTATTTGTTGTCATCCTTTTTTTCTTAACATTTTGTAAAAAATCCCTTTAGTGAGATTTCAAGAGTCATACAGAGACAGTCCTCAAAGTCTATAATTACTTTTTCTAACAGTCTAGAAGGGGTGATCCACAAATAATTTGGGGCATTCATATTTTATTCATCTTTATATGCTTAGTTTCAAGCCCAGTAACAAGCACATGGAAAGAGCTTGAAAAATCTGTAAACTGCTGTTGAAAAACAAAGTTAGGTTCATGGCCAAATCAAGGAACCCCTGCTGCTGACCCCCACCGCCCACCCCAGCTGTCTGCACCTGGCCACAGGGCATCACGAAGGATGTGGGTCTCACCTGTGTAGTGCTCATTGCCTTGAGCAGCACAGGTCAGAAGCTGTGCCATGGACGAGCCCACTGCCTTGGATGTACTTCCTAGGTCTTGAGCGCATTTTTCCAGCTGCAAGAATATCCAAGGAGGAAGACAACTTAGAAGAAAAGCAACATACACCTAAATCTTAGCATACAAATGATGCACATCAAATCGTGGTCCTCAGCTTTTCCCCACCTGATGCCATTGGTGCTAAGAGTAAGTAGGGTGACAGAAGGGGAAAGAGCCCATGCTTCAGAATAAACAAATCTGGGTTCAGGCCCCTGCCCTCTGCTTCCTTCCCCCACATGCTAGCTGTCAGAGACTGGGCAGGTTACCGAACCTTTCCAGGCCTCGGTTTCCTGAAGAGATCCTAATACTTAAGCTTAGCAAGTTCTCAGAATCAATGTAGGTACTCAACAAATGGTAGCTATTAGCATCATGCCTTTGGAAGCTAATTTAGAAAGTCTGCAACAAATCCTTAGTGAGAATTAATTACGCCTTGGCAGGAAGTGGGCAGGCATCCAGCGGTACCGCCTTCCTGGCATATGGGACCACTAATATTGTTCATTTCGATCTTTATACTTCGAGGAGTTCTAACCAGAAGGAAATGCAATAGAAAGAGAGGTTTGCCCTGGTACATGAGATTATGAAAATGGGCAGAGTGCTTGCTTCCCATGAACAGCACGTCATCTTGCTTTGTAAACTGAATAAATAATTCAGAGAACAAACTTACTGAAGGCTCAGGGTATGGATAATTATTTGATTACTAGATGAGGGACAACCCTTTGGAAAAGAACCTTCAGGCATACCACGAGAGTGCAGGAAGGCATCAGAGAATGCGTGCATTTTTTAACTCCGTAACATTGCTTCCCAGGATAGGCAGTGCCTTCACATATGAAAGAACCTATAGCCAACAATATGTTCTGGCCAACAGTATGTTCTAACACAGCACACATATTCTTTTGGGGGCAGTTTCCTTAAAAATTACACAGGGTTTCTTGCATTCTAACAGACCAGCAGGTTTCTGTAAAGGCAGAATCATGTGGGGGCAGCCTCTCTCGGGTTCCCTGGAGTGCAGGAGCTTACAAAGGGACACATGGACTACATCATGATGCTGCTGGCCCTGTGGCCAGTCTTGACTTGATCATTAGCTGGGTGACCTTAGGTGACTTAACTCCTCTGAGCCTTTCTTCATCTTTGCAATTAGCAGGAGCATGGTTTAACAAATAGTTTCTGAGGGCTTCCTAAGTACCATTGGTCCATAGTACATTAGGGGATCCAAAGAGCAGCAGTAGCCAAGAGGGAGGGATCAAGAGCGTGGGCTTTGGAGTCCTGTTGGTCTGGATTCAAACCCCGGTTCTACCATCAGCGGGCAGACACTGGACACAATAGTGACAACCTACCCGGGCACCTGCGTTTTCTCAGGGCAAAATGGCATCCATAAAACTCACTCATCAATGTTACCATCAGGATAAACTAGACTGATTTTGGGCACACGCAGTACATACGATGTACTTACCAAATGACGGCCCTTATTAGCACCATTCAATAATGTGGAAAAGGAGGTACACACAAATGAGAAGAGCTGGTAAAATTTTAGCCAAGAAAACCCTGACTCAGGCATCACGAGGCGCCTGTCCCCACCATTCCCCTGGATTGTGGACTGGATTCCAGTGCTTTGCTGTTGTCCCTTCCAGTTGTCTTGCGTTAAGTCGATGTTTTTTCAAATCATGCCTGTTGAAAATATTTCCTGTGTCTACCTTTATAACCTCATTGCTATCTGTATTACAGATAAAATATCTGAGACACAGAGGAGACACAAGACTTGTCTATGGCCGGTTGAGGACACAAGCTGGAGCCAGAAACAAGAACTTCTACTTTGAAACCCAGTTCCTCCAGCTGTGCTGGACGTTCTTCTCAGAGAAAGGCTGTGGGATCAGAACATGAGGATGTGTCTTGTTTATGAAAAAGAGTGACAGACACTTGTGCATCCCCAGCCAACCTCCAGCAAAGCAAGACACAGAACCATGACCAGGGGCCCCTTCAGGGCCATCTTTACCTCAACACAGTTCTTAAAAACGGGGCTATTCTAGGGCTTTGCCTGTAAAATGTGTGTGATTCAGGGCCACCAACTCCAGCTTCTAAAAATGCCTCACCGTGATCTTGACATGAGGCAGAGTCCCAACCCACAGCAGGCTCTAACATCCCTTACCGTTTCCCCCGGAAGCGGTTTCAGCTGACTCTCCACGGCAGCCATCTTGGCGTCCTGCAGTTCACTCTTGAGTGTCTGCACGGTGCTCAGCGCTGAATCGATTTCCATAGGACCACAGGCTTCATGGGCCTGGCAACAGAGTTGGGAATATGTGTACAGTCTGCCCGGGAAAAGTGTCCCCAGTACTTTGCAATGTACCCAATGCCTTTCTGGATGTTCCCAGTGGTTCTCCAACCCTGGCAACAGGAAGCCAGTGGAGTATGTGTTTCCTGATAGAACAAAATCAACCTTGGTCTGTTCTGACCTCCCTAAATAATCAATTATGTATGTCTCATAAGTGGATATACTTAAAGTCTCCTTGAAGCTATTTTTATCCAAAATGCATCTGTCGCTCAGACTAAGAGAATCCTTCTTCAGTGTGTCTGGGTTCTAGAGAGAGAGAGCACCTAGCACAGAGGCTTGAAAAGCATGTGGTGAGTGGCTGAAGAAGGAATGAACGAATGAACCCAGGACTATGGGGACAAGCTGTTATCAACCTTATTGAGTCTCTACAAAGTTCTAGACTATAAACCATTACCTTTCCATACTGAAAATTACAAAAAGGATTTTTCTTTTCCTTAGCAATTGTTTTAAGAAAACAACTTCATTCTCTTGATCATTTAAGATATTGGTCTCCAAATGCTTTGATCACATCCCCCTCCATACACATCTTAATAAATTATTGGTGTAAAATTATAGACCAGTATGTCAAATACAGGTAAATCGTAATTTCTTTCTTTTTTTTTAGTTAACAGTGACAACAAGAGCAGTAAACACTAACTGACTGATTGCTATGTGCCAATGGTACATAGTGAAGAAACCGAGGCACGGAGAGGTTAATTAACTTGCTGAGGTCACAAAAAGTTAGTCGATGGCAAGGCCAGAATTTGCATGCAGGCAGTCTAACAGCAGAGCTTAAAACACTCTTATATCTTAAAGCCTTAATATCTTTTTACACCCAGTGGACAGTCTTGCTTGAGTCCCACTTTGAGGCTCACAGCCTCAAAGTAGTTGAGGTGTGACTCTCCCTAAGGCTCACTGATGAGACTCGTAAAATGTAGATGTTCAGGTTCTATGACCACAGACTCTGACTTAGCTGCTCAGGGGTGAGGCCTGGGAACCTGCATTCTGAATGCTCCCAGGGGATTCCAGTGGAGACAGTCCCTGGACCTCTCGTTGAGAAACACAGCTCGAGATACTTTTTTCCAACTGAACATTATCTTAAAACTCTGGATATTTTTCTTTGGTGCTTCAGTACACTGTTCATATTAAGAATTCAAATCAGCTTCTAACCTTCTCCCCTTGCTCATGTATGAGGCCTCCAGTTCCGATAAAGGGATCACTACAATGAGGAAAAATGAACTCATGCCAGAATGTCATGCTAATAACATATCAAACAGTACAGTAATGAGGCCCTTGATAATTAATAAGTGCTAGAGACAGAAACTCATTAATCTTTAATTCTGTTCTATTGAGGACCTTGTTAAGGTGGACGTTCCCATGTAAAATGGGAAAAGTTTTCAGGGCAAAAAAGATAATATAAATACCTGTCCCCCCCCCCCCAAATAAATTTGCTGCCTAAATAACTCATTAAATCCACAAAATAATACCTGGAAGATATGATCACTTATTCTGGCCTACAATTTACCTGGCACCAAGAAACTGATGACTACCTGTCTCCCCTAAGATTGTGAACAATGGACCATTGCTTGTTCCCGGGGTACTGGGGAGGGGGAAGGAGCATATAATCTAAAATAGTTTAACAAAAGTCCTGTGCAACTGGAAGGTGGGTCAACTAAGTCTAGGAGAGTGGCTAAAAATGGCAGAAGCTAAGCTACATGGGCATCTTTTAAAGATCAAGCAAACGGAACAGACAGCTCTGCCCAGAAATATGCCCGGCAGTGTTCCGGTCCTGGGTCATCCCCAGGTCACATCCCACAGTAAGGCATCTGCAGCTCTGTTCCCAGTGAGCTAACTGCTGTGACAAAGGTCCACTTGCCTTCTGCGAGGCAGTTCGCAGCTCCGCCAAGCTGGTGGCAAGGTTCTTGGCACACTGGCTCAGCTGCATGGCCGCGGCCTGGTCACTCACAGTGGGCACGGCGGCTTTGGCGGAGGACACCATCTTGCTTCCAGGCTGTAAGGAGATGAGCAGAGAGCGAGACGGTGCCTGAGCAGCAGGAGTCAGAGCAGAGACCCAAACACCCGTGCTGCAAATCAGCCAGAACTTACTGAGCCCTACACCAAGGAAGACCACAACCATCTAGACTACCCCTGAAAACTGCCACCCCAGATCAGATATGCTACGGCAGTAAGCTCTAGAAATGTTAAGAAAAAGAAAACAAAGTATGCATCACGGAAAGGGGGCAAAATAAGGATGGTAGCTTGAAATTCTCATTTAAAACTGATTTCAAAGAGAGTTTATTAAAAACATTTCTTTGTGTTTCTTAGAATAGCTCTCTAATCTGTGTCTCAGATACATCCAATAGACTGCTTTAAAAAAATGTGGGCAGATAAAATGAAAAAAAATGACCTGTCACATCACATCTCACTACCCAGGATAATCTCACCATGCATGGACGTCTGTATGCATGCATACATATTTCCAAAAATAAGATCATACTATTTATTCTATTTTCTAAACTTAAGAGCTGTCTAGTATTCCACTGTATGTATCTGTTAATATTTCTCAGTCCTGTGGTGTTGGGTATGTTTCCTTTTTTCCAGTGTAATAAACAATAGTATGACAAAAGCTTTGTAGCTAAGATTTTTCACACATTCGTAATTTTCTTTGTGTAAAACTTTAAAAGTACAATTTGGACCAAAGAACAAATTGTTTTAGGGGTTTTAATATAGATGATATAAAACTGCTTTTAGTAACGCTTAAACAATTTAAGTGTCAGAAAATAAACATTAATGACAGAAGTTAATATTTTTAATATTTAAATAACACAGGAGAATTCATTAAAAAAAAATCAGCCTGAAATGTACGTTGATAACCTCACTTAACGAAAACAACTGAAACATGAAACCCATTTAACATGTGACAATCAAGGAAACGCAAAGTCAAACAATAAGAACTTCAAGAAATTATCAACAACCTAGTTTTTAAATGCTTGAGTCCCCAACTTGGAAAAGATGTATAAGAAAACGTGCTCCATGCATGGCCACACGTAAACTTGGATTCATTCAGCTTTTCAGAAGGGCCATTTTACAACACATATGAATGAAGTTTAAAACGTTCTCAACTCTTTGGTCTGTCAATTCCATTTCCACTTATTTCTAACTTTGCCTTATTCTTATTACCATCTGATGTATCTGTGATGGCAAAATTAAAAGAATGAAAGGAAAAGGAAAAATAAGAGCGGGGACAGAGTGTACCCTGAAACATGTCTACGCGGCTCTATCATAATACCCTCAAAGCCTGCCCACGGAGAGGACAACCCAACTGGCTCCAGGCCCTCAAACCACCCCAGTGAAAAGAGAAACACCTGCCCAAGCCACAATGCTCAACAGCCCCAAGATAAAAATAAGCCACTTGCAATTCTATTTCTGGGAATTTACCCTAATAATTCAGGAGAAGTACAAATATTTGAGCACACATGATGACTTTTATCCTATCACAGGTTGTTTATGATGGCAAATAATTGAAAACCACCTGTAGGTCTAGTGGGGAGGGAAGAGCCAAGCAGAGCATGGCTGTGGCCATACGATGGATTACTTAAAACCAAAAATACTCATAATACAAATGAAGAGCAGAGTCTACAAACAATAATCCCAATTTAAAAAGATGTATACAAGGACGCCTGGGTGGCCCAGTCAGTTAAGCATCTGCCTTCAGCTTGTGCTGGAGTTACAGCGCTTGGAAAATTAGCCCAACAGATGTGTCAGTGAGTCCTGTAGGCACAGGTTCAACTAGAAAAGGACAAGGAAGAGGATCTGTTCGGGAGATACAAGTAGACAGGAAGTGCCAAGGGATTTGAATACAAGGAGTATGTAAAAAGGGAGTTTTCCCACCACTTCATAGTCTCATTTTATTTTTCTTAAAATGAATCCACTCCTTCGCCAGCAAAAACGGACAACCCTTAGTAACTGTACAACTGCCACAAAAAAAGATCCCACCTTTGGAGAAGATGCACTTACCACTTCTTTTACCCCCAGTCTGTGAATAACAGCATTAGACTCTCTGGAAACTGGCAGACGGAGAGCTCTATCTAGTACCAGGCTGTTCAACAAAACTTGCCACTTATCCCATGTTTTCTCTCACAGAGGAGAAATAAAGAGGAGACTCCCAAGAGAAATGGATTATGGGCCATCTCCCAGGACAATTTCCCTGCACAGCAGCATTCTGCTTTGCCAAGCTAAATCCACCTCTCCTGAAATTGGAAATACAGTGAGAAGGCCTTCAAAGGTCTGCTCACTGCAAAGACTTGGCTGTGACTGTGGAACTGGGTAATTTTGGCACCTCCTACCCCATGGGTGGGGGAGCTCTGGGCACAACCCAGGTGACTGCTTCTGTTACCTGGAGAAAGTTCTGGCTGGAGATGATGAGAGCCAGCTGGGCGCTCAGGTCTTCTGCTTGGGCTTGGCTCCCTCGCACGCCCTGGACCAGCTGAGGGATGTGGTCGGCCACCGCCTACAAGAAGCAAGGAGAATTAAAACAGAGCACAGCTAGCAAGACAGGAAGGACCCCAGGGACAATGTTTTTGGGATGGGCTATTCCAGCAGGGCCATGCTTGTCCCAAACCTTGCATTTACCCAGCACTTGGAAGCCAGCTGGGTCCTTAAAACACAGAATCCTAACACAGTACCTCTGGGTAGCTGTCTCCCACACACGCTCTACCCTGCGCTCCTAAAGGTCCCAGTGCATTTAAGCATAGTATGAGTCTCCGTAAGGAGATCTGAAAAGCGTTTGCCCACTTGCAACAAATACCAACCTGGCCAATTACGGTTTAGAGCTTCAAAGCAAACAAAGAACCTGTACAATTCACCAGCGGATAAACTCAAGTCACACAGTGTAATGAAGAGAAAAAAGTGAGAGAAGTCCTCATCTGCCAGCCGAAGTCACTCCTTCGATCTCTTACTTGGCAGGTATGCGTTCTGGCTGTCACCTTTCCTGTCACTACGGTTCTTCACTCTCGGAGTAGCCTTCCTCATTTCTCAAACTGGAAATCCCAATGCCCAGGGTGGAGGAGGAAGGAGCAGCATTTCGGTGTCGTAGGAGACCAACCTTCTAACTTTGCTGTGTTCTCCCCTCTGTGACCAATGCTCACCTGACTGGCCAAGCCCTCAACGGTCACGGCACAGTAGCCCCCATTGCTGATGAAGGTCCTACGTGTATACCAGCCTGCTGACTTATTTTTTTGGGAGCCCATTCCAGCAAGGGTTAAAAAAATATTTCCATGAGATTTTTCCTCAGATTCTCTTCAGGACTGGCTCCAGTAATCTGGGCCACTTTCCTCTCTCCTCTGCAACCTGATACATAGTAAAGCTCTCATTTCCTGACAAGATGCCTAGGCACTAAGTATCTTTATTCTCTGCAAAAATGGGAGGGGTTAGTCCACCCTGTAGGACTGTCCTGGACACAAGGAGCAAGTGCTCTCTGAGAAGGGTTTTCTTACCTGTGCTGCCAGGTGACCTGAGGCTCTAGGAGACAACACACACCCCCTACAGAGGCCTGGCTCGCAGGAAAGCCCCTTCATTCTCCATATAGTCCCATGGACCAGGCCTTAACTGCATTGCTGAGTCTTTTCTGCTCCTCGGGTTGTGGGGGGTGGGGAGGCTCAGAGAACCCAGAATTAGGACTTGGAGGGCTCTGGGTGGTTCTCTTCAGAAGTAAAGCCATCTCTGAAGTAGAAGTGGTAACCCCTCTCCCATGTGAATGGTGTCACAGAGGAGATGAGAAAAGGGGGGATAGTGCAGTCAACTCTCGAACCTTGGCACAGACACAGCTTTCCACTCAGCCCCCGCTGCTTGCTCACTGCGGACACCTTTGGGAGACTCCAGGCAGACATACTGCCAACACGTGGGCAATGGTGACACAATTATACATTGTGTCTAGCACCATTCAAGGGTTTCCTGGGAGTGAACTCCTTGCACCTTCAGAAGCAGCAACAAAGGGGTTCATTGCACCCGTTGGGGCACGTTGGCTTCAACATGCCATCAAGATCCAGGTCTCAGAAGAACAAATGCGCAACAGAGGAGAACCCCAAAGCACATGAGCCCTGAGGCCTGATGGGATGATGGGATGAAATAAATGTGCGAGTCCACGCGAAGCAGGATTCCGCACACACTGAAGGCCGAGGCCCACCTCTCAGAAGGAGAAAGGCACTCTGGAAATTCAATGCTTTGTTACCATTTCAGAGCCCTAAAATGGCCTTGTTAATGATCCCCCTTGATTTGGTCTCTTGAAGAGAAAGCCAAGAATCTAGACAAAGGGAAGGCAATGCTGGAAAAAGCACCATACTCTCCCTTCAGACACAGGCCATCCACTTATGAGACAAAAACCAGATGTGTGTGTTGGTGTGTGTGCGCACACCTGCAACATGGGAGCGTGAGCACACTCCATCAGGGGCCTGGGTGATCAGTCGTAACCGAATGATCCCAGCACTTGGCCCCCTAATGGCCGTCAGCATCATCCACAGCAGACCCGGCTCTCGGGCGGCCGGAAGCTCACCTTGCAGCTCTGGACCAGCTGCTGCTGGGCGGCGGGGTTCTTGTTGGACACGGCTGCGTTCTGGGAGGCGGCGATGGTCTGCGTGGCGGCGGCTGCGGCCTGCTTGGCTGCCACCTGGACAGGAGAGTGACAGGAGGTGAGCCAGGCTTTGAGTGTCCCCTTACACAAACACACACAGATACGTGCCCCTCCCACTGAGGGGCTGGCACGGGCGAGCTGCCCGTGTAAGAAAGGGCGCTGCAGGCCCAGGCCCTGCCTTCTGAATGTCACCGATGAACCTCGTCTAACAATACCCCATTATCTCCATGTGCTTTACAATCCTCAGGACAAGCGATAAAGACAGGCACGCTTGAGAGCTCAGGTTCCAGTGTTCATTTGTCTCTCTCCAAAAGATAAGGGACAATTAATTCCAAGACCACGATGGCACTGATAAGTGGCATCAAGTCTAAATGGTTTAGGGGAATTGTTTTTTTTCCCCCCACAAGCAAGACAAACGCTGGTGTGCTCATGGCTCTCCTCTGGCCGCCTGTGGGAAGCCTCGCTTCAGAAAGGCCCAGACTTCCCCACCTGAGAACTTAATTGTGTCTATCACATCCTTCCAAGAACAAGGAGGCCAGTTTTGTTCCAGAATCCAGCAGACTACATGGAGGGATTCATCAGACAGGCAGGTTCTCGGCCTCCAACCTCCCAAATTTTAGTGTAAGAGTCTCCGTGTACCTTTGTGAGAGAGATTTTCTTACAGACTTTGTGCCTACTGCTACTTCCTTTTTTCTTCACCCCAGAATAAGTACATGCTCTGAAAAATGACAAAAATATTTTCTTATGACTCTATCCCATATCTCTCCGCCAAAGCCTGATCCCCATTCTCCAGTCTTTCCGAGTCTGTATTTTCTACTGGGAGTCCTGACAGAGTCATTGCCTCTGACAAAATAAGTAAATTGTCAGCTAAAGGTCCTTTCTGAACATGGGTATCCCTTAATGCCAGGAGGACAAAAATTCCTTTTTCCTCCCCCACCCCGCAAAAAAGAATTCTATTCAAGAACGCTAAACTCAGAAGACTTTGCTTACTGAAACCATGAGGTGAAGCTATTTTTCAAAGTGTCAGTGTGCCATTGAACCAAATGTACAACGTACCTAAAGCAATTTCAAATTGTTTATGAGTATCTTAACCATTCAGCTCCATCGTTCATCTTGTGGTAGCTTCCTTTATATGGGCATGGCCTTATTCATTTGGGTACTCTTCCAAGTAACTCTTTGCAATCTAAAATAGACATCCTAGGAAACCAGCCTCTTTACCCACCTCCAATCGGTTGACAATTTTTTTCTTGATGGCGTTCTGGGCAGCGGCGTTGGTGGCCACCCGGAGACCCTCGGCAGCTTCTCTCAGTCTCTGCTGCTGGTCTTCATTCTCAGGATTGGCTGCAGCCCCCTGAAGAGGAGAAAAGAGAGATTCTGAGAGGTCCATGGGGCAGTGTGCCATAGATGCTGAACTTTCTCCTGGTAATATAAAATATGTGGAAGACAGAGCAAACACGTCATGCAGTATCTTTACAATACAGATGTTTCATCTCATAACAACATAAAAAATCTACCAGGGATGTTTCAAAACTGCAGCAGTAAACAGGAGAAATCCAATGGTATTAATTAAACACTTGAGATCTTAGCCTTGGTCATCCATGTAAATTAACTTGTGGTCCGATTGCCGTGGTTTCAAAGATGTTAAGATAAACACACATCCCCCCCCACTCTCCCGCCCAAATCTCTCAGGGAGAATTTCATTTTAATTGACATGACAGACACACGTCACTGCTGAATGACTCCCGTCTTGCAACACTAGTTAATGTGGATGGGCTAAGAACACAGACAAATGGGGTCAGGGAATGCCATTCAAAATATAAGGAAA
Organism: Enhydra lutris kenyoni; assembly: GCF_002288905.1. Taxonomy (NCBI): domain Eukaryota; kingdom Metazoa; phylum Chordata; class Mammalia; order Carnivora; family Mustelidae; genus Enhydra; species Enhydra lutris. The sequence goes on along the minus strand of NW_019154115.1, from coordinate 15,708,878 downwards.
CGCTGTTCAAGAAAGACTATGCCTAGAAACTGAATTCCTGGAAAACCTGAGTTGGAGAGGACAGCCAAGCAGCGCTGGTACTCCTCTGCACCAAATAATGGGAGATATCCCATGCTCCTTATCTTGGCAGGGAAAGAGAAAGGCGCTATGCATGGCCCATGGCCACACTGTGTTGCTGTAGCTTCAAGTGTCTCAGGAAAGCAAATGGATTTTATTTAGATGGGCGGAATTCTGAAGTAGGGAAAAGGCTAACAGCAATGTGGGAAGAAGATATAATTTTAGGGAGCCTGGGTGGCTCAGTTGGTTGAGCCTTTGTCTCAGGTCATGATCCTGGAGTCCCAGGCTCGAGTCCCACATCAGGCTGCTTGGTGGGGAGTCTGCTTCTCCCTCTGACCCTCCCCATCTCATGCTCTCTTCTCTCTCTCTCATTCTCTCTCAAATAAATAAAATCTTAAAAAAAGAATGCATAATTTTACTGCACAGTAATTAACAAAGACTTAAAGGACATCCAGCCTTCCACTCCCACCTGCAATAGAAGCAGAGATTGAGATTTTCCTCACGGAGTCTGGATGTTCTCAGACCAGTTCTTAATATATGCAGGTGAATGAATTTCTTTTCATGAACACTTCAGGGTGATAACATTTGTTCACAAGGCAGAGACAAAAGCAGAAACACACACGCCAATTATCGAAAATCGATTTTCCCATGTCTCCATTTACCAAATGGGGCCAATTTGCCAAACTGACCCTTTACAAGAACCTATTTCTTTGAACTATTTATAAAAGTTATAGGAACTCAGACAAAAAAAAAAAAAAAAGTTATAGGAATTCATCCTGGCTGGAACAGTTTTAACATCTGTGACAGAAGTGTTCTGGCAATCCTTTTGAAGGGAATCTTCCATTCTTTCAAACTGCAACACTCTAAGTAGTCTTGACTTTGTGTTTCTAGCAACAAAAAATAGTTCTGTTTTGGTGTTTCATGTGTGAAAGACTGTTTGGGCTACTTTTGTATTCTTTTACAAATTTAGGAAAATCATTTTATTTTATTTCCTTGGTCATCAGATATTTAAACCACTCCTACACTTGCCTTCCTCTGGTATTTTGGGCAGCAGAAAATCATCATTTCTGTACTTGAGTCTGAAGTGGGCATGTGGATCCTTCCTTAGCAACGTCTCTTTCACGATGAATGTCCATTAGATATGAGGTACTAGTCTTGGCCCAGAATCTTGGTTACTGATTATGAAATGTATTTTTTTCTGGACATAAATATATTTTTTGGAGCTTTAACCATCATAGATCCTTTAGCTTTCAACAAAATTCAGCCAATTAAAATACTGTCACGAAGACCCTGTGACAACTTTTAATTAAAAGAATGTATAGAAACACCATTGTCTCATCTGACAGAAATAATCAGAAATAAATACGTAAACAAGTTTCTGGTACTGTGGTACATTCAGTAAGGCCTGGTGAGCACCACAAATCTAGAAACAGAAAATACACAATGGTCCCAGCTCAATCCTGATTATGTGATAGTAGGCTTAATCGTTTCAAGTTTTATTTTCCTATTTGTTAATAGGGATTGATTAGATTTTGCACTAAGCTTCTTTCTAGTCTGCCAGTTAATTTTTGTGCCAGCAGATGAAAGTTTGCTTAAAATAGCTATGCTTAGACTTAGAAGCAGGGGGCAGAATTCATAAAAACCATAAAGAAATTAACCACTGCATAAATCCCTAATAAATATATTTGGCTAAAAGGGGCAGTTAAGGGCAGAGCTTCTCAGTTGAAACAGGGCTAAGGGGAAAGAGAAAGAAAGTTCAGACCCTGCCCCTCCTTGGGTTTCTCTTCAGCCTGTTCACGAGGTACCTCCAAGAAATCACAGTCCCCCGGCGACTACAATGGTGAGTCAGTTGAGGAAGCTCTACATGATTCACCGCATGTCATAACACATTTTAAGTCAAAGAAGTCAAAGAAGGTAGGTTGAGATGCACTGGTATTCTGCTGGAGGCCAGGGAGATTAGGATACAATGTGGGGGCTTTTAATGAATCTTAAATGCACAGAAATACATTAAACTTGTTATCTTAAGCTGATTTTTATTTTATTTATAGCCATCTGCTTTTTCCATTAATTCCACCAAAAACGCACGCAAGTTGGATAATAACAAAAAGAGGAACATTAAAAAAGACAGCTTTATCCCCGGAATGCAGTCCTCACCTCAAGGTGGGCATCAGAATCTTCTGTGGAACTGACTTGCAGGCACACACACAGTTCCCCCCCAGTGACCTTGTGAATCAGGGTCTTTGGGGGTAGAACTGAGACATGTGCATTTTAATGTTTTATGATGGCGGGGGGGCTCTGAAACAGAGCCCTGAGATAAACATCACTGGCTTTTAGAAGCTGCATGCTGAAGCACAGCTGTCAAAAGAGCAGAGAGCTGACTTTTCACTCTTCATTCAGGCTGTTATATAATATTTAAAACCGCTACTGGGATTTGAAGGAGAGTGAGGCAGGAAGCCCTCTACTATGTAAAATCTTGATGGGAGTTTACAGTGAAGTCAAACGGAGGTCAAAGTAATATTCAGGTTGCAGGCAAAAGAAGAGGCCTATTTGAATCTGCTGTTGATCATCTCCAGTTTAAATGAATCACCATTTGCAGTAAGCCGGTGGCGATAACCACCCTCCCCCCCCCCCCCCCCCCGTCATCCCCACCCCCTCCTGCACAGAGCGCCCTCACTGAGCAAGGACTTTGTCCCCGACAGCTGAGTCAGCACCAGTCCCCTCAAAGAGTGTTATTCTCATGTTCCATGCCCTTCTTTCCCAGTGCAACAAGGTCAAACGTGACACAACCGTATAGGTCTTAAACCACAAAAATGCACACTCTCCTGACCGTTCTTTATCTTCAGGGTACCTTCCAAATCCTAACTCTTAATAATGTTCCCTTTCCCGTTGAACAAATCCAATCCAATACCTTTGCAGCTTCCACCATGCGAGCCGTGGAGTCGGCCAGGAGTTTCGCGGCCGCCAGGAGCTTCTTTGAGTTCTCCATGTCGATTTCAGCTTCTGCATCAGACCTCATGGCGTTGACGAGGTCTGAGGTGGCCTGGGCCAGGACCCGGGCCTGGCGCACCATTTCACCTACGGGATGGGATTGAGAATGCCATCTGTCCGTCTGCTTTCTAAAGCTCAAAACCTGCACAGTCTAGTCTCCACACCTCTGGCAAGGGGGACAGAGAGAAGGGAGCCCCCAAACTCTAGTCCTAAGCAAGGCAGCCCACTTAGACCCAGGACCAAAAATACTCCCGGTGGCTGGCAGGACTATCCACCCCAAACACAACCAACTTCCACCTTGAACCCTGAGGGATCAACAGGACACAAGGAAGCAAAGAGGAGTTCTTTGGAAAGAGAAGGCAGGAACAAAGTTATGTGGATTTATTACATGATTGAGTAAAATATTTATTTAGAAAATATTATTTACCTCCCTTCAAGAATGACTTACTCCAAAGTCCTTATAATAAACTCTGCATAATGGCATAAAAATTATTTTTAAAATTTTAAAGAATTTGTATGTTACTTAACTCCAGATGAATAACATCACAGGATCCATTGTATTTGTGTTGTTTGGCTCTCAGTAACAGGACTCATGCTCAACTCCGAAGATTTGCCTTGGCTCAGGTTTTCCTATCAGTTTTCTGTTTGCTCACCCTTTTCTTCCCAGTGCTGGTTTTGATCTTATGGTTAGTAATTGTTTGGTTTTATGGTTCCTGTGGTTTTTATTGATATCTATTTCAATTTTCTTCTAGAAGTAGGAGGGGTATAAGAGTAAACATTTAAAATAAAACTACTCAGATGTAAGGGAATTTTTCCTCTCCCAAAGGTCATCTGAGAAGGATGCCAAAACACTGACATTAAGGAGGGGAAAAAAGCTTTCATAAATATTGAGATGTGCTAAATTCAAGGTATTGTGGATTGGATCCTGGGATGGTAGAAGGACTTGAGGGGGAAAACTGGTTAAATCTGAATCCTGTCAGCAGTGAACAGTTATGCACCACAGTAATCTCCTAGTTCTGACAAATGTGCTGTGGGTTAGGGAAGATGCAAAAAAATGAGGGAAAATGGGAAGGGTAATAAGTACTCCCTGTATAGCCTCTATAACTTTTCTGTAAATGTGAAAGCATTCCAAAATAAAAGGTTTATTGAAAAATAAAACAACAACCAAAAAATCCAAATGTGCATAGTATTCCAACCTTCTTAAACCATGTAAGGAAGATATAGGAAAGCACAAGCTTTTTATGTTGTTTGTTTGTTTGTTTTAAATATTTATTACAAAGAATAGCTCTGTGCCAACCAGGAAGTAAGAAAACAAATGTCTTACAAACTACTGGTAGAGTTCTAAAGCAGAGGGTTGCAAACTACTGGTAGGGTTGCAAAGAGTAAGAAAGTTCATACACACACATTGTACATACTTATTGGTCCAAAAATTCCACTTATTACATATAGCCCCCAAAGTATACCAAGATAAAATAGTTACTGTAGTATTATTTTTGTTAAAGCAAAGCAAAGTAAGAAGCAGACCAAAAAACTTGGAAATCACCTACATGTTTACCTAAAGATAATTGGTTAAGTAAATTAGGATAGAATTCCATAGAGTAGAATATTATGCTGCCATTAAAAAGATTAGCCCTGTAGGTGAACATGAAAAATGTCTTTAAAGATATATTAAGAGAAAAAAAAGGTTGCAGGAGAGTATAAATAATGCAATTCATTTATACAGAAAGAAAGATGGTATTATACACACATAAACACACACACACACACGAACATATGAGACTTTGGAAGGTCAAAAATTTCTGGACATGTAAAAGAGAAACTGGTGAGTTGCCAAATCTGGAGATTTAGATGGGATAGAAATGGCCTGGGTCTGGGAAGATTTACTTTTCAACCGATAGACTAAAGGGTGCATTGTATCTATTTCAAATTTTCTGTATATTATGATCTTTGACATCTTAAAAAAAAAAAAAAACACAAAAACCTTTCTGGCTAGAGAGAGACTGCCCTTCGGCAGGCTAGGCCAACTTCTAGAGATAGCAAAACTCCAGCCAGCCTTTGATAAACAAATTAACTAGCCAGGAGCCACGCCTCCCCTATGGGGCCCGTATAGCCCTGGAGGCAATATCCTTAGGCCTCAGTCATCCCAGAGCCTGATACCAGGCAACTAGGTAGAGCCTGGTGAAAACAGTCAAACTAAGCAGTCCCAAGCTGTTCACCTTGCCCTGCCTTGCCTTTCGAATAGAAATCCCAATAAAGGCCACAACCGAAGCTCTCCCTTCAGTCGTGTCTTCTGCAACCAGACCAAACCCGGTGCTTCCCCTGGGACTGTGTATGGCACATGGTGCCCGTCTCTCAGGGACTTGTGACTGGAATAGAGTTTTCCTTCCAAGCTTCATTCCTGTCTCCTCCTGTGGCTGCCTCTTTACCATGCCATGTCCAGCACGTTCCTTCAAATGAACGGCATTTGCCAAGAAGTTATTTAAAAAGGCTGGTTAACGAATTCTTGTTGCTATGGAAGGGCCCATTAGGAGTCTTCCATCTTTCTCCGAGTTTCAGTGAGGAAGTCTCTGAGAGAGGCTGAGGACAACCCACCATGGCCAGGCAGCCATCACCTTTCTTGCCATTGTCCCCACAAGGGAACCCCAAGGAGACCCATCCACCCACGGCGTCGCCCCTCACCAGCGTCGCCCATGGAACTGAAGATGCTCTCGGTGACACACATGATGGTGTCGGTGGCCTGGTCGTAGCGGCCGATGGGCTCGCCGCGGCTGGCGAACTGTCGCACGTGCTGCAGGAGATCGTGCAGGGCCTGGCTGACCACGCTGGCCGCTGCGCTGACCTGCTTCAGGAGCTCGCTGTCGTCGGTGGCCGCTTGGCAGGCACGGACACAGTTCTCCACCGAACGGTCCACGAGCTTCCCTGCTTCAATCAGCTGCTCCTGACACACGGGGGAGCTGATGGTGGGGCTCACCACCTGAAGGGACACAGGAGCAGGTCGTGGGCACTGAGAGTCAACTCCCGGTCCTCACCGTGCCCTTTCCACCAAGTCCCTTCCTGCTTTGTGCCTCCGTTCCTTAGAGGACCGAGGGTTACACTAAACCGTCACCATGGTTTCTCATACTTCACAATTTCACTCTGTTTTGGTGACTTCTGATGCCCACGAATTTTTATCTTCATCAGTCATACATAACTATACTATTGACTACTTCCACAGAGAGAAATTTCTGGTATTGATGTCATGCCTCCTGCTTTTAGGAACCTCTAACTTGAGTCCTCTGAACTAGAATAACAAGACTAAGGGAATTGTATTTCTTTTCTAGAGACATCTGGAACTCTGTACCTCTTGGTACTTTAAAGAATGGGGGGTGGGTGGCTCAGTTGTTAAGTGTCTGCCTTCGGCTCAGGTCATGATCCCGGGTCCTGGGATCGAGCCCTGCATTGGGCTCCCTGCTCAGCAGGAAGCCTGCTTCTCCCTCTCCTACCCCCCCACCCCCCTCGCTGGTGTTCCCTCTCTCGATGTGTCTCTGTCAAATAAATAAATAAAATCTTTTAAAAAATAAAGAAAGAAAGAACAGGGGGATTTCTGTCAGTTATCTGTCGGTGGGTACTTGGAGAGTGCCCAAGGAAAGCACAAGTGATACCTTGAGGACTGCTCCTTCTGACACTACAAATCCCACTGGAGGATAGGACATGCGAGGCTAAGCTGGTCATGGATCTACAGAAGATGTTACGTCATCAAATTGAGAAAACGGACACCTCCCATCTTTGGATGCATGAACACGTGTTGGGGAGGAAATGGTACATGAAATCCGACGGCCTGAGATTACCCCGGTTCTGCCTCGGATGACTTTTGGGGCCTCAAGCCACTTGTGAACATCTAGGGGCCTCAGTTCCCTGTTCGGCAAACTGGGGAGGATGTGCTGCACAAGGTGGAGTTTGACACCCAGCGTGTGCACATCGTAATGGTCAACTCAAACATGAACTTAAACATGAACTTAAACCCGATTATCCTCACTCTGACACTGTACAGCGCAGGAGGGGCACCCCCAAATCGGCAGATTATCTATGGACCATGCATGAGGCTCTACTACATTTCCGTACAACCCAACAACTCTTTGCGTGCAGGTGTAAAGAAGACACACTGAGAAGTCCGAAGGGGAGACACGGTGATCTGCGAGCAGAAATAGCCATTAGACACAGTCAGGGACCCCTGCCTGAGGACTTGGGCAAAGAACAAATGATAAAAGCACAAGGGGGCAGTTAATGCCAAAATCCTATTGTGTTATCTTGACGACACCTGAAGCAAGCTCTAAATCTCAGACAATTGTAACAAATTCCACCTCTGTTTGCCCCCAGTGACTGGAGGCAGACCAGAGCGTGTGACCCTTGGAGGAACGGGCCCATCGTGCCAGCTGGCTTACCTTGGCACACGCCACAAGCTGGGAGGTAGAGAGGGCACACTGGGTGGCAGCAGCAATCACCCTGTTCTGTAGGACTGTGTCTTCAGCTACTTGGGCAACATTCTTCGCCTTTAATACCAACATGGCAGCAGCATTGGCAACAGCTTTGGCCAAACTCATTAAAACATCCTAAGACGGGGAATAAAAAACCAGTCATTTATTTTTTTTTTTAATCCCCGTTTATAGCCTAGAAATAAAATGTGGTAACATTTTACTAAAATTCCATTTGAACTTTTTCTTACCAGTCCTTCCTAAGACACTTATTTTTCTGAAATGTCAACTCACCCTTAAACGTAATTAAAGAAAGAGACTTGTGTCCTAATGACATGTCTCCTACGTATTCAGTAGCATAAGGTTTAAATCTAAAACAGCGTCATTTCAGGGGAGGGTTTTTGTTTTAAGCATGGATTCATATTCATGTACCTCTCTAACACTGGGAGTCTTGATTAAGTCTCTTGAAGATGTGGTCGGTGCAGTAGCTCAAGAAAAGCTAAACTATAGCCAGATGCCATAAATACAACATACTGCGGGGAGGATAGAATTCGTGGCCTCCAAGTCATCGTGTTCTGCTGTCCCTTGAAAATTTATCACTTGGATTTCCATTTTGCACAAGGATCCAAGGCACCATCAGCAATTCAGGCACATCTCTGCCTCCAGAGGGCAATGTTGGACACGCACAGACAATACCTATGGCTCAAGTCAAGGAGTGCTCTGAACGGAAGTTCTTCTCAGTGTTCTGTAGTCTTCTGGATAGGGATTAAGTTATTACGGGAAGTGGAAAGGAAGCCTGCATAAATAACGAGCTACAAGCTACAACCTCACTGAAGATGCAAGGAGCTTTGAGCCTCAGTTCATACTTTGACTCAACAAAAAGGTGTTCTGTCTGCACGATGGAGAATCCTTTGATTCAGCCCACCAGATTAGTCACCCACCTGGGTGACCTGAAGAATAACCACTGTTAACATTTAATTTGCTTCTTTGCTTTTAATACCGAAGGTAGTTTATTTGGTTTGGAAATGCCTTCCCGAACACATCCCAAACTTATGAGGCATTTTTATTTTGAACAAACATGTCAAGGCCTTCTCCCAGAGGAAATGTGGTCAGAAGTCTTTATTAATTCATCAGATAATGAAAAGCACTTTTGATTCTGAATGCAAAGGGCACCCACAGAGTCTTTACAAGGAGATATTTTATGAAGAGATATGTTGGAGAGAGAGGGCTCAGCCTGCACAATGTTACACAGAGCAGAAACTACATGCTATCTAGGCAGATCAGAAACCCATAAACCTACCACATAAACCAATTTTAAAATGGACAAAACCCAAGCACTCTTAAAGAAACAGTGTAGTCCAGTCTTTCTTTTAGGTCTCCAATGTTTATTAGATGTCCAAGAAAAAAGCAAATCCTGAGGTTCCAAAAGTTGAAGATGCTTTTAGGATCTGATTGGCACTTCTCTGCCACGTAACTTTTAGAAACTGCCCCCAACACGGCCTGTGAAGTTACGGCTCTTGAACACCTATCTTGATGCTCAGCAAACACTCAATGTGAACGTCACAAATTATTTACAAAATTTTTTAAAAATATCTTTCCAAAGTGGGTCATGGTCCTCTTTCACTTGATATGAATTCGTCTTTTCACAGAGGGACCAAGATCTGGTCATGTAGACTCACGATTGTTCTAAAGGCCTTTTGTTAGACTCATTAAAGAAATCCTGTTCCTCCTATTAATTTTGTCCAAAAAAAATACAGTTAGAAAAAGAATGTGATACGACAGCCACAGTTGCTGACAAGGCCTTTGTCAAACCTTTCAACAAGACCATGATTATGTAGCCCGTGTAAAATAAATCTTTGTTAACTCTGGGAACATGCAGTACATTGAGAACCCAAGAAAAGCTCTGAGATAAGATCTCAAGAATCAGAAAAATAGTGCATAAGAAATCCAATGTTAGTAAGCCAGGGGCTACTCATAACTGGAGAAGGGTACGGGATCACCTTACTGCACTGAGCTTTGCCCAGAGATCTTACAGAAACGGAAAGCATTCGAGTCAGGCCTTTTCCCGGCACGAAAGCCTCTTCAGGACCATACTGTGAATCTGAGCCTGCTTTCCTAGCATGTCTGAATACAAACCACAGGAAGCAGAGTTTGCATTCATATGTGATGATAACTGTCTGTCAAAGAGAGAAAGAAAAGAAAAAGCCTTCAGCAAACCAAGATGCATGCAATGTCTACAGGAAGAACCGTGACTTTCTTCTCAACTGTTCCAAACACTCTGGGAAAGCGATCACATTTTTGAAGAAAGTAAGTTGACCATTTCATGTTAGTAAAGCCAAGTAAACGAACAGCTGAATGTCATATTTACCCAATTTCTAAGCAGGTGCCTGCCTACAAAGAATTTCCTGCTCTAATACAAAAAGCAATAGCTAATACAAGGGCAGTTTGGGGATCCAGCTCATGGGAAGTCAGGACAGGGTCGCAGTTCATTAGCATTTCGTGGGATATACTTACGTGGTCTGCGTCAATTCTCTTTGAGTGAAATTACTACTGGCCATCCCGGCATAGAAATGGTTTCCAGGAATACTGCTACCCCCCCTTACGGGGCTCACCCTCCATCAAGACATGAATGTTCAATCATGAACATGAAGAGGACATGAATGAGTCTTCCGGCCACAGCACACAGGTGTGCGGAAAGTAGAGAAGAAACAAACGCATCTGTAGATGCAAGTTCCATGTATCACAACAGGTACGGCCACGTCTTAGCATAACTCACGCATCTTGCGCAGATGGAGTCTGGTAGTTCCAGAGAACACAGCATACAGAACTGCCACTCACGAAGCAACAAACTTGAATTCTACAGTAAAGCTGAATGATCTTTTTATTCTGAATGTTACTAGGAAACGTGACATAAGATTTGGAAAAAGCATCTTGCAGAGAATCTGGGCTCCAACGGTAAGTTGAATGAGAATGTAATTACATACTATTTAAAATTCGGTCTTAGGAAGAAGAGAAAGGCACGAAGGGCAGCTGCCCACAAGGATGGGAGTGGACAAGTTCAGTATAGCCTGGAGCTCCCCTTGTCTGTGGCATCTGGGAATGGAGGCAGAGAAGCTGAGCTCCTCCCGGAGCAGACAGCCCATCACACAGGCCGTAAGCAGGGGCTACGGCTGTGCAGCAGAGGACGAATGGCACATATCTTTGGTATGCAACAAGAAGGGTGACCGAAAGAAAAAAGTCCCCACTATGCTGCTTTTGGATATGATACAGACAACAGACCCACCTCTGACCATGAAGGAGAGCCCATGCTCTGTGTGAACACAGTGTACGGGAGCACATGTATCCTCTCTTTTATGCAGACTCCAGAACAATGCAGCTAAAAACTGTGCCCAGAAGAGGAAACAAGACTGGCCATGAGTCGATAATTACAGAGATTGGATGGCAGACACAAGGAAGTTCATGGCATCATTCTCTCCACTTTTGTGTTTAATGAACATCCGGCATATGTCATGACCAGTGAGAACAGCTAAATAAGTGCTTTACAACAATGATGCAAGATATGAAAGGAAGTGAGTTTTTTAACTGAAAATTTAAAAAAACTAACAAGGCTTGCCCCCAAGAAAATCCACCTCAATCTCATTCTTGACAACCCAAAAAAGATTTGGTTTTTCACACATTCTCCCTGTTTGGGTCTAGACCATCACTTAGACACCTGTCCGACATTACGGGCTGCAAATATCTTACTTGGAATCGCTCATCTGTCTCGTTCTCTCCAATCTGTCTCAGAAGATCCCCACTGGCTTGTCCAATGCTTCCAGCAGCAGTCAAAACTGTCTGTCGAGGCTAGAAAAACACACACTGGTTAGAAAGAAAATGCATTTCCTCCACAGTGCCATCAGACAGCAAGGTAGCAAGAGGAATCCTGAGGGAGTGGCCTCCTCCTGCACCTAGATGAGAGTCTATTGGCCAGAGAGGAGACCTAAATATCCCGGTAAAATCTTTGCAAGCCTGGGTGGCTCAGTGGGTTAAGTTTCTGCCTTCGGCTCAGGTCATGATCTCAGGGTCCTGGGATTGAGCCCCACATCAGGCTCCGTGCTCAACATGGAGCCTGCTTCTCCCTCTCCCTCTGCCTGTCTCTCTGCCTCCTTGTGTTCTTTCTCTCTGTCAAATAAATAAAATCTTTAAAAAAAAATCTGTGCAAGGAAATGCCTGATGTCTCACGAAGTAGGCACAGGCGGATTGATTTGAAATGTTCAATCAATGAGTCCTGCTCAGCTGGTAGGAAGGTGATATGCACTTTACAGAAATTAGGGCACCATCCTGTATCCCCTTCAAATGTGTATTGACTATGTATGTTTCTGAGGTTGAATCTAACCAAGTACCCTGGGGTGAGGGGACAGGGAGGTTTTCCACTAGCAGCTCAACCAGTCCCAAAAGTTGAACCATAGATTCTGTACCCAGTTCACCAAATCCAAACCCCACAGTCTCATTACATGCCCCACCAGGATGGAAGAACAGCTTTGGAGCGGGAGCCCTGTAGCACTTAAGGCCGCACCTGCCTCGTCAGAACCTGAGTGACCGCATGCCCCAAGAGCTCACCTCTCCAGAAGTAGGCTGCACAGCCTTCAGCAGGTCTGACACTGCCCCCGCGAGGGTCCTCGCAGCTCTGAGCAGGTCTTCCCCACTGCCCACTTCGTCGTCCATCAGAGCCGCCAACAGCTTCACGCCCTTGGACATCTCCGTCAGGTTGGAAGAAATGGTGGTGATCGCACATCCCACTGCTGTGTAGTCGGTGTCTGCAGGGTCACCTGGGACAGAGAAGGGCCACCACCATCACAGGAGGGCGGTGAAGGGTGAGGAGAGCCCAGATAGGGGTGGGCTTCAGCCATCACTCTGAGGGAGCTGGACACAGAGCCGCACACACACAGGGAGATGCCCGGCTCCCTGTCTCCGAGGCGCTGCTCCTCCCAAGTCCTTTCGCCCGGAGGTCTCCTACACTGCAACACTGAACACGAGCCCCTGGACAGTTCCAAAGGAAGTCTGGGCATCCTGTGGCTCTTTCTCTTGGGTGCCCGTCAGCAGCTGAGGCACTGAAATGCTGCACGGAGAAGCCGAGACATTTGTGGGCTCTCACCGACCTTGAGAGGTGTGATGAGACTACTGTGGGACAAAACAGATGGGGGCCCGTGTGTTGGATCTATCCCTCCCAAACCTGTTTGAGACTGTAAGCTGCCAGAAGGGAGAAACCAACTCCCGCACACTTCGCAGTCCGTCCCGCAGACGGGTGGACGGTAAGCAGAACTACGTAAGGGCTTGTTGAAGGATGCGTGATATCGACAGAAAGGAATGAGATGCTCCCCACCTTCCTCCAGGGTCAGTGTGAAGAAGTGCCTGCAGCACTCAGAGCGCCTAAAAATAGACGAGCCTCTCATCCTCTGAAAATCTGTTGTTTCAATCAAAGAATAGTGATTGTTTCTAAAGCAAAACCACAAGACAGCACCAAGCCCTCAGAGACTCACCAGCAGTGAGGTTAACCACCGAAGCTGTTCCAGCTGTGATCGCATCCACCTGAGAGTGGATTTCGTGTTTGGACTCGTCGACTTTGTTCTGAACCCACACCCGAGACGCCTGCAAAACCAGACAAGGGCATGACACAGTCACTGCGTGAGACTGCCTGGGACACCAGAGACGTCGTGCCATAAAATGAGACCAGCATTTTGTCTGTACTCTTGTTATGGGCGGGCACCAGCGAGGCCCTCCGGTCATCTTAAGCAAGGTCTTTAACAGGCCCCTGGTTCATTTACTGATGGCAAACAGCACAGACGTCCTCCATGCTGCCTCCACTGTTTTTTTCTTGAGCTTTTAGGATCTTAGGAAAGTTCCACATGGCTTTATTTAGGTAAATTTAATAAAAAATGAGAATTAATGTCTCATCATATTACTGTACACCAGTAACCACAACTGTTGTTAATTTCTACCTTGTAAAAAACAAGAGAGCAGGGTTAGAATTAGAATTGCAGCTCACGAGTGTCCTCTGTCGGTATAAAGATTGTCTTTTGTTAACACGAATGTGGTGTAGACAGGGCACCTTTCCTGGAAGGACTGGGCCGGGGTGGGCGTGGCGGGAAATGGGTCGAGACCTCTGTTCTAGATCTAGCTCTATCACTGACAAGTGACATGACCTCGGGCATATTACATCTAGGTCCTGTGAATTACATTTCTTCTACTGTAGGAATTCAGTGGTTTTTACAAACCTTTCCAGATCTTATACTTTATGTTCATGGGAACCTATACATAGCAAAGTCTCTATTTCCTGGCATTTCTGGACTTAGCCACTAAGTGATCATTTCCATTCATAACGATGACCCTGCGGCAACAGACGATGCCGATCTGCTTCCCAAAACATGCCAAAAATATTCATTGAGATTTAGGATGTGTCTAGCACTAATCCTATTTTTTGGTATACCAATGCTTTAAAAGTTGGTGAAGCAGGACTGTCAAGTCCAAATATTTTAAAGCCATCTCACAATGGTGCTGGATATGGGGGCGGTGGTCTGCCTCATGTATTTTCACTCTGAAGATCCCCCACGAAGACTGTGTTAATGATTTCAGGTACTTGGGATACGAAGCACTGAGTACAGCAGCACCTGAAGGAAGGCAAGCAAGCGAAAGTCACAGCATTCAGGGAGGTCCTGCAGGACAGTTATCCTGGTGGGACAAGATGGGGCGACAGACTGCATCTCGGCCCTGGCCTGGAATGGCTCTGTGAGTCCTCACGGGGTGGTTTTCAGGCCTGATTGTCCACTAGAACCACCTTGAGAGATGAAACAAGCAGAGGCTCCAACCTTCACGGCAGGATTTTTTTCTGGTTTGAGTTGGGCCTCAGGCTTGGTTCTTTAAGCTCCCCCAGGTAATTCTAACATGCAAAGCATGTCTGGGAAGGACAGTGCCAGCCAGTGCTTCATCAACTTTAATGTGCACAGCAAACAGCTGGAAGTCCATGAAAATGCAGATTCTGATTCCGAAGGTTGGGGCAAGGCCTAAAATTCCACACCTCTCAAGAGATCTTATGTATTAGCAATGCTGCTGGCCTGCGGGCCGCAGTCAGAGTAGGAAGGGGCTAGGTAATTTCATGTGGCAGCACCTACAGAAAGGCAGCTAATTACCCTGCCCTGCTGAGGAGCTGAATGGTAATGCGGTGGTTCTCAAAGTGTGGTCCTGAGACAGCAGAGGAGGACCTGAGGACTTGTTGCAAAGGCAGAAAATCTCAGGGCCTACCCCAGACCTACTGAGTCAGGAAAGAGGGGATGGAGCCCAGCAATCTGTTTAAACGAGTCTTCCAGGTGACTGATGCATGCTAACATTTGAGAAGCACTGATAACAGCTAATGCTCACTGAGCTCTCACTACATGCTAAGAACTCTGCACACGACGGGATTACCACGTCTTCCTAAGGACCCCGTGCATGCACGACAAAATGGAAGCGTATAGAGAGTAAGTTGCCCGGATTCACACAGACGCTAGTAGTGGAACTGGGATTTGAACCCAGATCATGTGACTCCAGAATTGAAGTTCTTGGCCCTTGAGAGGTATTGCCAATACCCAGTAGCAGCCCATGATTCTCTTCCTGGGGGTACCACCTCACTATAAAGACTCCATATATTGGGGAAAACAAAACAAAACAAACCCATGTGTTTCCATTTCACCTGGCTGGATAAAGATTTTCCCAGCTGAAAGCAGACAAAATGCAAAGTCGCGCTTTGTGCCAGGCAGAGACCCGAATGAAAAGCATGAACAGTATTTACCATATCCTGGCCGAGGGGTGGCAGTGAATCCAGCTCGCTGAGGTCGTCCTGGGCCTGCTGGACAGCGTGCATGCTTGTGTTGATGGTCCCCATGAGGGCCTGCTGGGCCGAGGTCTACAAAGGCAGATGACCACAGGGCATTCATAACCTCTCTCCTGGGAGTGACACCGCCCTCTATACAAAACACGGCCAAACTGAACTCCAGGCTCAAGACAGAGTGGTCCACGCTGTGTCTCCACAACCCCAAGCACCTCCCATTTCAAGCAGGGGGCTGGGACAGAGATTGTATGAATAGAATGCTCAATGTGGGTGTATGCCATAGAGAGGTTGTGATCAGGAGAGCGTGGAGAGCTTAATCAGTTGGCCAGAAGACTCAGAGAGAGCCCTTGCAAGGGAGCTACTCCACTCCGAGTAATGAGGACAAAAGAGCTCATACATAGGAAACATGTTCCACCCCAGAACTGTGCTTACTAAGTAAGAAAGGACTGCACTCCAACCTATAGTCAACATGTTTCTTCAGAGTCAAATCACTTTTGAGCTTTTAGGCTTTTCAGCTTTTATAAAGTTCTTCCCCAGCAGCACCTGATTCCTGAGCAGGCAGATCGGCAGCGACAAGAGACAACGATCCGCTCAGGGGAGAGCGTGGATCGCTAGAGACCCGGTCTATTTCTAAGACCCGCCGAGGGCCACCCTGGGCTAAATAGCAACTTGATGCTGTTAAGGCAGGGAAGCAGGGCTCTCCATACTCTGTATCGCCAGTCACGTGGAGAGGTCACAGTTGCCCTCCAGCCCCTGAGGACACCCATGATTCTACACAGGGAGTTACTAAGACACCCCATTTAAAGAGAGCACCGAGTAGCCAGGCACTGGGACCATGCAGCAAAGAGCCACGGCTCGGAGGGGAACGGGTGAGAACGTGACAGTGCACACAAGCTCTCCCAGGCTGGTTTCTCTCCCTGCGCATCACAGGCAGCCTACCAACGCCCAGTGCCAGCGTGGGGGACGCCTCACCAGCGGGGGCATGTGCCCTCGGTGCATCTGACCAACCACGACCTGCTGCTGCGGTGATGGCATGCTGCCCATGTTGAAGGTCTCGGGCCCGCTGGAGCCCGAACGCATCACGGCAGGCAGCGCCACGGAGCCGTGCTCCACCTTCCCAGCCCGATTGAACTGCTGCTGCAAGATGGTGGACCTGCAGGGGACAGGGGTTTGGTCACTGGGAGGTGGCCACTCACATACAGTGACATGATAAGACACCATGAGCGTCACAGCTGTTTGCTGCGTTATGCTGTGGAGGCCAACTCAAAAGACGTATATACAGATGGAACTGTGAGTGAGGCAGCACCGAAGTACTCAAGAATCCTGAGATGAATCTTTTTACAGTTACTGATACAAATAAGCATTCCCAGTTGGTTCATGATATTAGCCAATTAGCTTTGCTTAAGAATCCCCCCCCACCATTTGTTATGTTTCTGTACCAATGATGTTCCAGGTGTATGTAAAAGTTTTGGATACATTGATCTATTAGTAAATTCCACCTGAAATAGCATTCATTCAACAAATATCTCTGTGGGCCAGGTTCTAGTCTAGGCATCGGGGACATAGGTCATTTAGCCTTAGACTGAAAGGAGAGGTACAGAAAGGAACTAAAAGAGAATCTCCCACAGCTTAGCTCTCATCCCCCAGGTCCAAGGCCACTGACCACAGAGAGCACTTAAACACTTTTGGAGCCTTGATGATAGGATAGACTTTGGCACCTCCTCCAGATGATTTTTTAAAAAGTCCAGGAAGAGGGCGCCTGGGTGGCTCAGTGGGTTAAAGCCTCTGCCTTCGGCTCAGGTCATGATCTCAGGGTCCTGGGATCAAGTCCCGCATTGGGCTCTCTGCTTGGCAGGGATACTGCTTCCCCCTCTCTCTCTCTGCCAGCCTCTCTGCATGCTTGTGATCTCTCTCTCTCTCTGTTAAATAAATAAAAAAATCTTTAAAAAAAAAAAAAGTCCAGGAAGATTCCTAGGACATTTAGTAAAAACAAAACAAAACAACAACAACAACAACAACAACAAAAAAAACAGTTTTTTACTTCCGATATGTTTTTAGAATGAGTAGTAAGGACTTTGAGCATGTGAAGGTGGACTATCTGTGCAGTAGCCCAGAGCACAGACCCCATCCAGGGAGAGTCTGGGGTGGGGCGGGGAGGAGAAAGAGAGAGAGAGAGAGAGAGAGAGAGTGAGTGTGTATGTGTGTGTGTGTGTGTGTGTGTGTGTGTGTGTGTTTGTAGGGGCAGATTAGGTGAGCAGCTGCATTAAGGGACCAGGCCTCTTTCCCAGGGTTCTCCAACCTTCAGATCATTCCCTATTACCCAGGGCAAAGCTCATGAGGCAGGCTAGGATACTAGAGAGCAGGAATCTGTGGAAGAACAGGGATGTCTGTGTGGCACGGTTGGCACTAGGAAGGGTAGATGTGGGGGCCCCAGGAGGAAGTCAGGGGCATCCTGTGATCTTAGCCAATGTCTAATGCAGGGAGAAGTGGCAGGTCTTGTGATGGGAACCAACCTGGACCATTCTTCCTGCTTGCCTTGATCAGACCCCACCATGATGCCCTAGGCAGTGGGAAGGGGCTTCCATGGTAAAAGGCAGTAAAGAGTGTTAGTGCTCTGGGCTCAGACACTTACTCAGCTGCTCTTAGAAGGACAAGTGCAGCAGAGTCCTCTGAGGGGAACAACTCAACCTGCCAGAAAGCACTAGCTTACTGATTTCCAGCTAATGGTCATTAATAATTCCAAGGACTTAAGGTGCTCTACAAGAGGGTACCATGTACGTGAAATGCATAGCATCGTCAGGTTTGGTTCCAAATTGTGTACTAAAATAGGGGACAAAGGGAAAAGCACCTTCAAGGTGATTATGAAGCCAATAGAGACAAAGTGATGGAGTATGGCAATGTTCGAGAAGCAATCAATATGACTTAGCAAATTCAATATGAATTTTCTAGAACTTTCTGGCAGTTTGCGGTAAGAAACATCACAAGATCTGAACTGACTCATGGCCCTGCCTCATGGGTGCATCTGAAGTAATTTTCAGAGCTTTGGTTTCCTCAGTCATGGACAGGCAGAAACATCTGGTCTACCTCTTGCATCGGGGGTTGTTATTGGGGTGAAATGAGACAGCATGCTAGACATACGGAGTAAAGTGTATGCAAGAAATGTATTATCACAATGCTCTATGTAACATAAGGGGGAGCAGCTGCTCAGATTCCCCCAAAGTAACACCTATTAGATGTTACTTAATTTTAATAAATCTCAGTTTCCTTACATATAAAATGGGGTTGAGACTGTTCTGAATTGAAAGTGATGATGATGTTAAGAACAGTATTTATGATGTGCCAGGCACTGTTTCATGTGCTTTACTAATAATTCAACCATCAAAATAAAGTGTATAAGGTGGTACTATCATTATTCTCATTTTATAGCTCAGATGAAGGGGCAGAGGAAATGTGTAATGTCCCCAAGGCCACACATTGAAAAAGAGACCCAAGGGGCACCTGGGTGGCTCAGTCGGTTAAGCGTCTGACTCTTGATTTCAGCTCAGGTCATGATCTCAGGGTTGTGAGATCAAGCCCCACCGTCACGCTCTGCGCTACATGTGGAGCTTGCTTGAGATTCTCTCCCTATTCCTCTGCAACCCACCCCCCAACCTGTCCTCCACTCTCAAGAAACAAAAAAGAAAAAAAAGAGGGTGACTTGAGATTTGAACCCAGGAAGTCTGGAGTCCATGTTTTAACCATTTCCCTCTACTGCCTCATGACACCTGTGGCATGTAGGGAGCATTCTATAAACAGTAACTCCTTCACTGTCACAGAATCAAACAGAAGCCCACTCTCCAGCCTTTGATGAAAACGACACGTTAGGAGATTTAAATGAGCAACTGCAGAACAGGACTCATGAAATAAAAAAATAAATAAAAATACTTACTTTTTTGGAGAAACAGACTCTTCCAGCATAGTCGACTCCTCATCCCCCTCTAATCCAAATCTATCCTTACTTTGTTTCTGAGGTAAAACGAGACAAAAAGGAAACTCAGCAGGTCTTGATGCAAAAACCTTTTAAGACACCTTCTAAAAGGAGCTACACAAGCAAAAATGTTGAGATTTACCCCCAATTCTTTATATTGGAGTAGGTGATGGCTGAAGAAAAACAAACGTAACAATAAAAAATAAATACATTGTTTAACGCAATATAGAGATACCTGCCTTCTGTGTTTATTACTGCATTGACTAAATTTCACACAGTTAAAATCAAGACGTAAATACCGATGTTCTAGTTGAACTTGGTTATTTCAGTGGGCTTTTTCTTGAAGTCTTTGGCAGTCTGTCTGAATACCACTATGGTATATAACTATATATACCATAGTAGTATATTTGAGAATTTGATAAAAATTCATGAAATTCAGTAATTTGGTAAAAATTCATGAGGAACACCTGGGTGGCTCAGTTGGTTGTGCACCTGCCTCTTGATCTCAGCTCAGCTCTTGGTCTTGGGGTCATGGGTTCAGGCCCCAGAGTGGGTGTCACTCTGGGCACTGAGCCTACTTTAAAAAAAAATTCATGAAAAATATGAAGAACATTTTCAGAACCTCAACCTAGGTTTCTAAAGAGGCTGGAAAGCATAATAGAACTACCTAGAGAGGAAGATGCTGAGAGGTTAGCTGGTCTCATTCATTAGCTAAGTGAAGCCCTATTGCTCATTACTCGGCAGTAAGAATATAAATATGAACTTCAGCTAAAATGGAAATTCTTGTGGGATCTTGAGGTTAAAAGACTGCACACTCAAGCAATCTTAATGTTAAGATTAAATTAGTGGGTCAAGGACTTCAAATTAGGGTTGTTTTGTGTTGTTTTATTTTTTCCAGGTAGCAGCAGCATCTAAGTGTGTTTTTAAAAAAGCAACTTTTCTAATTTGCATCAGTCTGAAATACCTTTTTGAGAATAATGTCAATGTAGCCCGCAATCAGCTGGGATATCTGCTCTCCTTCAGTGGTTTGTACGGAATAGTAGCTTTCCTGGTACTCCCCAAAATCCTGAAAAAATGGCATTAGAAGAAATATAACTACATCATGTCATCATGTAGCTATAGTTTTAAGGGTAAAGAGGTCTAGTCCTGGAACAAAATGGCATAGACTCACTTTTCCCTTCTCTTCCTCTCTAAACATAACTGAATACCCTACAATTTAGTAAAAGGGCTCTGAAAGCTGTAAAGGTAGATTGACTGGGGAGCACAGGACTTGGGAAAACACATTCTGGTGAATTTTTAGGTTTTCTTTTATATCTGATTACTCCCAGGTGAGTGCCTGAAACCCAGAATCTCCAAAAAGCAGGATTTCAAAGGCCTGTCCTTTTTTGACAAAGGACCAGGAGAGGAGAAGCCCAATGGAGATCTATCTGGGAGCCCCAGACCAGCTCCACAAGCTGGGCTGGTGCTCACCAGCAGCTGCAGAGCAGTGAAAGCCCAGGCCGTCCTGGCCCTCACTCCACCACCCAGACAGGCAGGTGGTCTTACCCTTTTGCAACAGTGGTCACATGAAGCCTGCACCCTCCTGACCTGCACCCAATGGCATAACAGAGAAAGGCCCAGTAGCTTCTGCCTATCCCCAAAATGGTCACCCAGCAATAGCAGGTGGGCCTAGGAAGTGTCTTCACAAACAGTGCCATCAAGTTTTGAGTAAGAACTGGGCAGTGTCAAAACAATCCAGAACACCACAGCAAAGGCCACAAAAGGAGACCAGAACACCACACTAAATCTGAACAAGATGACTAATAAAACAGAATATTTAAGTAAGAGCGAGAGTCTCCTCACTTAATAACCATAATGCCTAGATACAATTTAAAAAAATCACTACTCATATCAAGAGCCAAACAACTATGATATGAATAAGAAAAGATAATGAATTGATGCCAATAATGAGAAGAATCAGATATTGGAATTATCTCATAAAGCAGCCATCATAAAATATGTTTCATCAATTACAAATTCTCCCAAAACAAATAGTAGGTTTCAACAGAGAAATAAGTCAGAAGAAGGAACCACATAAAAATTATAATACAGAAAAATGCGATAACTAAAATTTAAAAAACTTACATGATAAAGTAATGTGGAGATGACAGAGCATAGAATCAGTAGACTTGAAAACAGATGAACAGAATGTAGTCAGTCTCAAGAGTTGAAAGAACATAGACTCAACAAAAGACAAAAAACAAATAAAGGACCTATAAACCAGACCTTCAGGGTTCTATGGGATAATAAAAGATGTAACATTCATATCATCAGAATCCCACATTGGGAGAATGTGGGACAAAAAAAAAGTATTCAAGGAACGCCTGGGTGGTCTGTCAGTTAAGTGTCCAACTCTTGATTTCAGCTCAGGCCATGATCTTGGGATTGTGAGATCTAGCCCCACACTGGGCTCTGCACTCAGTGCAGAGTCTGTTTGAGATTCTCTCCTTCCTCATCTCCATTGCCCCTCCCCCCATCAGCTCACATGCTCACACATACTCTCTTTCTCTCTCTCTCTCTCAAATAAATACATCTTTCCAAAAAAAAGTATTCAAAGAAATAATGGCTGAAAATATCCCCAAACTAAAGACATATACCTACAAACTCAAAAAGCTGAGCATATTCCAAATACAATGAACCCTGAGAAATCCACACTAGGAACTTTAGAAAGTGACATACTATCTACAAGTGAACACCAATTTGAATTCTAATCTGAAACCATGGAGGCCAGAAAGAAGTGGCTCAAGTGCTAAAAGAAAGAACTGTCAATGTCTAATCCTATACCTGATGAAATGATCCTTTATGAATGAAGGGGAATTAAGGACATTCTGAAAAAAAAATCGAAAGCTGAGAGAATCATTTTTAGCAGATCTAACTTCCTTTAAAGAATGGCTAAAGGAAACTCTTCAAACACGAAGAAAATGATAACAAGAGACTGAGAACATTAAAAAGAAAACAGCAGGATAGATAAGGAAAAAAAATAAGGAAATGTGAAACTTATCCTTTACCTCTTGAGTTTTACTTAATCATATTCTATGGTTGCAGCAAAAGTTGTAACACCATCTCATGCGGTGTTCAATGTATACAGAAGTATTTCTTTGAATAATTATTTTCAAAAAGTGGGGAGTGTAAAGAGACCTAAATAGAAGTGAAGTTTCTATGCCTCTCTTGAAGTGGTAAACATCCACACCTGTGGGTTATAATTATTCTTACATATATGGTAATATCTAGATCACTAAGAATGCTAAGCAAAGAGATATGCTCAAAAGCATTATAAATAAACCAAAATAGACCTCTCCCAAAAGAAGGCAACAAAAATAGGGGAAAAGAAATGGAGGGGTAAACAGAAAAATATTATAAAATGATAGATTTAAGCCTTAATATATCAATAATTAGATTGAAATATAAATGGACTAAATAGACCAATTAAAAGAGACTGACCAAGAAGATTTTTAAAAAAGCACAATCCAACTTTATCCACTTTGTAAGAACCTTGTCTTAATATAGGTAGGTTGAAAGTGAAAGGATGGAAAACTATATCATGCAAACATTAATTTGAAAAATCTTGAGTGGTTATACTAAAATTAAGCAGATTTCAGAGGAAACAAATTTATAAGGAACAAAAGAATTAAACAGTAAAACAATTTCTCCATGAAGATGACAGAGGGATCTTAAATGTGCATGTAAGCACCAGAGCTTCAAAATACATGCAGTGAAAGTTGAAAGGAAAAATACAAAAACCTGCAACTGTTGTCAGGATAGGGAAGACTGGAACACCACCACCAGTTAACAGGGTCTAATGGATATTTTAATACTCTTGTCAAGTACTCATCGAACATTCTCCTAGAATGACCATATCCCGTGATATAAACCAAATCTTAAAATTCGAAGACTTAAAATTATGCACTGTATATCCTTCAACCATAAGAGAATTGAACTAAAAATCAATAACAGGAAGACAACAGGAGAAATCTCCAAACACCTGAAATTAAATTAAGGCTCAGAGTAAAAAGAAATAAGATGTTACAAACTTTAATCCAACTTTAATAAACATCATTGATATTCATTCTCTCTTGTGCTTGAGCTAGTTACTGTGACTCATACTATTTCTAATTTGTCTTTAAAATAACTTTTTGTTTTCAACAAAATGGGACCTGGACCTAGTTTTCAAAGACCAATAGCACTCAAAGGAACATAACAAAACACAGCGGGTCCCTGCCCTAGCCATTCCTAGCTTTCTTTTCCATCCCTTCCATCCCCAAAGGCAACTACTTTGAACCCTTTCACTGTTTCTTCTAGTATTTCTAAATAACATGCTTTTAATTGATTTGTCTCTTCTCCAAGTTATCCACAACTTCCTACCTTGGAAGTTCTCTAAGTATGAACATCTCTTCTTAAGGGCTATGGAGGTAGTTACTGACTACAGGAGGGAAGAAGGTATATTTCCTGATGATTCCTTCCTAGTGGCAAGTCTATCCACCAATAATCACACTAGATAACGAAAGACTCCCTCCAAAAACTGTTCCTTACACCTTTTTTTTTCTGATGCCGTATTATGAGACCTGATCTAGACACAAGCTGATACTTCAAATATTCCCTAGACCTGGAGAACAGTACACTTCAGGAGTGCCAGAAGATGGATAACTTTCAACACTGATTTCTCTTATTGCTCAACGTGCTCGACAAAATAACAATCCTATCAATTCTCATGTGTCAATGTGGCTATCATTAAGAAAATAACACAATTATAATCTGCTAAGAGCAACTATTAAGGTTGGGAGGAGGAATACAGAGGTCTGAAGGCCTGGGAGGGCTACATTCTCCCCACTTTCCATATACTTCACACTGAGAATTTTATCATCATCATCTTGTTTGATCTTAGCACCTCTGCGAAATAGGTATTATGATTCCCATGTTAAAGCTAATGACATTAAGGCTCACAGAGGAGAGATAACTCTCTCAGAAATGAGAGATGATGAGCTGGTTTTGAACACTACCCCAAAGTCTATGCCATCTCCTCTGTACAGTATACTGTTTCTAGGCAGGCCGGGAAAACACACTTCAGCAAGATTTCACAAAGCTTAGGAACTTCTAAAACAACTAGAGACGAAGAGGGATCCTTTGATCAGCCTCTGAGCATTAGCAAGTTTCCCTTGAGGGCATGCTAGGGACAGCATCAGGAACACAGAAGACTGCACCAGTCCCCACCCTCTGTGGACTATCTGTCCACTATCTGTCCCTCTGTACACTTCTCTCTAAGGCCAGGGAAACCCATAGCGCTTGTATTCTCTCTCCCACCCCACAGTATGGCCCAAAGGCTGTGTTGGTCCTCCCCATTGCCAGTCCGTACCAGGGTGAAGCTTTTGGGCGAGGCTGCCCAGCGCTTAACTGTGGTGAGTGGCCACTCCTGCAGCACTTCCTTGGTCTTCTCATCCACACGCATCACGGAGTCCTTGGTGATGCCCAGCAGGCGAGGCACCAGCTTGTTCTTGCCTTTCATCTTTTCCTGAAACAGGAAATACCAAGGGTTAGTGCTCTTCCTCTGAATACATTTGATTTTGCCAAGTCATGAGAGATCTCATGATGTCTTACCTGAGATCACCACCTACATTTACTATGTTTCAAAACAGGACTACTGGAAAACCGGGGTTTGGGGACTCGGCGAATGACTCACTAAACTAAAGACATGGAAACGAAAACAGGGACATCAGAAGGCTGGAAAGATCCACAAAGGCACCCTTCCTGAAAAGAGATGCTGTTTAGGAGGTCAGGTTGCTCCAAAAATGGATTGTGATGGATCGAAGGGACAGCACTGAGAAGATATCCAGAGAAATAGAAGTTAAGATGAATTCCAAATATTATCACTTCTAGTAGCCAACTCAGTGAATTACAAAAAAGGTTTAATGTGCAATTTAAATATGGCATATAAGCTATTTAAGCATTAACTAAAGATCTGCCAAAGTAGAACCTTCTCATTAAAAGAGACACAGACCTTTTTAATATCTCCGAAATATATTTTCATTTGTATTCTTTGTTTTGGTATTTGTATGTGTATCTACTGACTCTGAAAAAGCCTTTCATGATTTGCTTTAATAATTTAATATTAATCATGCCTATTAAAATAATGGATCCCTACCTCACACTCATGCCAAAACAAATATAAGAGAGATTAGTAATTTAGAAAGACTATATAGGTGGGTATTTTTGTGATTCCTGGGAGGGAAATGACTTCTAAGCACAAACAATAAAAATAAAGAAAATTCATATAGACAAAGATCAACATCTTTAACTACAAATACACAGACTTTGATACATCTAAAAAGTAGAGGGAAAATAGGAGATGAAGAAAGAAATCTCGCTGTAAACAAAATCTGAAAAGCAAATGACTAACACAATACAATAAAAAAAGCAAATGACTAGGGATAGATAGTTACAACAATTACAATAGTGAAAGACTTTATATACTGCATATGTGAAAGGTTATCATTGATCAACAAAAATGACTGGCAAAGAATATAAATAAAAAATGTGTTTGGGGTGCCTGGGTGGCTCAGTGGGTTAAAGCCTCTGCCTTTGGCTTGGGTCATGGTCTCAGCGTCCCAGGATCGGGCCCCATGTCGGGCTCTCTGCTCAGTGGGGAGCCTGCTTCCTCCTCTCTCTGCCTGCCTCTCTGCCTACTTGTGATCTCTCTCTGTCAAAATAAATAAATAAAATCTAAAAAAAAAAAAAGAAAGAAAATGTGTTTAAAATAATGAAGTAGCCTTTCATGGGGGGGGGCAAGAAAAGATGGCAGCGGAGTAGGAGGACCCTAGGCTTGCCTCATCCCACAAATACAAGTAGGTAACTATCAGATCATCATAAATACACCCAAAATTGACCTGAAGACTGGCAGAACAAACTCCACATGCAAAAGTAGAGAAGAGGCCACAAAAGGAGGTAGGAAGTGTGGAGATGCAGCTTGGAAGAGAAAGAGATCATGTTCGCTGTGCTGGAAAGGAGGGGTGATGGCAGAGAAGAGTGAGACAGACTAGCACAGAGGGGACCACATAGGAATAAGAATCCCCATAGCAACTGACTTGGAAAGAGCAAGGGGCCAAATTTCCCGAGTTTTGCAACTAGTGCAGCTTAAAGCCTAGAGCTTTAAAGATCGATGGGAGTGGATGGAAGACTCTCAAGGGCACTGGGCTGATCTTGGAGAGAAGGAATGGCAAAAAGCCCAGGGACATACAGCATGGGAATGGCTGCGGTACACAGTGGGGAAGTTAGTTGCTCATTTCAGAGCAGACCCCAGAGACACCCCTAGGGGAACGAAAGAACTGCCTGATACCATTTCCCATGCCACTCAGCATAAGCAGCGTCACCTGTGGGAACTAATGCAGCATCAACAGTTGCTACCTAACTTGCTTACAGCAAGCCCAGCTTCCTCCCTCCACACACCCACATATTGGTGGAACTACCCTTCCCAGTAACACTTGCTTCAGACCCAGCACAGTAGGTCCCTTGCCCCAGAAGACAGATGCAAACCTTTGTCCACACCATGTCTCCTGGCCTGGGAGTTTTGCAGGGCCCTGGTTTTAGTGGTGGTGATGACAGGTGTCATTTAACAAGCAGATCAGAGGGTGCCCGGGTGGCTCAGTTGGTTAAGCCACTGCCTTCGGCTCAGGTCGTGTTCCCGGATTCCCGGGATCAAGTCCCGCATTGGGGTCCCAGCTGTGGGAAGTCTGCTTCTCCCTCTGACCTTCTCCTCCCTCATGCTCTCTCTCACTCTCCCTCAAATGGATAAATATAATCTTAAAACAACAACAACAACAACAACAAGCAGATCAGAGCACACCTAGTTAAAATATGCAACAATCACTCGAAGGACCAAACATTGCCCACAACAGGCAAAGAGAGCCTCGGCAGACAACTGGCCTGTAGTACAAAGTGGCCAGCACACAACAGCAGAGTGCACACATTTGGAGATACTCTTGGAAGCACCAGGCCCTGGGAAACAGAGGACACTATAATGCAGAGCATTGCAGGACCTCTTCTTCATAAAGCCATTACCCTCAAGAATAGGAGATATAATTGACATTCCTAACAAGCAGAAACAGGCACAGAGACTGATAAAATCAGAAGACAGAATAATTCATCCTAAATGCAAGAATAGGAAAAGGCCATAGCCAGAGAACTAAAGAAAACAGATAAAAGTAATATGCCTGATAGAGAATTTAAAGCAATGAGCATAAGGATACTCAGTGGACATGAGAGAAGAGTGGACAGTATCAGTGAGACCATCAACACAGAGATGAGGAGTAATATAGCAGAGATCAAAGGCTCAATAAACAAAATGAGAAATAAGCTTGACAGAATGAACAGCAGGCTGGACCTAGAAAACAGAATAATGGAAAGTGATCAAACTGAACAACAGAGAAAAAAAAGAATTATGCAAAATGAGAACAGACTGAGAGAACTCAGTGACTCCATCAAACATAATAACATTCACATTATAGGGATCCCAGAAAAAGAGAAAAAAGGGCAGAGAATTTATCTGAAGGAATAATAGCTGAAAACTTCCCTACTCTGGGGGAAGGAAACAGATTCACAGATCCAGGAGGAACAGAGGATCCTCAACAAAATCAACAAAAGCAGATCTACACCAAGACATACTATAATAAAATGGCAAAATATAGTGAATAAGAAAGACTATTAAAAGCAGTAAGACAGTTACCAAAGAAGACAGTTACATACAAAGGAAACCTGCAGATTTTTCATCAGAAACTTTCCAAGCCAGAAAGGAGTGACGTGATATCTTCAATGTGCTGAAAGGGGAAAACCTACAGACAGGAATGCTCTATCCAGCAAGACTACCATTCAGAATAGAAGGAAATTAAAGAGTTTCCCAGGCCAACAAAGAATAAAGGGGTTCATGATCACTAAACTAGCCCTGCAACAAATATTAAAAAGGATTCTCTGAGTGGAAATGAAAGACCAAAAATGACAGTATAAAGGTAGGAAACACAAAGTGTTAAAAATGAGTATTTCTGTAAAAAATCAGTCAAGGAGCTTACAAAATAAAAGTATGTAAAATAGGACACCATATTTTACATGGGAAGGAGAAGAATTAAGAATGGGTTCAAACTTAAATGACCATGAACTTAATATAGACTGCTATATCCAGAAGTGGTTATATACAAACCTAATGGCAACACAAATCAAAAACCACTAATAAATATGCTAAGAATAAGGAGAAAGAAATCCAAATGTATCACCAGAGAAAAGAAAACCAGCAAAGCATTAAAGAAAGACAAGAAAGGATCAGAGAAAATTTTCAGAAATAACAAACAAGTGACAAAATGGCAATAAATACATATCTGGTTAAGAATTACCTTGATTGTAAATGAACTAAATGCTCCAATCAAAAGACACAGTGTGAAAGAATGGATAAAAAAAACCAAGACCCATTTATATGCTGCCTACAAGGGACTCATTTTAGACCTAAAGACACTTGCAAAATGAAAAAGAGGAGATGAAGAAATATTTACCACGCACATGGATGTCAAAACAAAGCAAGAATACCAATACTTATATCAGACAAAACAGACTTTAAAACAAAGGCTGAAATAAGAGACAAAGAAGGAGACTACATAGTAATATAGGGGATAATCCAACAAGAAGATCTAATAATTATAAATATTTATGCACCCAACACAGGAATACCCAAATACATAAGGCATTAATAACAAACATAAAGGAACTAACTGATAATAATACAATAATAGGAGGGGACTTTAACACCCCACTTATATCAATGGACAGATCACCTAAATAGAAAATCAACAAGCAAACAATGGTTTTGAATGACATACTGGACCAGATGGATTTAACAGATATTCATAATATCCCACCCTAAAACAGCATAATACACATTCTCTTCAAAGGCACATGGAACATTCTCCAGAATAGGTCACATATTTGGCCACAAAACGAGCCTCAACAAGTTCAAGATGATCAAAGTCACACCATGCATCTTTTCTGACCACAATGCTGTGAAACTTAAAGTCAACCACAAGGAAAACTCTGGGAAGACCACAAATACATGGAGGTTAAAGAACATACTAGTAAACAATGAATATATCAGCCAGGACATTAAAGAAGAAATAAAAATGTACATGGAAGCAAATGAAAATGAAAATGCAATGGTTCAAAATCCTTGGTATGCAGGAAAAGTGGCTCTAAGAGGGAAGTGTAGAACAACATAGGTGTACCTTAAAAAGCAAAAAAAGTGTCAAACAACCTAACCCTTACACCTGAAGGAGCTAGAAAAAGGAAAACAAAGAAAACCTAAAAACAGCAGAAGGAAGGAAATAATAAAGATTAAACCAGAAATAAAGGATATAGAAACAAAAACAGAACAAATCAATAAAACCAGGAGCTGGTTCTTTTAAAAAAAAATCAATAAAATTGATAAACTGCTAGCGAGATTCATCAAGAAAAATGGAGAAAGGACTCAAATAAATAAAATCACAAATGAGAAAGGAGAAGTAACAACCAATGTCAGAAATATGAGCAATTGTAGAAGAATATTATGAGGGACGCCTGGGTGGCTCAGTCAGTTAAGCATCCAACTTGGTCTCAGGTCCATGATCTCAGGGTCCTGGCATGGAGCCCCAAGTCAGGCTCTGCACTCATTGTCCCTCTGTCCCATCTCTCTCTCAAATAATAAAATCTTTAAAAAACAAGAAAGAATATTATGAAAAACTATGTCAATAAATTGGACAATCTAGAAGGAATGGATAAATTCCTAGAAACCAAAACTACCAAAACTGAAACAGGAAGAAACAGAAAATTTAAACACGCCCATAATTAGCAAAGAAATTGAATCAGTAATCAAA
Organism: Enhydra lutris kenyoni; assembly: GCF_002288905.1. Taxonomy (NCBI): domain Eukaryota; kingdom Metazoa; phylum Chordata; class Mammalia; order Carnivora; family Mustelidae; genus Enhydra; species Enhydra lutris. The sequence goes on along the minus strand of NW_019154115.1, from coordinate 15,678,656 downwards.
AAACTCCCAACAAACACAAGTCTAGGATCAGATGGCTTCACAAGCGAATCCTACCAAACATTTAAAGAAAGTAATACCTATACTTCTCAAATTACTCAAAAAAACAAAACAAAACAAACAAACAAAAAACAGAAAAGGAAGGAAAGCTTCAAAATCCATTCTATGAGGCCAGCATTAGCTTGATACCAAAACCAGATAAAGACACCCCAAAAAAGGACAACTACAGGTCAGTATCTCTGATGAACACTGATGCAAAAATCCTCAACAAAATATTAGCAAACCAAAACCAACAATACATTACAAAAATTCCCTGTAATCAAGTGGGATTTATTCCTGGGCTGCAAGGTAATTGCAAATCAATCAACATGATACATCACATCAATAAAGAAAGGGTAAGAAGCACATGGTCCTTTCAATAGATGCAGAAAAAGCATGTGATAAAATACAATATCCATTCATGATAAAAACCCTCAAAAAAAAACAAGTTTAGCAGAAACATACCTCAACAAAATGAAGGCCATATATGAAAAACCCACAGCTAATAACATCCTCAATGGGGAAAAAATAAAAGACTTTCCCCTAGGGTCAGGAATAAGACAAGGATGTCCACCCTCATCAATTTTGTTCAAAATGTAGTGGAAGTCTGAGCCACACTCAGACAACAAAAAGAAATAAAAGGCTCCTAAACCGGTAAAGAAGAACTTTCACTATTTGCAGATGGCATGATACTCTACATAGAAAACCTGAAAGACTACCAAAAAACTACTAGACTGATAAATTCATTAAAGTTGTAGGATATAAAATCAATGTAGATAAATCCACTGCATTTTTCTATGCCAATAATAAAGCAGTACAAAGAGAAATTAAGAAAACAATCTCATTTACAGTTGCACCAAAAATAATAAAATACCAAAGAATAAACCTAACCAAAGAAGTTAAAGATACAAAGATACAAAGAAATGGAAAGATATTCCATGCTCATGGGTTGGAAGAAGAGATATTGTTAAAATGTCTCTACTCCCCAAAGCTATCTAAACATTTAATGCAATCCCTATAAAAATACCAATAGCATTTTTTTAGAGCTAGGACAAACAATCCCAAAATTTGTACGAAACCACAAAAGACCCCAAATACCCAAAGCAAAGCAAAGCAAAGCTGGAAGAATCACAATTCTGAACTTCAGGTTTTATTACAAGGCTGTAGTAACTAAAACAGTATGGTACTGGCATTAAAAACAAACACACAGATCAGTGGAATAGAATAGAAAACCCAGAAATAAACCCACAATTATATGATCAACTAATCTTCAACAAAGCAGGAAAGAATAGCCAATGGGAAAAAGACAGTCTCTTCAATAAATGGTGTTGGGAAAACAGGGCAACAACATGCCAAAGAATGAAACTAGACCACTTTCTTACACCATACACAAAAATTAATTCACAGTGGATTATAAAGACATAAATGTGAGACCTGAAACCACAAATATTCTAGAAAACAGCACAGGCAATAATTTCTCTGACATTGGCCATAGTAACTTTTTTCTAGATATGTCCCCTGAGGCAAGGGAAACAAAAACAACTATAAACTACTGGGACTACAGCAAAATAAAAAGCTTCTGCACAGTGAAGGAAACAATCAACAAAACGAAAAGACAATCCATGGAATGGGAGAAAATATTTGCCAATGACATATCTGATAAAGGGTTAGTATCCAAAATATAGAATTTATAAAACTCAACAACCCCCCAAAATAATGCAGTTATAAATGGGCAGAAGACATGAATAGACAGTTCTCCAAAGAAGACATACAGATGGCCAACAGACACTTGAAAAGATGCTCATCATCCCTGATTATTAGGAAAAAGCAAATAAAAAACTATAATGAAGCATCACATCCCACCAGTCAGAATGGTTAAAATAAAAAACACAAGAAACAACAAGTGCTGGCAAGGATGTAGAGAAAAAAATAACACTGTTGGTGGGAATGCAAATTGGTACAGCCACTGTGGAAAACAGTATGGAGATTCCTCAAAAATTTAAAAAGAGAACTACCCTAAGATCCAGCAATTGTACTACTGGGTATTTGCCCAAAGAATACAAAAACACTAATTCAAAGGGATACATATACACCTATGTTTATACCAGTATTATTTCCAAAGCCTAGATAAGGCAACAGCCCAAGTGTCCATCCGCTGATGAATGGATAAAGAAGATGTCATGTATGTGTGTATACACACACACACTGACACATACTGGAATATTATTCAGCTATAAAAAGCAACAAAATCTTACTATTTGCAATGACAAGGATGGAACTAGAGAGTATTATGCTAAATGATTTCACTCCTATGTGGAATTTTAAGAAACAAAGCAAACGAGCAAGGGGGAAAAAAGAGACGAACCAAGCAAAAGACTCTTAAGTACAGGGAACAAATTGATGGTTACCAGAGGGTAGCTGGGTGGGAGGACAGGTGAAGTAGGTGATGAGGATGAAGGAATGCACTTACTGTGAATAACACCAGGTGATTAAATAAAAACTTAAGAAAAAAAAATTAAAACAAGAAGGAGAAAAAAATCAAGAAACAAGCAATTAGACTCTCACTGTCTCTCCCTCAAATAAATAAATAAAATCTTAAAAAAAAAAACAAGCAATTAGATTAAGTTTTCACTTACTAAAATGGAGGGTTTTTTTAAAAAAAATTAATACTCAGAAGTGAAGAAGGTATGAAAGAGAATCACTATAGATGGGAATTTAATGTGGCAAAATCTTTATGGAAGAAAATGCATCAATATTGGTCCAAAGCTATAAAAATGTTCCCCCTTTTGGATGCCTGGTTGGCTCAGTCAGTTAGGTATCTGCCTTTGGCTCAGGTAGTGATCCCAGGGTCCTAGGATGGAGTCCCACGTCAGGCTCTCCACTCAGCAGGGAGTCTGCTTCTCCCTCTCACACTCCCTCTGTGCTCTTCCTCTCTCTCAAATAAGTAAATAAAATCTTAAAAAAAAAATAAAAATGTTCCTCCTTTTGACACAGATTGTTTTTAGAGAGTTATTCAAATGGGATTAAGGAGGGCATATGAAGTGATGAGCATTGGGTGTTTATATGCAACTGATGAATTATTAAACACTACACCTGAAACTAATGATGTGCTATGTGTTGGCTAACTGAATTTTAATAAAAACAATTTACTCAAAAAGAAGTTCTCAATGTGAGAAGATTATGTGTAACTACAGTTATCATAGTGAAAAACTGGAAACAACCAAAATTTTCAACCACAGGGGAGTTCTTATTTAGGGTATACCCATATAACAGATGATTCTAGAACCATTAAAAACCATATGATTGGAAAACAATTGAATTCAAGGCAACAAATTTGCAACATAAAATAAAAATAAAAACCATTTGTATAGCTTAACCCTACATGAAATAAAATTTTAAAAATGAAATTTTTAAATAAAATTCAAAACAAGATCTTTAAAAATGAAAATTTCATTACATGATAAAATGGTGACAATGATCACCTCAAGTGATTTGTATTATTTTCTTGTGGTTTTCCTGATTCCCCAGACTTTACTTAAAAAATCTATTTCTGGGGGTGCCTGGGTGGCTCAGTGGGTTAAAACCTCTGCCTTTGGTTCAGGTCATGATCCCAGGCTCTATGCTCAGCGGGGAGCCTGCTTCCCTCTCTCTCTGTCTCTGCCTGCCTCTCTGCCTACTTGTGATCTCTGTCAAATAAATTAAAAAAAAAAAACAAAATAAAACAAAACAAAAAATCTATTTCAGGGGCACCTGGGTGGCTCAGTCAGTTAAAGCATTCAACTCTTCATTTCAACTCCGGTCATGATCTCCGCCTTGTGAGATTGAGTCCTACATCAGGCTCCGTGCTGGGTATGGAACCTGCTTACGATTCTCTCTTTCCCTCTCACTCTGCTCCTCTCCCCTTTTCTCTCTTTCTCTCCCTCTCTTAAAAAAAAAAAAAAAAAAAAAAAAAAATCTATTTCTAATGTTATCTGGAAAAAAAAGACCTTCCCAAATATTTGCTGAAACCCAGCAATGCCTAAATTACTATTCTCAGAGGACGATACATACAAATTAGCAAACACAAATCATGTATGTATACATAGCGATAGGCAATTTTAAAATAATGCAAATGTGCTAGGTATTTAATAAATATTATCTAGTAAGTTTCAGAACATCCCTCAAATGTTGGTATCATCATCCCCATTTTGCAAATGAAGAGACCAGCAACTCATCCAAGGCAAACAGTAGTGAGTGGTAAAGCCATGACTGGAACACAAATTTGAGTAGCTCAAAAACGCCTCTGACTTCAAAAGCAGACTGTCTACCACCATGTACTCTTCTCTGGTGAAAGCAATCAGAGAAGACAAAAATCGCTGGGAGCTCCCATGGGCGGTTCATAAGCCGTTCAACGGTCAAGGTCAGGGCACATCTCCAGCTTTCTCCCAGGAGGAGGAGAGAACAGGATCGGAAATCTGTGTGGGTGTCTGACAAGGGGAAGATGGCAGTGGAAGAACCTCCTAGTCCTTAAAAAAAACCACTGGGAAGTGTCAGATTCTTTGTAAAGAGAGGCCGGTTCTGCAAGAGGTGAAAGCCATGAAATCAAGGTGGATAACGACGGCTAGTCTACCTTGCCTTCAGAAGCCACACAGAGATTGAGGTGAAGAGGTTCTAGGCAGTTAGCCACACAGGGCTGGCACGAGCCCAGCTGCTGGGACCTGGAAGGGGATCTGAAATAGAATAAGGTTTGCAGCTGTTGCCTTCAGCCTTTTCCATCTGCACCTCCCGGCAGGCGGGGGGCTTTGGGGTGCGTGAACACAGAACTGTGATGGATTGCCCTGGCTCGTGTCGAGCTCATTCTGGACAGGAGAGGGAGTCATGGGGAACATGCTAACAACATACAGTGAGCATTCCATCAGAAGATCAGGATTAGGCAGAGGAGGGCAGAGGAAATGCAGAATATGCTGCAACCCAGCAAGGGAGACCACGGTCAAGGGATCAAATGATTTCAGGGCCTACCCACAAAATGCAGAGCAGCTGGAAAAAGTCAGAAGAGTGAAAGGCTCAGCTCAGGGTGAGCCACACTGGTTTTTCCCCCAAGACCTGCCTTAGACCCACAGTGGGATAGCCTGCATGCTCAGAGAAGTTTCCTTTTTCTCCCCATCTCCCATACAGCTCAGTCCACCCTACAGCCAGCCTTGCCAACTTGAGCTACAGAGACCAGCGTCCTTTTCTCTCCAGCTAAGCAAGCAGGCTAGGCAGGCCCTGCAAAGTCCTGTCTCTCAAGCACAGACACACACAGAGACTGTAGCTGCTGCCATGCTGCAGAAATTTCTTTCCAGGTGGTCCTCATTAGGTTGGTTTTGTTTGGAAGATGTCTTGAGCTTGCATAACTTAGAGGCCTGAGAAGGAATGCCTTCTACCAAGAGAAGGCAGGCTTCATTAACAAGCCCTGCCCCTTCTCTTTCAAGCACATCTCAGCCATCACTGTGGCTTCAAGCCAAGACCCACTCTTGACTCTGAGAAGCAAACTGAGGGCTGCAGAAGGGGAGGGGGGGCGGTGAGGGGATGGGGTAGCCACGTGATGGGCACTGAGGAGGGAACATGACATGATGAGCATTGGGTGTTGTACGCAACTAATGAATCACTCAATACCACATGATGTACTATATGCTGGCTAACTGAATTTAAATAAATAAATGTAAAAACGAAAAAAAATGATGTACTATATGTTGGCTAATTGAATTTAAAGAAATAAATATAAAAAAAACAAACCAAAACCCCCCCAAAAAACTGGCAGCTGGCTATGGTCAAGCCTGCTTTCTTTCCAGCTCTTCTCCCATGCGGGGAGACTGGAAGATTCTTAGATCACCTGTGTCTTACATGGGAGACTGAGAATTGAGTGAAGGGATGCAGGTGGGTTGCGCTCTTGCATGCTCTGGCTTGAGGCCCCTAACTTTGACGTGGCCTAAGCCTGTGATCCAGCTGCACTCACTGGAGTTCTACCTTGGCTTGGTGTCAAAGTGTGGGCTTGCTTACTCTGCTGTGTGATCAGTACATTTATTTCTCTCAGGGGCATGGCAGAAAGGGATGGCTGGTTAAGAGCAAAATGGTGTTAGGGGCACCTGGCTGGCTCAGTTGGAGGAGCACGTGGCTCTTGATCTCGGGGTAGTGGATTCAAGCTCCACACCGGGTGGAGAGATCCTTTAAATAAATAAAACTTAAAAAAAAAAAAAAGAGCAAAACAGTGTTAAAGATCCTGTTCATTAGCCATTTTCTCTAAAACTGGTCTCTATTCAACTTAACTCATAGTTCTGAGAGGTTCCAAATGCCCTCTGTGATGCTTCCGTAGTTAAGGGGAGAAGAGGGTCAGCTCCCCAGGTATCTTACATCTCAGAGCTCTGGCTGTAGCTACAGGGAAAGTTAAAAGACAAATTGATAAATGAGGAAGAAGGTTTACACAAGAATTTCCTGGAGTGAAACAAAATCCTTTGCAGGCCATGGGAAATGGCTTACCATTGCTTATGGGGTTTTGGCTAGGGTATCAAGGTAAAATGCAAAAGAAGTCACTCTAAGAGGAAGACTGTAGACATTCACAGCTTCCTTTCATTAGGCTCTTCCATGCCATAGTCCACCTTTCTCTATTATCTTATTTAAACCTCAAAAAAAGGCACAATTTTATAGGTGAGCAAACATGCATAGACAGAAGGTAAAGTAACTTATCTAAGGTAAAACTAAGTGGCAAAGCCCAAATCCAGATCTAGGTGTTTCTTTTTAAAGCTTACGTTCTTAGCCATTGGGAATACTGTTACATAAAGCCATTCTCTGTGGATTCATTAAATGGCTTATAGACATTCTCTATATTAGAATTAGCAAACTAAAGCCCGTGCTAACCCCAGCTTTTTGCCTGCTTTTTTGTGGCCTGAGAGCTAAGAGTGAATTTTCCATTTTTAAGCGGTTAGGGGAAAAAAAAACCCAAAACCCACAAGAGGATTAATACTATGTGACATGTGAAAATTATATGGAATTGGAATTTCAGAACCTATAAGTAAAGCTTTATAGGAACCTAACTATGTTCGTTCATTAACGTATTACCTATGGTTGCTTTTAGGCCACATGGGCAGAGATGAACAGTATGGCCTATAAAGCCCAAGATACCATTTGATCTTTTACTAGAGAAGTTTGCCAACTCTTGCACTACGCCATGGGTGCTAAAAGGCAATTACAGGTTGGAAGACTCAGGAGCCAGGGATTAGGGAGATGTGAGAAGGGTTAAGAGATAATCCAAAAGTTATCAAATAGCCTTATTTTTCAGGCACTACATTTTTTTCTTTAAGATTTTTATTTATTTGAGAGAGAGAGAGAGGGAGAGAGAGCACAAGCAGGGAAGAGAGCAAGAAGTAGGTTTCCTATGAGAGGGAGTCTCAATCCCAGGACCCTAAGATCATGACCTGAGCCATAGGCAGACCCTTAACTGACTGAGCCACCCAGTCACCCCTCACCAGGGTCCACATTTCTTTACATATATTATCTCACTTAATCTTCACTAGAGCTCTATAAGGCATTATCACTCCCACTTTCCAGATGAAGAAACTGAGGCTGAGGGAGGTTATGGATATCTCTCAAAGTTATAGGAGTTTCTGCTATTTCCCATAGGGGTGTCAACATCCTGGATGACAGGCCAATCTTCCTGACTCCAATCCCCAAGCACTTTCTTTTATAACAACAAAGTATAATACTCTGAATATTGGGTCAGTTTTTTCATGGATATGGAAAAAAATATGATAGAAGTGCCTGTAAATATATCTAACTACTCTGAGACTATCTATGATTAATCCTAAGGCCATGTGGTATGATTAAGTGTATTCAATATCAATATCTAAATGTTTCAGAAATTATAATTTCAATGACTTACTTAAATTTCTAACAGCCTATAGAAGTAGTGAATGAGAAGCTAGAATCATTCACTTTTAACTTCCTAAATGATGTCAATGAAACTCTTCCACAATTCAATAGTATGGTATGTTTAGGTTGGGGTTCTAGAGAAATCTGTTACTTATGCCTTTAAAAAACTTATTATCCTTTAAGCCATATAATTTTTGTGCATGTCTGCTGTTCTGCATAGGATTTCTTTTCATCATCTATTCTAAATGACTGCACTTATCAATACATACAAACTGTTTTTTTCATGTTTTTGACATATATCTTGTACTTGAACAATTTACTCAATTTAAAAATAAACCTAAAAGTTAAAATGACTATATATTGTAATAGCATATACAGAGATCTGGAGGCTGAAAATTATGCTAAGCGAATGGATCATTTAATATTAGCTCTTCTAATCCATGAACATGGGATATCTTTCCATTTATTTGTATTGTCTTTAATTTCTTTCACCAGCGTCTAAAAGTTTTTAGTATATAGATCTTTCATGTGCTTGGTTAAATTTATTCCTAAGTAATTTATTGTTTTTGATACTATTATAGATGGAATTGTTTTCTGTCTTTCTTCTCCAGATAGTTCACTGTATATGAAACCATCTTATTTGACCTATTGATCTGATTTACAAGGTTCATTAGTCCATAGTATTAAATTACTCCTGAATTCTCAACTATACTACTTGGAAAATAATACAACTGCAGTCATACAAACTATTTATCAAAATCAATTTTCTTTTTTGAGAGAGCAAACATGTGCATGCATGAGTGGGGGGCAGAGGGAAAAGGAGATGGAGAATCCTAAGCAGGCTCCAGCCCAGCATGGAGCTCAATCTTACAACCTGAGCTGAGATCAAGACTCAGATGCTCAACCAAATGAGCCAGCCATGCGCCCCTATCAAAATAAATTCTAAAATAAAATGTATATGAATAAGACCACTGAGCAAAAAATTAAAGTGGGCAGTGCGCTCACTTCCATAAAGTGACAAAAAATAAAACTAAAGAAAATCAAAATCTGAATACCTAACATGTATACTAAAGTTGATCCTGGCCTTTCTTCAAAGGCATGTAAGTTTAAAAAAATAAAAAATAGGGATGCCCGGGTGGCTCAGTTGGTTAAGCTGCTGCCTTCAGCTCACGCCATGATCCCAGGGTCCTGGGATCGAGTCCCAAATCGGGCTCCTTGCTCTGCAGGGAGCCTGCTTCTCTCTCTGCCTCTGCCTGCCGCTCTGCCTGCTTGTGCGTGCTCTCTCTCTCTCTCTCTCTCTCTCTCTCTCTCGGACTAATAAATAAATAAATAAAATCTTCTAAAAAAATAAAAAATAAAGACTTGAAAAGAAGAAAAGGAGAAAGGAAGGGAGAGAGGAATGAAAGAAGGAAATTTCCACTACTTTCTTATTTTGTCTTAAATACTTTTGTGAAAGAAGTTTTCATTGAACCAAATCTACAAGACCTTGCAATAACCAGAAGATCTGTGTTCTACCTCTAATTATTCTAGCCATAGACAGATTTTTCTCAGGGCCTAAATTAGCCTTGGAGAACATTTTATTTTTTTCTGGACCTTGCTGTTCAAGTGCTTTTCATAACTACATTTAGTTTGCTGTGTGCTACGTATTTTCCTAAATTTATTGACTTACATGCACATCACTGAAACTGACTGTATCAAGTGTGATGGGGTTGATGGAAAACAATATGAATATAAGAATGAATTTCATACATAAAAGACTATAGAAAACCTCAAGAAAGCATGGAAACTGAGACCGAAGCACTGGACATGCTCGAAATTTGTTTTACCTTTGTCCCTATGAGGTACTGGAACTCATCTGCCATCTACTGTTCTTCAGAATAATAAATGAAAAGCAGCTTTTTCTTCTAAAACAAGCAGATCTCACCATCTGCTCATGGTGAGGATGGGGGAGTTAGCAGGATGAAGTAGGATGTAGGTGACTACAGGTCAGATGGGCTCACCTCAGCTAAGGCAGCAGAGTCATTCCAGGGAAATGGAGCCATTCATACCTACAATGCATCAGTCCCAGGCAAAAATTCACTGATAGTTTAAAACTCACACTAAATATGAAAAATTCAACTTCTATATGATTTTCTGAAAAACAAAGTGAGTCATCTATGCTTTCATCATTTGCAAGGGACTCAGCATTCTGGGGTATAAGACCAAGAGCTGTCTGGTTTAAGTAAGTCATCAGTAAGAAGTGTTTCCCCTTCTTCAGTGTAACATCTTTGTTGCTCCTCACCCTCAATGAAGCAGCTTTCTCCAATGAGTAGAGTCAAGAAAAGCGTCTCTACCTCCAAACATCCTAGAGGAGTGTAACTTTCTTCTTCTTTAGTTCTCTTTAGCAGTGAGGAAAGGGCGCTTCTTAAAGGACCCTGACTTGGGCCTTGGGACGTCTGTCCTTGGGGGCAGCTGCCCCACAGCTGGTAACAGTCTCCTTTGCCTCAAGCAAATGAGAAACTTCACATGGTGTAGTTTTCTTCCAGGGCCAAGAGCAAGAGGCAGGAAGCCAAGAGTCACAGCAAAACAAATGGCAATCAATGAAACCTATTAGTGAGATGACTAATATGTGAGGTCAGCTCCCCTCAGAAGGGAGCTGAGGGAAATTGGAGGGGGAGGTGAACCATGAGAGACTATGGACTCTGAAAAACAACCTGAGGGTTTTGAAGGGGCAGGGGGTTGGAGGTTGGGGGAGCCAGGTGGTGGGTATTGGGGAGGGCACGTATTGCATGGAGCACTGGGTGTAGTGCAAAAACAATGAATACTGTTAGGCTGAAAAGAAATTGAAAAAAAAAAAGAATATGCGAGGTCAGACTCTACAAAAAGTTTATCAGTCCACCTAAGAACACCCGTAGAGGGCCTCAGTCTTGAATTTCAAAGACCCACCTCTTTCCTTCTAGTAGGAAGGCAAACAATTCCCATGAAATCAGATCTGAAGGCCACAGAAAATCCCAAAGCCCACCTGAAAGTATACAAAGTAAGTACCCTATTTACCATATTAATTCCATTCGGTATGTAGAGATTGACAGCCTTCACTTAGTCCAGGGCACTCTTAGTAATCTTAAGTGAGACATTTTCAAAGGAAAGTGATAACAAGTAGACATAAACGACTCCTTCAGTGACTTTATAGAACTGCAGTGTACCAGGCCAAGACACAAGTGCCTGGAGGCCCACAGGCAGCCAGGCTCACTCACTAGCCTTACAGCTTACACACTTCGGGTCTGCCCCATGGGCTAAACTCAGGTGACCACTGGCCAGATGTTACCTCTGCAAATGCTAGGGGTCTCAGGACCACAAAGCAAGCTTGCCCGCCAACAACCCTCTGCACCCTGCACCCTGCCCAACTTACCTTCACCAGGAAAAAGGACACACCATACGTCCGGAGGGATCGGGCGAGTTTGACATACTTGACCTTGGCTTCTATTTCACTCATCTCTCCACAGTTCTTATGCTCCTACAAGTGACAGCAGCAAGGACCCGTTATTGCAGCTCTGCCAGCACGTGGACTTGGTAGAGGTGCTTACAATATATGGCACACACAGTCACTACGAATGATGGGTCACTGACGTTTGTGTCAGAGACCCCTTTGGGACACATGTACCAGCTCACCAAGGACCAGAGCACAGAGACAGCTCAAATTCAGGGCTTCCTAATGAAAACTTGAACCCAAACTCCCTAGATATTTTATACCTACAGACAACAATTCATGCCGTGTAGCATGGCAGACCAGAATCCAAAGTGTAATCCACTTTTGGAAGAACTCTGCATTCCCAAAGGTTCAGAACCAACGCTTTCAATGAGAGCTAAAATAATGTTCTCCAGGAGAGGTATCATTCTAACATACACCCAAAAGACATGGTTTTCCAAAGAGCAGGGTATAGAAATGCCTACACATCAGAGTGCCTGGAATCAAGACCGTGTACATTTTATACACGTGAACACATGACATTTCTACTTCAACTTGTATTTACATTTCAATACCAAAGAAGACTTTAATATTTTGGATTCACTGGAGTGATTGTTTTATGGTAGAATTGATGATAGGGCTTTTCTTAGTGTTTGCCAGGAAGAAAGAACTCTCTGACATTTAGGGGAAAAAACCCCGAATTTTAAAAAGACACCATTTTCCAAATTCTAAGCTTCAAAAAACAAATATCAGGACAAAGAAGCTACTTGTAGCTACTTCTTCAGTGCATTTTAAGAGCAAATCACCTTGTTCCGACACTATCAAGATAATGCCTTTGAAATTAAATGCATGCACATTTTTTCTCAGAAGGACTAAGTAACCTTTAGCAAGAACGTATGGATTAAGATAATAAATCTGTCCAAAGTAGATTTGTCAGCTTCTTCACTCTGGAGTCACTAATCATTTATTATAGAAGCAGAGTCCATGTATGGGGTACTAACCTAGCACGTGCAGAGGCCCCTCTCATACTAATAGACGACGTTAGGGAGTGAGGAGAATAATAAAGTTCTGTACATTTCCAATACCTGAAATATTCTCTTTTCAGCTCCTCTCTGCTTGATGTATTCTTTGGGCAGGAATTCCTTTAGACTGAGAGAGAGAACAAAAATAAAAATAAGCCATTTATTCTATGATGAGAAGGAAAGAAAAGAGACTTTCGGTACAACTCAGTGAAGTCACTAACTCTCCCAGTATTTGACGACACAATTAGGAACAGAGTGCCATATCCCATAATATACTTAAAGAGCACACAAATATAAAACCAGTCTGATACAAAGGACCAAACCAACAAAGTTAAAAAAGAAAGAATTTCCATGATACACTGTAAAGTGGGAAAGCAAAGGATGCAAAAGTGTAGAATATACTGTCCTTTGTGATACAGGGAGGAAAGCATTTTTCATTTTATATGGTTAATACGTATTTTTAGGGGTGCCAGGTGGCTCAGTTGGTTAAGCTTCTGATTCTTGGTTTCAGCTCAGGTCTCTCATGGGTCATGAGATCGAACCCCACGTCGGGCTCCATGCTCAGTGGGGAGTCAGTTTGAAGACCCTCTCTCTCTTTCCTTCCCCCTACTCTTTCACATGCGCTGGTTCTCTCTAAAATACAGAAGTAAATCTTTAAAAAATAGAAGTATTTTTTAAAACAATATAAGCATACATCTAGTACTAATCAAAATGATTCTCTATGGGAAGAAGGGAAACACGGGGTGAAGGAACAAGGATGCAAATGAAACTTCTGGATATCCCTTGTGTTCCAGTACCACCTTAGAATCACTTGAAATGACAAAGAGGGGAGAAATTCAACATCTAAAAATCTAAAGCAAGCTGAAACAAATGGACTTAACAGGATATCAAGTTGATAGCATAACCACAGAAAGAAAAGTGATTTCAAAGAACTATGAAAAACAGTCTTTTGACTATACATCTCTAATGAGACATGTTTTAAAGATAAAATGAACCATAGAGGACATATTAAATATTGATAACATTATTTTAAAACTGTACCTTCTCCCCTCTCAACACATAAATACACACACACTATAAAATTAGGTTATTACATTATATAGAAGTAGGATGTCATATATAATTAGGATAAAGTAAAAGTAGCTGTTAGAAACCAAACTTTTTAGCATGAAATAGATCAAAATAAAGCAAAAAAAAAAAAAAGTCAAATGAAAACCCGGTAGTCTTTCATTTGAATTGGAAATACCGATCTGAATGTCTGATTCATTCTTTTTCTGGAAAACATTTTTTAGTGTGTCCACTGAGGAAGCTAAGGATAAGGCCTATCTGGTGGAATTGCCAGGGTCTTGATCAGGTAGCCTCCAAATACTGTTTCCCACTAAAAAGAATCAGGGATCCCTGGAGAAGTGACTGATTCTAAATCTGAAGCAAGAAATGTATTGAATGTTGTTGGGGTTTCTTATGCCTGAGATCAAAGAAGCTATCAAAATGACACTAGACTGACATCAAGGGGTAACTACTGGCCAATAACAGATGATTTTTAAAAACCACATACAAAGGAAAAAGATCGAACAATATCATGAACCCACCATCCAGTTCCAACAATTTTAATTCACAGACATTCCTGACTCATCTACTCCTTCATACCATCCCCTGCACTGGATTATTTCCAAGTAAATTCTACAGATCATATAGTTAACTTCATGTGATGGGGCAATTAGAGTGTCAGAAAGAATGATGACCACAATGGGTAAAAGCACAGACATATAAAAATTCCATAAAGTTCCTTTAAAATAATAATTGGTCATGTTAACAGGTGGCTAGGGCACCAACTCCTACTGAAAAACTGATAAACGGAAAGTAACAAAGCTAACAAATACAGAAGGAATAAAAGGAGTCCCCAAATCATCATTTTATACCTCTGCCAATCACACCAGAGTGGCTGCTAAAACCAACAACTGACAAGTTGATGGGGAACTTTATAGGAGATAGTTTGGTCTGATTCAAATCCACTTAATCAATTTTATTATTAATAAAAGTGGGATGACCAGGTCATGGTCTCAGGGTCCTGGGATCGAGCCCCGCATCGGGCTCTCTGCTCAGCAGGGAGCCTGCTTCCTCCCCTCTCTCTCTGCCTGCCTCTCTGCCTACTTGTGATCTCTGTCTGTCAAATAAATAAATAAAAATCTTAAAAAAAAAAGTGGGATAACCAGACAGCACATGCCTCCTAATTGATGTAACAGGAAGTATTCTTGGCAAGAAAGAATAATATATAATTTAACCTGAATTTAATTAAGATGTGAGATCTAAATATTATTTCCGAAATGAGAGATGGAAGAATACAGTAAGGGACACCACCAGGACATGATCAGCCCAATGCCAACTAGGGCAATTCTATAAAAATCATGCAGGTCCCGCAAAATAAATGGCTTGTTGGTAGAGGTGAAAAAGAGGACACAGTAAGAGATTAATAGAGTTTCAAAAAACATATTTACTACAAAGCTACAGTAATAAAGACAGTGGAGAACAGATATAAGAGTAGACAGGTCAATGGAATAGAATTGAGAGTCTCAAAATTAACCTTTACAGCCGGGAGATTTTCAGCAAAGGGAATGGGTTTTCAATGGGAAAAGAATAGTCTTTTCAACAAATGGTGCTGAGACAACCATATATCCATGAGCAAAGCAATGAGGTTGGACCCTCTACTTCATACCGAATGCAAAAATTCACTCAAAAGGGATCAGAGACCTACATTTAAGCTAAAATTGTTAAACTTTTAGAATATAGAAACAAACCTTTATGACCTTGAGTCAGGGTGACACTTAAGATATGATACCGAAAGCACATTCAGCAAAAGAAAAGAAAAGTAGGACTACATCAAAATAAAAACTTTGGAACTCCAAGTGACACGACCAAGAAAGTGAAGAAGCAGCCCACAGAATGGGAGAAAATATTGCAAATTAAATATCTGGTAAGGGACTTGTATCCTGAATACATAAGCAATTTCACAACTTAAAATTTAAAAGACAACCCAATTAAAAAATGGGGAGGGGATCTATAAAAACATTTTTTCTGAAGAAGATACACAATTGGCCAAAAGCACATGAAAATATGCTTAACTTCAGTAGCCATCAGGGAAATTAAAAAAAAATTACAGTACAATACCATATACCCACTTAGGTGGCTACAATAAAAAAGATGAACAAGTGTTGGTGAGGATCTGAAGAAATTGGAATCGTCATGCATTACTGAGGGGAATATAAAATGGGACGGCTGTTGTTGGAAACAACCTGGTACTTCCTCAAAATATTAAACAGCAGTTCTACTCCTAGGCAGGTAACCAGGAAAAATGAAGACATGTCCAAACATTTGTACATGAATGTCATAGTAGTATTCCTTTTTTTTAATGCTTTCTTTCTTTCTTTCTTTCCTTCCTTTTTTTAAGGATTTATTTGATAGCGAGAGACATAGTGAGAAAGGGAACACAAGCAGGGGGAGTGGGAGAGGGAGAAGCAGTCTCCCCATTTGAGCAAGGAGCTGGATGCAGGGCTCGATTCCAGGACTCTGGGTCTGGGATCACGACCCCAGCCAAAGGCAGACATTCAACGACTGAGCCACCCAGGCGCCCTCATAGTAGTATTCCTAACAGCTAAAAGATAGAGACAACTCAAATGTCCCATCAACTGATGAACAGAGATGTCAAATGTAGTTGATCCATACAACAGAACATTACTCAGCAATAAAAATGAATGACGTAGGATATAAACGCCAACATAGAAACCCTGTGCTAAGCGAAAGAAGCCCATTGAAAGAGACCCTTCCATAGGAAATGTTCAGAAGCAGCAAATCTATAGAGATAGTTAGGATTAGCACTTGCAGAGGCCAGGGATGGGTGTGGGGTTACTGAGGAATGGCTGCTAAGAGACACAAGGCTTTTATTAGGAGGGATAAAAGCGCTCTGAAATTAGATTGTGTGGGGGTGCTCAGTCTTGCGAATACATGGAAAAACACTGAACTGTACACTGTAAATGTGTAAATTATATGGTGTGTGCACCATATCTCAATAAAACTTTCCTTAAAACTCTATGAAGCAAATAAAATTTGTAGGCCTTGCTTAAATTCTGATATTAAGTAAAAGCAGTATTTTTGAGACACTGGGAGGAAATTTAACAAAGACTGGGTATTAAATGATATTACAGAATTATTGTTAATTTTGTTAGGTGTTAGGATAGATTTGCAGTTGTACAGGTTCAGAAATCCTTTTTTTTTTTTTTTTTAAGATTTTTATTTATTTGACAGACTGAGATCACAAGTAGGCAAGGAGACAGGCAGAGAAAAAGGGGGAAGCAGGCTCCCTGCCAAGCAGAGAGCCCGAAGCGGGGCTCGATCCCAGGACCCTGAGACCATGATCTGAGCTAAAGGCAGAGGTTTAACCCACCGAGCCACCCAGGCGCCCCCAGCTTCAGAAATTTTTTTTAAAAACTTTTTATTTGTCAGAAAAACATACTGAAATACTTACAGATGAGATAATAGTTCCCTGGAATTTGCTTTAAAATACTCCAGCAAAAATGTAGAGGGGAGGGAGGGTGAGGCCAGATTCTGGCTACATTAACACTTGATAACCAAGTCTGGTTATTCCATCAACAAAAGTTGTAAGCCCATTTTCTGGAATTTCAGGAATCTAGTAGCTGAACAATCTGGATTTCTTAAGAGTCAGCAGGCCTAGGGTCTAAGAAATATCTAAGCAGTAGCCCACGGCATGTTATGACTATCAATAAGCAACTTCATGGACAAAAATATGATTGGTCCCTGGAAGGCATCAATGTCACATACACACACACACACACACACCCCAGACCAAACCCCTCACAACAATGACTGTTACCAGAAGAATGCCAGAGGGCAGGGTCCAGGGTCCAGAGGCCAGTCAGGGGCAGAAGATTGTTGGGCATTAATGGCGAGAAAGTTCTGTGTAGCAACAAGCCTCCCTCTATCCCAACTCTGCCCACTAACCCTCCCCTTCTTCAGGAGGTATGGAAAACAACTTCCAGAAGCTTGCACTACAGGCATCACCCTTGATGGTCACAGGAATGCATTCAGGAGTTTGTTATCAGGTATTTCAAAATACGAAGTGTGTGTGTGTGCCCATGTGTGGACTGTATGTTTCCCCAGTAAATCAGCGAAGTGCACAGTGTCAGCATGAAGCTGGAAGGAGCAGGCAGCCTGTCATCACTGCCAGCCAGCCAGCAAGCCAGCAGTTCCAGCCCAGTTGTTGTTTTGATTACCAAACCTGAGCCTGGAAGGCTCCTAAGCATCTGGGACATGCGTACAAGTGAAATCTTTCAGCCTCCTTTGAGAAAATGGGTCAGATTGTCAAACCTGATTGGAAATTTTTCCTTAATTAAGCAAGCTCTGGCCAAGCCATGTCCTTCCCACTGTCTCCTTCGGTATTCCCACTTTAAAAGGGCAGGAGGCTCCTCCTCCCAATCCTACCACTGGCCTTTTAAATAACACCTTTTCTGAGTGCAGTAATAACAGACCCCCACTTCACTGAGAGGTGGGCTAGTCCAAGGTCTTCTTATACCCGAAGATCCATGGGAGGCTGGAAGTTTGCAGCCAGCAGATTCTTCTCTCATGAGCCCCACTTCTGCTCTGGCCAAGTCAGCTCTATTTGTTCTGCATTCTCACTGCTGGCCGAGCATCACATGATAATGTAATAAACCAACAGAGCCCATCAACTGCTTAAAAAAAAAAAAAAAGCTACCGAATGCTTAAGAAATGTACTTCCAAAAGTTAGTAGATGTGAGACCACCGTAAAATAATGAAAAGACAAAATCATGAAAATCTAAAAATAGTTCATCCTCAGATTGCTCCAGGATCGTCTTTATGTGGTATACATACAATGGAATACTATGCAGCCATCAAAAGAAATGAAATCTTGCCATTTGCAAGGATGTGGATGGAATTGGAGGGTATTATGCTGAGCGACATAAGTCAATCAGAGAAAGACAATTATATGATCTCTCTGATAGGAGGAATTTGAGAGGCAAGGCAGGGGGTTTGGGATAGGGAGGAAAAATGGAAACAAGATGGGATCAGGAGGGAGACAAATCATAAGAGACTCTTAATCTTGCAAAACAAACGGGGGATTGCTGGGACCTGGGGGTTAGGGAGAGGGTGGTTGGATTTGGACATAGGGGAGGGTATGTGCTATGGTGAGTGCTGTGAAACGTGTAAGCCCGATGATTCACAGACGTGTACCCCTGGGGCAAATAATACATGATATGGTAATAAAAACAATTTAAAAAATTCACTCCTAGATGATGTAGTTCGTACAAGGAAAACAAAATAGAACCCCAACCAGGGGATCCACACCAAGAAAAAACTGGTCTCTCATCAAAAGATTAGCAAGTAAATGTATAAATTTAAAGTTTAAATGTAGGGTTTCACAGAGATAGATATCACAGATTCTATTTTTTTTTTTTTTTTAAGCTTTGAGGGAGAGAGTGCGTGCGCATGTGTGCGCAAGCTGGGGGCACAGAAGGACAGAAGGAGTGAGAGAAACCTGAAGCAAACTCCCCACTGAGCAGGGAGCCCAATGCGGGGCTTGATCCAGGGGCCCTGAGATCTTGACCTGAGCCTAAATCAAGAGTCAGCCGCTCAACTGATTGAGCCACCCAAGTGCTCCTTCAATTCTGTACTTTAAATGTCTTTTTGGGTGATCCATCGTCTAAACCATGATGGCAGAGGATTTCTGCTATTAACAGCTGCTCTTTATTGAAAGTCAAACAGTTTCAGGTGCTTTGCATGTTTAAGCAGGTTAATTAAATTTTGACAAAAGCCCATGGAAGAAAATATCCAATTTTATACATGGAACGTGAGGTTCAGTTACACTATATTGCCCACAATCACAATCAGTAACTTGAGTCTTGTCTGTGGTCTCCAGCGACCATGCTCTTAGCTACTCAACACTCTGGTCCCTCCAAGCTACCCTTTACTCAAAAGACATAATTTGTGATCAGTATTTCAGAATCTTGAGACAAAGAACAAGATAAGAAAAATACCCATGTAATGGAAAAAATTACCATAAGAGTGGCAATTTTTTAGAAATGCCCAGAGGTCATTAAATGAAAGAAGGGGAACTTAACACATTTGGGGGAGCAGAGTCTAGATTCAAACCTAGGTGTTCGCAAAACCTCATTTTCTGATATAAAAATTAAAGCTGCTTGTTTGAGTAACTCCAAAAGAGGAGTCCTAGAGATGGTCTGTGGTCTGGCAATAAGTATACAAGTAGGGGCGCCTGGGTGGCTCAGTGGATTAAAGCCTCTGCCTTCTGCTCAGGTCATGATCCCAGGGTCCTGGGATCCAGCCCCACATCAGGCTCTCTGCTCAGCGGGGAGCCTGCTTTCTCCTCTCTCTCTCTGCCTCTCCACCTACTTGAGATCTCTGTCAAATAAATAAATAACATCTTTAAAAAAAAAATAAGCATACAAGTATACGAGAGTCAGCCATGATTTTGGGAAAAGTGAACGGTTTCTCATCTGTCCCAGGGTTGCCACAGGGACATGTCCACAGGCAGTCCCCAATTCTCTGAGCTGGTGTGATCATCTGAAAGGGAGAGGACTCCTTCCTAGGAGAGTCACCGCTCATAAATGATGCACAAAGCAGCCAGGTGTTCACCCAGCAAGGATGGAGGCTTGGAGGGGAGGGAGTGTGGAGAAGTAGAACAGGGGCTGTGCCACCCACAGGACACCAGAACACCCAGATTTCCTGACTCCAGCCTTCACGGTCAATCACCAAGTGACCAAGAGTAACGTCTCAAATTTGCTATCACATAAGTGGTCCCAGGACCATTAGCATCAGCACCACCTGGGAACGTGTCAGAAGTGCCAAGCTTCAGGCTTCATCCCAGACCAGTAGAATGAGAGGCTCTGGAGGGAAGGCCTCGCCATGTAAACAAGCTCTCTAGAGGGTTCTGATGTATGTTGAAGAGAACCACGAGCACACTGGTCTGGAAACCCAAGCGGCGGGTTCAGACACACCTGAATTAGAAGCCAGACTCAAAGATGAACCTGTCTGTGGGACGGAGGGTGTTACTGGTGAAGTCTGGGCTAACTGCAGTGACTATGTGGGAGGAAGGAAGCTTCTGTCGAGCCGGGAAACATGTAGGGTGGAAAGAAATGGAGAGTGAAGACAGCATGAAAGAAGCTGAGGAGAGGGTTTGAGGACCGGACCTCAGCCACACAGCAGTTCTGGGCTCCCGAACCAATCCCAGTGCCCTCTGGTCTAAGGACAAGAACCCAGGCAGAGGCTCAGGGCCAGCTCGGGGCTAGATCAATTCCATCATGCCTGGAGTCTGAAAGCAGTCAGGGATGTAGGCACCAGCTTGAGGAGGCTGCTGTTAGCGGGGATAGTGAAGGCGCCACCGGACAATCAAAGTCTCCTCGGATGGGAGAGCCCTCGACTGTCAGGTGCACGGGACAGAAGCGAACAGTGAGGAAACCGGTGGGTGGCAGTGGTAAAGAACAGGAGGAAAGGCAGAGCTGATGAAAACACACACTGAAATACCACCTCCATTCATCTGAAAATACGACCTATGGCCACATTATTCTGAAGACGAACTCCAACGGAGGAATAGGAGTTAGACTAAACGCCAAGAGAAAAACTGACTCAAGGCCTCCTGCTGTGGCAAAAGCTTTGCTTGTTGACAAGAGAATTTTGTTGAGTTTGTGGTGAAAAATTTCCAAGTCCACTCTGAATTCTTCAACAGAGATTCCAAGATCAGGTTGCTTTGTTCTCTCAGTAGAATACATCCAAGGTCCATGCCAACAGGACAAGGGACCACGGTCAGCAAGGCTGAGAGGGGTCCTCTGCCAGCTCGTCACCTGCCTACACCCAACCACTGGGTCATCTCCCCCTGTGGCAGACAGAGCCATAAGCGCTGGTCTGAGCCCCAAGGCCTCTTAATTTTGCCTTTGCCAGAAGTTAGAGATCCAGCCCCCCTGAACACAAGCTTTTATCACCTCACACCGACTCTGTGCCACTGTTCTTTTTCCTTTTTTTGGTGAAGATTTTATTTATTTATTTTCAAGAGCGAGACTGAGAGAGAGCACGAGAGAGGAGAAGGTCAGAGAGAGAAGCAGACTCCCCATGGAACTGGGAACCCGAGCGGGACTTGATCCCAGGACTCTGGGACCATGATCTGAGCTGAAGGCAGTCGCCCAACCAACTGAGCCACCCAGGTGCCCCCGTGCAACTCTTTTTAAAAATTTAATTGTGGAAGCATTGGAAACATATTGTCCAATTTGCTTTACGATTGTTACCTGTTTTTAAAGAAACAGATTACAGATTTAGCTGACGTCACATACCATCTTTCTTCCTCTTCCTAACTGTACTCTCTTGCAATTTCCATGCATATTTGATTATGCTCCTACTTCTTGTACCTATAAATGTATTCTGTTTCTCTCTGCATTTTTAAATTCAACAGATTCATTTTCTGAAATGTCTTGTTTCCTCTGTACTTTGATGTTTTCAGACATTTAAGTCTGTACCCAACTAATAGACATGAAATGCTGTATCCTTATTGATTTTGCATTTGGTTTACTTCTGAGGCTGAATATTTTTCCCTATCTTTGTAAGTCCTTTGAATTTCCTCTTTTCTAAAGTGCCTGTTGCTATCCTGGGTGATAATTTTCTTCTTCTTTTTTTTTTTTTGAGGGGCAGCATGCTAGCACTGCCACACATGCACATCGCCTGGGGAGGTATGTGGAGAGGGGGAGAGGGCGAATCTTAAGCAGGCTCCAGGCCCAGTGCAGAACTGGAACTCACAACCCTAAGATCATGACCTGAGTTGAAATCAAGAGTCAGTCACTTAACTGAGGCACCCAGATGCCCTACCCCCTTTTCTTTCTTTTTAATAATTTCTGGATATTAGTTTGTTCTTTGTAGTATGTGTTGCAAACATGCAAATTTCTTCTTCCACACTCTGGAGTTTCACTCTTAATTTGGTAATCTATTTTGCCTATTATTTTCATTTTAGTAGACGTTTATCAACCTTTAGAACTCTTATCACCCAGCATTAGTAATACAGTATTTTATTTACTATAGCTTTATAAGAAACTGGGTATTTGTGTGAGTCCTTCAGTTAGCCTTGGTCATTCTTGAGTCTTGACTAGTACATACTAATTTTATAACAGTTTTATAGAAATACACATATTAAGTTTTTATTTACTGAAGTATAATTAGCATGTAATATCCATTTACCTTCAGATATACATCATGGTGATTTGGTATTTTTATACATTATATATGTGTATATATATATATACACGTATATATATGTATATATACGTTTGTGTGTGTGTGTGTGTGTATATATATATATATATATATATATGATAAGACCATCTGTCACCATACAAAGTTATTACAGTATTACTGACTATATTCACTATGCTGTACATTACATTCCCATGACCTATTTACTTTGCAACTGAAATTTTGTGTATCTTTAATCTCCTTCACCTATTCCAATTCAATAATTCCTCTTCTGGGTATTTAATGGAATAAAACAGGAATATCAATTCAAAGAGATATATGTACCTCTAAGATCACTGCAGTATTTACCATAGCCAAGATACAAAAGCAACCCAAGTGCCCATCGACGGATGAACGGTTCAAGCAGATGGAATGTATAGGTATACAATGGAATATTATTCAGCTATAAAAACAGAATGAACTCTTGCTATTTGCAACATGGATGGATCTAAGGTATTATAACTAAGTTAGAGAAAGACAAATACCATATGATTTCACTTATATGTGGAATCTAAAAAACAAATACACACAAAAAACAACCAGACGCATAGATGCAGGAAACGAACTGCTGGTTACCAGAGAGGGGACGGGTTGGGGGGTAAGCAAAATCAGTTAAGGGGTCAAGAGGTACATACACTTTTTAAGATTAGCTTTTCTCATTACTTGGTATGTGGGATTTTGATTAGAATTGAGCTGAATTTATAGACAAATCTGAATCGCTTTTGTGACCTTCAACCTTTGTATATATTAACGTAACGAACCACTCCATTTATCCAGACCTTCATTTATGCTCTTCTATGAACTTACAACATTTTATTGGTTAGATCCCAGAGTTTTTTAGATACCTCTATTCATTGGTAAATAATACTTTTTGTTGCAAAAGCTCTCTCCCTTTTAAACTTACATTTCTTTTTGTTGATTATGTATGGGAATACCATTTGCCATAAATATTTTATATTTTATAATATAAAGTATTTTTATAATATATTTTAATATATATTTATATTATACTGTTTATAATATATAACAAAATATACAATTTTTATCATAGAAAATATTGCCATATATTTCTATTTTATATTTTAAAAAATATATATTTTTATTTTCCAGTCCTGTAGGTGAGTCTGAATACTATTGTTCAGACCTAGGTGGCAATAAGCAGTTCTATATTTATCTTTTTTCCAGGGACTTTACTCTTACTAGCTTTGAGAAGATTCTCTGTACATTGAGTGGATTCTATATGCCTATAATCCTATCACCTGCAAATAGTGATACTTCCGGTTTTCTAATCTTGCAATTATTCATCTTTTTTCTTTTCTTATGTTGTATTTTACTTATTATCTGCCTCTCTGCACTAGAATGGAGGTTCCACGAGGGCAGAAATGTTTCCGTTTTTATATTGCTCCATCCCCACAAGGGATATGCCCATAAGGCATCCCATAAATTGTTCCATAAATGTCACATCCTTAGAAGAAACCAGCTGTAACCCGCAGTTACATCTAAACACCCATCTTGTTGGACTGTTAATGTTTTATTAACTTTGGGGAGGGCATCTCTATTCAGTTAAATGTTTTCCATGGTCTATATTCAATTTTGGTATTTGATTCTGCTAGTTCCAAATTAAGGTGAGGAGGTTTTTCTAATTTTCTTTCTTTCTGTTCTCTAAAATAAGTGGGGCCTATTTTCATTTGTTGTTTTGTGGGGTTTATTTTAAATTGATAAGGCAATTTCTTTCAAGATTAGAGATCTACTCAGATTTTCTCATCACCCATTTTGTGACTATTTTCAAATTTTTTGGCTTCAAGCTTTCATTTCAATCTCTTTATCTGAAGTTGTGCCCCGTTTTCATGACCTCTAATGTTTATTTTTTGCCTTTTTCTACTTCTGCTTTTTTCTCGATCAAACTTACCAGAGATTTACATACTAATTTTTCCAAAGCATCAGCTTTGGGTTGTGTTGAGTGTATGATTTCTATTTCATTACTTTCTATTGACTAAAATATTTTATTTTCATCTTGTACTACTTATCACTGAGGAAAGTATGTTAAAACTATTCCACTAAAACTGCCTATTTGAAATTCTCCTTACACTGTATCTTTCCTTTAAATATTTTGAAGTAAGATCAGATGCACATAGGTTCCTAATTTATCATCCCGGCAAATTAGTCATTCTATCTTTATGATGATCTTCTCTGTTTCTACTTAGGTTTTCTTTGTCTTACAGCCTATTTTGTGTGACATTAAATATAGCTTCTCCAGTTTTAACTAGTTTCCTGCGACATCATTTTCTATATGCCTTTACTTTAAAATTTTCTCTGTCCTTAAAATGTAAGGATGTCTTTTAGAAATAGTATAGAGCTGGACAATATGAGAACCTTTATTAATAGTTGGATTTAGGGGCTCTTGGGTGGCTCAGTTGGTTAAGCCTCTGCCTTCGGCTCAGGTCATGATCCCAGGGTCCTGGGACCAAGTCCCTTATCAGGCTCCCTGCTCAGCGGGGAGCCTACTTCTCCCTCTCTCTCTGCTCCACTCATGGTCCATGCACACTCTTTCCCTCTCTCTCAAATAAAACGTTAAAAAAAAAAAAACTTGGATTTACTTTTATTTGCTATGATGCCTAATATTCAGAAGTCTTTCTCTTATTTGTACATTCTATGCACCATACGTCTTCTGGCTTTGTTTCCACAATCCCCCCTGCTCAACTCCTATTGTATACGTCACATTGTTTTAATATCCTCTCCACAAATTCTCCCCAGCACCGGTTTGGAAGTTACACGATCTATTTCTATTTTTTTAAGGTGCCAATCCTTCCCCCATATTTGACAATGAAAAATCTCAAACACACAAAAGGCTGAAAGAATTCTACAGTGAACACTTTATACCCATTGCCTGAAGCGGACTTCAGTTTTATCGTGTACACGTGATTTAAGGTCTAAAGTTGATCAGTGCATCTAATCTTCTTTGATAACGATAAGATCCATAGAAGACTCTGATCACTTTTTTAAGTTTCCCACCATGTTTTTTTTTTTTTTTAAAGATTTTATTTATTTATTTGACAGAGAGAGAGATCACAAGTAGATGGAGAGGCAGGCAGAGAGAGAGAGAGAGAGAGAGAGGGAAGCAGGCTCCCTGCTGAGCAGAGAGCCCGATGCGGGACTCGATCCCAGGACCCTGAGATCATGACCTGAGCCGAAGGCAGCGGCTTAACCCACTGAGCCACCCAGGCGCCCCTCCCACCATGTTTTTAAGGGACCTGCAGTTAGTCCTTATTATAAGCATTTCATTGTTGCTGCTGTTTTGAGGTAATCGTTCTTCACATGTACCTTCTATTTTGCTGAATTCTTTGATCAATGTTGCTTCTTGCAGCAAACCTTTGCCACCTTCCTTAAAATAATTCAGAGCAGTCTCCGGAGCCTGCACTGCAACTTGGGGAACCCTAATTAGACTACACTGCATTCAAACCATAGTTAAAGGTTAGACCTTATTAAAATCAGAGTCAAGTTTCACCTCTGCCTAATAACAATTTCATGTGGATTTGCCAAATAGACTATAGTCTCAAAACCAGCAAGGAATCAGTGTATACTCTTGTATCTTCCCTGTACCTGGCACAATAGAACATACATAGGACATCTCCACGGAGTTTAAGAACACCAGGTGGCATTCTTTCTGCAAGCATTTTCTCAACATAGAAGAGCATCAAGTATATCTTTGATTACTGGACTATGCTGTGTGTTTTTCGTGCTCCGATGAAATATCTCCTTTCTGGGACTCTCTTGCAGAGGACCTGAAGGAAAGCACCATGTAGATAAAGCACATCGGACTAGATTTGGGAGAACTGGCTATTATCTGGCTTCCAACTCTCCCTGGTTCTGTGCTCTATTTCTGTCTCTCTCACACCTGTTTTCTCCATACACAGAGCTGACAGTGGAGAGTTAAGAATCCTCAAATCTCTGAAAACTCTGAAAATCTTCCCTGGTCTCTAATTTTCACTGTTCGAGATAAATCCTTTCACCCAGGTGGCACTGAGTCCAGAAACCATTAAAGGGTCTGTAGAAGGGTGTGGAAGACCCCACAGAAATGTCCACAGTAGGCAGACTTACAGCACAAGGGCTGTACAAATTTTCAAAAAACATCAAAGAAAGTACTCGCATATGCACCTCCAGAAGCTACGTGTATGATGTTTTGGCCTGGTTCTGTGACGAGTCTAACCTCCCTACTTCTTTTTTTCTTTCAACTCTGAATTCGTTCCAGCGGAGAGTACATACGAAAGCAAGGTCGGGGTGGGGGGGGTACAACAAGGGCAGACAAACACAGCCCAGCCAGTCACCAGGGACAGCTCTGACATACTATCCCTGAACAGACTGAATTTCCAACATGCAGTCAGGGAAATGTGACCCCATCGTTTTGTTTTAATTAAGAGGATTTGAATATCCTCAAGAAGTTTTACCTATACAATAGACACAATAAGGTATACAATTAAACATCTACAGAAAATGAAAATGCCCCATTACCTAGACTAGATTTAGCCTAATTAAAAAGTAAATCAAGTTCATAAGGAAAAATAATTGCCACGAGGCATAATAAGCTTCTTTTAATTTGCAATCTGAGTAAGGATATATATACCACTAGAGCCATGAGCTTTCTACTATAATCTCAGAAAAAAGGAAACTGAGTACGATTGTGTAACCCTGGCTGGCTACCACGGATTAAGACAAGGGGCATCTGTAGTGCGGCGTAGGTATGTAGCATGACCTTAGGCCCCCAAACTACAGCAGATTCTGTAAGAGCAATACCAATGCTCTGATACCATCTGGAATCCTCACACAAGTCAACCATCAGGGATGTCACAGGACAGAGAAAGATAAAGTTCCCACAGTTCCTGCAGGAAGGAAGCCAGACTGATTGGGAAGAGATGGGCCCGAGGATATGACTTACGTGGAGAATGCAGAAGAAAGTCAGTGACAGAACATGTGTAGAGCTGTTCTCAGACACAAGGTCACTGCACAGTATCCTCAGGCCAAAGTATCAGTTTTGGAAGGCCTCCTTCGGATTCATTAAACCCAAGGCTAGAGGGTTTTTGGGTAACAACTCAGTTTAGAACCATCACCATGTTGGCCAAGTACCTCTGCTACCAGGAAAGAGGTCAGGTTTTTTTCTTACTCTAGGGCCTATGCTAGTCCTGATTACTTTCCACCAAAGCGAAAGTGGGGTCAAGGGCCCTGTAAAGTACTTATGATACCCTCTTCCCTCAATACACTTGGACACAAGGCAGTCAGTGCCCTACTCAACACATCTCATGTTGGCATATCCTAGAGAAAAGTGATGTCAGCTCCCAGCTGGCATTCAGCTCAGTCCCACTACCAAAGCTTCTTCTACAAGTTACACTCTAGGTCACAGCAGGATACCCATCATGGCAAGACACTGCATGTCTGCTGGGGGTCAGGTGGGGTGGGGTGGAGGGGGATCAGGCAAATGTTTCATCTGCCCTAAGAGGAAGCAGAAGAGAGAAAAGTTAGGGGAAACAGGTAAAGCAATGTTACCAGGGGAAGAAAGACACAAAACTCTTGGAAGAGCTGATCAAAACAGGGGACAAGATCACCCCAAACAAAAGCGGCCTGTGTGTGGCTGGGCCTGTCCTGGTGCATATTTCTAGAAAATCCAGCCCTAACGCCCATATTCTGTGAGGCCATGATGTATCTGTAGGGTTGCTTTCCCTTAAATCTCCAAGAACTGAGCCCTCCCCCAAAACACCCCATCATTTTCTGCAAGAGAACCAGAGACCAGATGTAGGCAAGAGCGAAGGACTTAATGCGTACCCCACCCTTTCAGAGCAATGAAGAATTCCTAAGATTGTAATAAGGAACGTGAAGCTCTTTTATGCTCTGTTGTTCTAATATAGGAGAGTCTTGAAAAGAAATTAAAGATGATAAAATCTGGCCTAATATGAAGAAGGAACATTCTAATGGGAAGAGATTTCAGAAGATGGAGGTCCTGAGTTCTTCAACTCCAGAGATATCCCAAGATAGACCAGACAAGGTCTTAGCAGAGTGCTATAAATTCTGTGGTCTCCATGGAATCACCTTCTGTCAGAACTTGGAGCAGTAACTGTCGCAGCCATTCCAACATTGAATTTCCAGGCCCCTTTGCTTTCTTCAAGGTCCATAAATCTGATCATATACTCAACTGTGGCAAAGCTAACAACCTCACAAGTGATTGCAACTAGGATATGTATTTTATGTAGCTGGCTCAAAAATCACAAAAAGAACAGGAGAGTGGAAAAGAGGAAACAACCCAAAGGGTTACTTACTCTAAGAATCCAGGTTTGTGTTTATGTTCCACATGAGGTCCAAATTGTATCTGGGCTTGAAATCCTCCAAACTCACAAGCTTTCTCAAAGGAGACAGGGTGGGAGCCATTCAGGATATCATCCCGAGCCTGAAACACAACAGGAAGCAAAAAGCATCAGGAGCTTGGGGGAACCACGCAGGGATACATCCTGCGTCTGAGCACACACTCTCTCTGCGGGGCAAGGGGAGAGTGCCAGCCAAAGGGGACGCACTCAGGACACTGCAGGCAACTTGTTGCACAGTAGGATGAAGGCAGAAGGAAAACAAGTCCTTTCCCCAAACTGCCTATAGACAGAAAAAGTCAGCAGGACCCAGAGTATTAAAACTAAAGCTTCAACATCTAGGAAGGTAGAAGTGATCCTGAAAAAATAAGAGGCAAAGGGAAATCCTTAGGACTCCCCAAAACTTTTTATGTCCCTAAATCATTAAAGCTAACAGAAAAATTTCCTAGAGGTAAAATCAACCCAATCCCCATCCCAAGATAAAGGCCAATGCAATGTAAGGTGCTGGCAGGCGAAGAGAGACGAACAGACAGTAACTCAGTACTACAGCCATTTAAGGGAAATGGGCAAAATGTACAGTGTTAGAATCAGGAACTCATTGTGTCTGAAGTCCTTCTCTCAGTTCCCGATCTACCACTGCTGTTGCTATCTATCCTTCTTTTCTTTATCTAGTTCAATGACCCCCAGACTACTCTCCAGCAGATACTCTAAGCCTTGGCTCTAAGCCTTAACCCAACAAGCATTTTCTTAGTGCCTGGCTACCTCCCTTCCTTCCATGCCATTCTTATAACCACCAGCTCAGGGGTTAGCAAACTTTTACCATCAAAGGCCAGACAGTAAACATATTAGACTTTGTGGGTCATGTGGTCTCTGTCACAACTGAACTCTGCCACCAAAACATGAGAAAAGTCACAGACAATAAGTAAACAGTTACATGATATGGAAAGGGTTTACTCAATAAACCTTTTCATTCATGCATACGAATGAGCTGTGTTCCAATAAAACTTTATTTACAAACAAAGGCAATGTCGGGGCGGCATTTGGCTGATCCCTGCATTATTCTAAGAGCAGATACATAGGTAAATAGGAGAGGAAAGGAAGGGAGGGAAGGAAAGGATCAAAGATGATAGATCAGGATTTTCTTGAGCTGAAAAAAGAAAAAGACTGGGGCCCATCAGGTATGATGCCTACTTCTTACATATTGGGAAACTATAAACTCTGGAAAGTTAAATGACTTGTCTGAGTTTCAACAGGTTAATGGTGAAGACATAAAGGGTTATGAAGAGACTCTTTCAGGAAATGAGAAATATGGATTTTCTGACCAATATTCACTTGCATCCTAGGACATCAGCTAAGAGAGGTTTAGTGTAGCGGTGAGCCCATTAATTGCCTCTGTGTCAGGCAAAGAGATAGTACCGGCCACCAGGTCCCAATCTGGGAAGCCAAAGAAAGGCCCTCCTTTCTTTGCCGATTGTCTATCTGCACCACAACCAAACACGTGAGGAGCCCCTCAACAGTGCCCCCTGGAAATTGTGCATCGAAAACACCATGCAAGCCTGAGCTGAGCTCCAGCTCACGGCAAGCCACTGCCCAGAGCTTCCTGACTTCTCACCACCCTCCGTGAGCATTAAATGCTGTACCTGAACATAAAGCAAGTTCAGCTGCACGGGGTCTCTCGAGTCCACATTCTGATCGGAGTAGAAGAACTTCCGTCTAAGTAGCAATGTTTCGTGTTCATCTACTCCTTGTTCTCTGAATGTTCGGCTGTGATCCAGCCAATTTACTGCAACACAACAAGACAGATGAAAGAACTGTATTCATTCTTCCTCTTGTTTGAAGGGATTTATCAAAAGAGAAATGGATTTCTGGAACGCTGATATTCAGTTAGTTACTTATATCAGAACTGTGCTTTTTGACTTTGCAAAATTATTTCATATATACCATCGTGTACCATGGGACCCACCAAAAAACAACTGAGAGAAAATTCCCAGCCATTCCTGAAGTTTGTTAGAGCCCCACAATCAATTTATAACATGGTGGGGGGAGTGATAAAAATCAATGCTTTATGTCAAGACAACCAAGTTAGCATTTTCCTTTAAGTTTCCTTTAAGTTCAGTTCCATTAAGTGAAATAATTTATAAGCTCAGCACAATGAGTTACCTTCACCTGTAAGCTGAAAAGAGAAGGAACATAAAAGTAATTGGTTGGGGGGAGCAGTGGGGGTGGGAGGGGGTAGGACAGGACACTAAGGGATCAGGGATGGTAGAGCCCTGCCTGTGGCCCAGCCTGGATCTCACTCAGAAAACGCTCACCTGTTACCTGGGAGCATGGGAATGCAGCGCCCCTCTACCCTTTCCATAGCTCTACGTTCCCACACTCCTCCCTGGGCTTAGCACACACATTGTGTGTAAGTATTACAAGCCTCACTGGGTTCTAAGCAACTTCAGCACAGAGAGTGTGTGGGGGTGATCTCATCTCTCATGGTACCTGGGAGAGTATCATGCACATTATAAAAATCCTTGAGATTTGTCTACCATTGTCTCACTTGGAAAGAAGTATGTAACTGGAAATCAAATGAGGCAGAGAGGAAAAAAAAATGAAGAACGGGTCAGAGGAAATGAAAGCCTCACCGAAGATCAATAAATCTAATGGCAGTGATGACATCTTTCCAATGCAGCAGCAAGAACAATGAAAGAAAGAGTCTGGGAAGGTCTTTATAACCAGGGATGAAGTAAGATCCTTGAAGGGGTGGGGGACGTTGGGCAACTGAATGCACGTGGCGTACTTTGGGGACACATGGGGTGTGGATAAGGGCTCTTCCGAATATTAATTGTGTGGTCACAGAAGGGGACTTTCCTATAATTGGCATTTTATAACCTCTAGGGAAACAATGGATCGAGGCAATGATCATCGATGGCTGTTAACATCACAAAAAAAAGAGACAACCAAACACAACTTTCTGACAGAAGTACACAAGACCTCATAAGGAGGAGTCTTTACTTAAAGAATAGACACATACACATGAATCTGAGCAAGTTTCCAGATCTCAGGAATTAAAAGAGACAGTGCTAGAGGACACCACAATCAACAAAATCCAGACTATAGAAAACTCCATAAAATAACAATCTGTTTCTTCTTCCCAGAAATTCCGAGGGGGGCGGCGGGGGGAGAGATGGAGGGGAAGTTTGAGACAAAAACAGTTAAGCGTCATATTGTCCAACCTTATTTGGACCCTAGTTTAAATGATTATTAGCTTTTTAGAAGAAATGCGAACATTATTTGTCTATTGACATTAAGAGATTACTTTTTTTCAGTATGAAATAGGACTATGGTTTGTTTTTTTGTCTTAAAGTCTTTTAGTGCCATAGACCAACAGCCAACTGAAAACTCCTGCCCGGGGTTCATGTAGGTGAAGGGAGGGGAGTGAGGTCCGGCCACACCGGCACCCCGCCCACGCTCCCTTCTGACACTCACGGTCATCATCCGTATGGAGCTTGGCCTTCAGCTTCTCCATCTTCCTCTCGTCTCGCAATAGCGTCCTGTCCTTTTTTAGCGTCCCTGTCCCTTCCTCTTTCTTTTCTTCAATCGTTTCTTGGATTAAAGAATACTCTTCATAATTCGTTATTCCTAAAAATATAAATTACGTAATGATGACCAGTGATGACGCTGCTGTCACTCCTTCCAGCGGGGGGGGGGGGGGGGGGGGGCAGTGATACTCCACGGGTCCCTGGTAGCACAGGACGGAAAGAGGCTTTACAAAGGTGAGGGTCAGAGGGCCACGCAGGGAGCACACATCCAGTAACTCTGGCCAAAAACAAGGTTTCTCAGCTAAACTAAGCCATGTTTAAAATGTCACATTCAATTCTCCTAATTTTCGAGAAACAAGCACAGAGTAGAGATCATGCAGAACAAGGCAAGACCGGGTCAAACAAGAAGTGGTTGAAGCAACTGGTCTTCCCTCGCATGGGCAGAAGACTAAATATTTGAAGGGCTTCATGCAGAAAGGAGACAGACTTGTTCTCAGAGGATATGAATAGAAGATACAAGAAGAAAAGCTGTGTAGTAATCTATTACACAGCCTGTCCCTATCAGTCTTCAAGGAAATAGTGGATGTCACTGGTACTTAGCCACACACAGGAAACTGAATTATAGGATTCCAAACATATTTTCAAATAAAAAATTCCTTTGGGGGGGCGCCTGGGTGGTGACTCTTCATTTTGGCTCAGGTCATGATCTCAGGGTCCTGAGCTCCAGCCCTGCCTCTGGCTCCACACTCAGTGGGGGGTCTGCTTGAGCCGTACTCTGTCCCTCTGCTCCTCCCCTGCTCGTGCTTGCTCTCACGCACCTGTGCATGCGTGCTCTCTCTCTAAAGTAAATAAGTAAATAAAATCTTTAAGAAAAAAATTCCTTTGGCTTTTGAAAGGGAAATAAAATCTCTCAATTTCGACTCAGTGAGAGTTTCGTGTGTTTACAATGCCCGTTAGTGGGTTTGTACTATCCAGGGAATAGCAACCCTGTCTTAGGTTTGGACAGAAGTCAGTGGCTAGGACACATTCGGGATTGGCAGGTCACCAAATGGCGATGAAAAAAAGAACAGGTGCGTAATGAACAAAACGAAAACTGGAACCTCGGCACGGGAATGCTCACCTATCCTGCTGCAAATAGTAACCAGGAGTTCCCCAACGGTCTTGGAGTCATCCACCATGACGGTTTTCACGGATCCATCCAGCATCCGGATTTTCTGAGGTCTCTGTTTCTTTTTATATTCCAAAATATCCTAGAGCAAAAACCCCACAAACTTTTCACATGACTTGTTCATTCAGGTAACCAACCTGGACACTTTTCTTTAAAAAAATGCATTTGCCCCAGCACGTTGATTTCCCCCTTCAGTTTTCATGAGATTTTGGCTACTACAACAGAAACCCCAGTGCTAAATAATTGCTTCCAACAAGCTTTCTTAAAATCTGATGGTGAAACTGCCCCCCAGCAAGTACTGTTTATAGCTTACAATTCTTGAAAACTAACCTCTGTAAACTTAAAGTACCTTATGCCTTCCTGAAGGTCTGTGGATGATTTGTTTTGAGGAGAACTAGCGGAGGTAAAATCCTACTTACCTCTGAAAAAGACAGTAGTGTGCTTCTCCAATTATCTTATGGTTGCAAGCAATTTTTAATATAGATGTCACGAAGGAATAAATAATACCCCCCTTAATTCTTTAGAGTGGTGGGATGCCACAAAAGTGGTTTTTGCAGCAATGGCAAGATCAAACAGGGGTAGTAGGTTTGGAGGTTATTTGTAAATAGATTTTTTTTAACTACATTTAACAATAGAATTACAAATGGAAAATTAATTGGTACTGCATAATTCACTCTCTCCTGAAGGATTACTGATCAATCGGATATGTGCACTCCACACACTAAAGCCCAGTACCTTTGAAGTTCAGCTGAGCAGAATACACACTTTTTTACTCAACACCTCTAATTCCAAACAAAGCCATTTTTTTGTTGTCGCTGATTGTTATCATGCTTTGATCTCATATGGAATTTCTTCTACAAACACAAAACTGAATAATATTCAATCTCTGACTACCTCTAGGATCTTTTTGTTTTCCCTCCAATCTACCCTTACTTTTTATCATTAGTCACCAGGATACTTCCTATATCCTTACAGAAGGACGCTACGCCTTATTCCCTAGCTACCAAGCACAACCATGGTATGTGTAAAAAGCCGAGCATGCTAACCCCAAGCCCCTTTAATTACTCTATGGAGTTTCAAGAATTTGGAGCGCCAGTATTTCCTATTACTACCTGGGCAGCCCTTACAAAGTCAACTACAACAAAACTAGGAATAAGTTTCCCTTGGAGCAAAACAGTGAGTTGGAGCTCCCTTTTTCTGAGGGGAAAGAGTATGTTGGCTTCTAGAGAAGACCCACAGACAAAGCAACAAAACAAAAACAGGAACAAAACAACAAAACGACGTCTACAACATACCCCATTTCGCAACATGTAGTAATCCAGTGTTCGGCCTGCTTCCAGCCAAATTCCTTTCCTGGGGTCTTCATCAGAGAGAAACAGCCCATAATCAGAAGCTGGGAGATAAAGAGAAGAGAGGGTGAAAGACAGAGGGCCACTGAAGCCATCACTGACTTCTAATCCCTGAGTCTGCAGACTTGGCAGGATGGGAGCATTCGCCTGCACCAGACAGGTTTCGTTTTGACAACATGAACAAGCCAAGGGGCTAAAGCAGAAGAGGAGGAACGAGGCCAGAGCTGTAACATCAACACCCACAGGAAAGGTTCTCGATTTTTAAAACCAGTGGGCAGCAACTGTGTCTACACTTTGGAGAAACACTGAGAACAGAACAGTCCAAATTTCTAATTTCTGAAATGGGCTTTTTTCCCTATCACTTACTATATAAAAATCTGGCAGAGAAGCCATGAAGAAGGACAAGAGGGACCGTGAAGAAACTAAGGAAGTGACCGCTTAAGCACAAGGCCACTTAGGCCAAGAGGGGCCAATGGAGTCTTCACACTTAGAATAACCCCTCCATCATCCCAAAACAGCATTACAAAAGGTAAGCAGGGGGGCCCAGAGAGATGAAGCCTCTGTCCCCCACCCCATAAATTAAGAATATAGTTGGAAAATAAAACTCTGTGTTCTCCATAGAAATCCCTTAATCTGATTAGGAAGTACAAGGCATGGTGGCAGGAAGAAAGCAGTATCACTTCCTGTTCCTGTCTAAAGATTTCTATCTTGGGCGCCCAGCTGGTTCAGTCAGTTGAACATGCAACTCTTGATCTCAGGGTCATGAGTTCGAGCCCCATGCTGGATGCAGAGATTACTTAAATACATCTTTAAAGATTACAAATAGATAACTACAATAAAGACTTCTGTCTTGCTGAATGTGATCCAAGGTAACCCCAGAGACCCAGATGAAGGTCTGAGCTCCTATTGTTTTTTAGAAAAACAAGTTCAAAATCTAGAAAGGTTTTAATCTTCACCAGAGTTAAACAGCAGTCCAACCCAGAAAATTTTTTTTTTAAATCTGGGAGAAAAACAGTAGAAGAAAATGCCAGAAATGATTGGACAACCCGAATTTGGAGTAAGGTTGGGGATGTAGGATAACTTTACTTTTATTTTTGGGTAATGAAGAAATAACAGTGTTTTAAATAATATCAATAATACTTTTAGACCAAAAGCTTTGCAGTTTTGTGACATCTTTTTGAGAAGATCAATGTCTATCTCTAATTATCTTTGAATATTTGATCCTCACGCTTCCCATTTTTAAGTTAAGTTGCAGCCCATTTTCACAGCAAAGACTTCTTCATTTGGGAGAAATCCCAATTTCCCAAGTGCCGATCAAACACTAAATAAAGGAAGGAAATGTAGAGAGAAGAGAAAGGGCAATGGAAAATAAAAGTTCTATGAACAGGTAGATCAATAGTGGTCAATGGTTTAAACCAACAGGAAACACAACATAGATTCATGGATGCTCCCCACCCCCTTTAGGGCTCGAGACAAGTTTACGAAGCCCCTTCCAAGTAACTGAAATATAAGGCTTGCCCTGCATCCTGATGGCAGTTCCAGCCTTCTTTGGGCTGCGTATATGGAAAAGAGGGCTCAGGGTATTCAAATGCAGGAACTGTCAGAGTGGCTTCATTTGCATTTTATAGGGCAAATGAGATGACATATCAAAAAGTGACTTGTAAACTGTAGAGGGCAATTCTGATGTATGGAAAGGTCATGACGATGGGTATGACAATGATGACTCAGTGGCAGCCATGGCCACTGTCGGCACAAGGCTCACTTGGGACGTAAATACCTACATCCAGGCTAGGAAGACTTTTCATTTGAAACATACACACTAGTGGGCTTGGGTACCACTCAGAGCGTCTGTTTCTTTAGGGGCTAAGCAAAGAACATATAATCATATTTCAAGAAGCCAGTGACTGAGCAATGGCCTACCTTGCCCAGTTTGTGCCTCGGGTACCCGTTCCCGAATGACTCGACATGCATCGTACACAGCTGTAGACGGTTCAAACTGCATGGTCTTCACCACATTGCAGTGGCGGACACAAATCTTTAAGGACAGGGCCACCATTTTCCTAGATGACTTGTAGGTTCTCACTCAGAATGTCTGGAAAACACAAAGAGACAAACGGTGATATTCAAAACGGTCTAGCAGAAAAAACTGCTAGACTGTAAATCAGCTTTAAACAATCGAAACAATCAAATAGCAATTAAAGAGAATGCTTTGGATAAGAACACAAATTAAAAGATTTTGAAAAGTTTAAAATAAAACAAGAGCATCTAGTCTCCATATTACCACAGAGTGGTAAGTAGAACTTCTGAGGAGGAATGATTCCTGGAAGTTCACCAAGACTCCTTCTCAATGGTGCTCCCTATGTTGGGTTTCCAGCAGGGGATCGTCAGCGTGAGAGTTAGAGAGCCTTGGGCACCACAGCTACTTCCTGAAGATCCTTCTGTTGGCAGCCTCAGTGCCCCAGCTCTCTCCCCACAGCTTCTAGGGACAGTGAGAAGCATGAATGCCCTCCAAATGCTCCTCAGGGCAAGAATTCCTTGGGGAGAATTCCATCTCCCCACATACTAAAAGACTTGGCATCTGGGCCGAACTCCAACACCAGGATCCTATGTAAGTCCCTTTGGCCGCTCTACTTCAATTTCCCCATAAGTTAAGAAGCCACAGTGGTAACAGCCCTATATAACTTAAAAAAGAACCAACCTCCCCCCAAAATAAATTAAAAAAAAAAAAAAAAGACCGAAACCCCAAGGCGTTATCAGTGGGAACCCAATGCCCAGCTTTAGAAAGTATACAGATTTGGCTAGGTTTTATTTCATAAATGACTTCTTTTTAAAACCTAAATCCAAAAATTTGGTCCATTTCCTTTGAGTTGGCAGCTTAAGGCTTATTTTGATGACCTGCTCTCTTCCGTAGTCAGAACCTTAACCCTCAACCCCAAGCCAGCCTCCATCAAATGCCCCTTGCTCAGGCACAGGAGAGAGGATTCTTCTCTGCACCTGACACAGGCCCAGCTGGCTGTCATCCTGGCAAACACAACAACAGGTTTCAGAGTTAGGAGCCATTAGAATCCCAGCATTGCATCAATAACATCAATCCACAGGAATTTCAAGTTTTCATCCCTTGTTCTCTTAGAGAGCCTATAGGTAGTGAAGCTGAACCCCAGCTGCCTTGATGCCCCCTTCCCACTTAAGAATGCAAATGCTGGGGCACCTGGGTGGCTCAGTCGTTAAGCGTCTGCCTTCGGCTCAGGTCATGATCCCAGGATTCTGGAATCGAGCCCCGCATCAGGCTCCCGGCTTGGTGGGAAGCCTGCTTCTCCCTCTCTCTCTCCCCCTGCTTGTGTTCCCTCTCTCGCTGTGTCTCTCTGTCAAATAAATAAATACAATATTTAAAAAAAAAAAAAAAAGAATGCAAATGCTAAGAAGCAATGAGGCAGCCAAGAAGCAGAGAGGGCCACAGGCTGACCAGGCCCAGGCCGTGGGTGCCCCTGGGGCGTCACTTCTTCACATGCTTGATTGGTTGCCGGCTTCCTAACAACAGGTGACTGGGTCAACTGGAGACAGAGGATATTTTTAAACAGATGTTCTGGAATCTGTGGGCAGCGTTTACATATAGCCACGCCAAGCAACCACTATAAAGTCATTTCGACCTTTACTTACATTTTGAATGAACTGCCTGTGAAAATATTTCTTGAAAAACGTCAAGATACAGATACAGTTCTCAATAAACAGCAGCTGTGTTCGCTGGGATTCTTCTGCAAATTGAATCAATTACTACAGCCTGGGCAGTGGCCCCATTGCTGACAAGGCAGAAGGTTCAAAATATCCAGAGATTTTCCACCTTCAATATCAAGGACTTTTAAAGCCATAGATGAAGGGGTCTACCCAACTCCAGGGGAAAACTTAAACTCTAGACATCAATTGACAA
This sequence comes from Enhydra lutris kenyoni, assembly GCF_002288905.1. NCBI lineage: Eukaryota > Metazoa > Chordata > Mammalia > Carnivora > Mustelidae > Enhydra > Enhydra lutris. The sequence goes on along the minus strand of NW_019154115.1, from coordinate 15,639,636 downwards.
ATTTACTGTAATGTAGAGATCTCACTCAGATCTGGAATAGTCTATTGTGGAACAGTCTACCCCTCTGGGGCTGGTGAAAATTGTGAGGTTTCCCGAACCATGGAGATTCAGGAGCATGACTGATGGTCAGTGGTAAAGACCTTGGAACTCTATTGTGGGTGCCATTTATGGAAGGCACCAGAGAGGATGGGATGGTTAATCTCTTCCATTCCCTGAGAAAATGAAGTATTTTAAGTGTCCCTTCATGAAGGCTGCCCTTCCCAGGCTAATAATTGGGCCTTCTGCAGAGCAAATTCATGGTCCCTCTAGCCAAGCCAAGAGAGAGTCCATCAAAGGAAAATGCAGAGCCATCAATGGGGCTGAACGCAGAACATAACAGCAAGATCATAAACACTGGAGCTCAAAAGGGAACAGAAGACACATAGGGGAGGAGAAAGGGGCAGATGGAACAGTGGGGAGAAGAAAGAAAGACCAGATAGAACCTAGGCCTGTGGGTCAACAAGAAACACAGGAGAGAAGCCCAGAGATTTAGGAAGCAGAAGGAGAGAAGCAGAACATACAGAGCAGTGAAGGAAAATCTCTAACCAAAACAACTGGAAAAATGAAGAGGCCACTAGTTGATGTAGGGGAAGCTGCTAGAGGCACAGACAAAGAAACTCTCTAGTGAGTTTCTTTGGGGTATATTCAGCGGAGAAGTAGAACAGGGTCAAATACAAAACAGGATACATAATGGGCGGGGGAAAGCTCATATTTCAATCCTTAGGACTAGAAAGATCATCTAGGGAAGTGAGGAAGAGAGAGATGGGAGGATGGAGTCCTGGAACAGTGTTCTAAAATCAGGACAGGAAGGGACTGGCCAGGAGGCCTAGTGGTAGGTGAAGAAAGAGAACCAAGAGAGGGCGGGCCAGAAGAAGGTGCATCGCGCAGGAGGGAGAGAGAACCTGTGCTAAGTGCTGATCACAGACCAAAGAAGATGTGGATGGAGAAACCACCAAATCTGGCAGGGAGCTCTCTGGGAGCTGAAGTAAGAAGCAGCTGGCAGGGGGCCGGGGGAGGTGGTAGCCAGAGTAGCAGGTTCAGGAGAGAGAGGAGAGGAGGGGCTGGTAGACTCATCTCCCTGTCTCTTGAGGAGGCCTACTGGCAGGAGTGGAGCAACAGGCAATGACTCCCATTCATGCCCTTCAGGCTTTTTATCCAGAAGTATGTATCATGTAGTTCTATGAACTCCGTATCTGCACAGCATCTGTACAGACAAGGTGTCTACCTGACAATGGCCCAAGAGACAGTCCCAAGACAGCTAAGAGCCCTTCCGGGAGGCAGGCACCTCAGCGTGCATGATCTCCATTCTGGACCTGTGAGAGAAGAGGAGTAGGCAAGGCCATTCAAGGGAAGGGCGCTGGACTGGGAAGGAGCCTGGGGTCCAGGTTCATTCCCAGGCCTGCCATTTCTCCTCCTTCTGCTCTTCAGCGGTGTGACTGGCTCCCACGAAAGGAGTTGCCCAGCAGAAACTGGATGCTTGGCCAACTAGTCCCAAGGGATTCCCCTGTCCTCTCCTCGTAACATCTCACAGGACAAGCCACAGAACGGAGACAACTATTCTTAGCTCAAGGTAGACATTCAGCATAAGGAGGGACACTGGAGATTCACTTTGAGACTCATGTTCTCAACTCTTCTTCCACTTCAAATGTTATAATGTGGCTGAACACAGAAACACCAAACCACCAAAATCAGTCCCTCTCGTAGGATTGCTCAGTGGCCAAAAGACTAAAAGGCTCCAGTGTCACCATCTTACTCCAGGCTCTCAGTGTTCCCGACATGAAGCGTGGAACAAGACCGATGATTTCCTTTGCGGGAGTGTTTTAGACATGCATAATCAGGTATGTAACAATGCTTATCAAATACAAGGTTATACATTTGCATGTATATAAAAGACACAGTATTTTTATCACGCAAGAAGATGATCCACGCAGACAAACGTCAATGAGATCTGAAACCAAGGTACATGGTGACTTAACCGTAGTTACACAGGGAACACGGCAGTGAGCAGTTTCTAGCCCCACGCACAGCACAGTGAGCTACTTGTGAAGCAGACCCGTGCTGAAGTTAATAGTCCTGGCTTATGGCAAAAAGATCACAAGACCAAAGCATACGGGAACATATGTTAAATAAGAATGAGTATGTGTTTTCAGCTCTCATGAGAAGTCTCACTATACATCCACTAAAGCCCTGAGAAAATCACACCATGATCAAGACTAACGTTCTGTTCCCTCTCCAGGGAGACGTTCTCAGGGCACCGGTGCAGCGTACAAACGGAGCCTCACCTCCACTTCCCTGTACTCCAACCCTCTGGCTAATTCCTGCCTCTCTAGGCAGGGAGCCTAGAACAGAGGAGCAGGTTTCCTTCTTTTTTGGTGTGGCTACAACAAGACTCAAAGTCAAGTGCTTTGTAGTCTAACTCCTGTCTTTATTTTATGATCTTGTCCTTCGTTTCCTTTCACCCTAATCTGAATGTATGCTAGCTGGCTGGGTCTTAAGTCCTTTTATGTCGTGGTTTGGGTTTCTTGCTAAAAGGCAGGGTATAAAGTTCATAAAAGATACACTCTTTTCCTTTTCATAATTTCTTCTCACTCAGACCATTTCTGTCCTGATTTTATGTGTGTAGGTCACCTGGGGCCAACGTGGAACCTTTCTATGCCATCCATTGTGGTAGCTGAGCCAATGGAACCAGGGGTGAAACCCAGACATTTTCCTTTTAAAGTCAACACTTCTCGGTCCCAGGGAGCTGTAAACAGCTCAGGATGGTGGCAGCAGTGCAGGCTGCCCAGGCTCTGGCCAGTCCACCCTGGAACAAACAAGCCCAGCTCAGCCAAGGGCTCCTCCTTGCCGAAGAAATGCCTGCCATTGGCCAGGATAAGCAGCCACCCCTCGGATCTCTGCCCTTACCAGTGAGGGCTTTGAGGTGCTCCAACTCCATTCCTGCCTTACCAGTTCATGATTCTGAGCTGGTTGTTTAACTGCAGCCTGCCTCAGTTTCTTCCTCTTCCTAGTAACCTCCTAAGGTTGCTAAAGAAATCTATGAACACAAGTCAAAGGCACAAAGTACCAGGTAAGGGTTTGTTATTACTCTTCTTAGCTACAGGGGTTGGAGAAACACTGGAAGCAGCATACTCTATTTAGCCACTGTCTGAGCTGCAAAATTCCATTTGCTGTTTATTTTACGTCTATTATGTAGTAGACATGATCACAGACATTACGGAGCAAAGACGATCGAGATCCCTGCGTAGACAGCACTCCCCTTCTAGTGACCCTGTTCACCGTTCAGCTCCTGTGTTCATCCTTGTTCAAGTCAATCAAAAGGCTTTTTGGAGATGCAAAATTATCCAAGGATGAGCCATGTAGCCGAGTGTTGTTTGTGGAACAAGGAACTCCTGCACTCGGGCTATCCTGGACGTCGGTCAGGTTCCCATAGTCCAAGAGCCTCAGGGAGCAGAAGTGCACCCCGTGGTGTGGGTCAGGGCTGGCATCAAAGTAGAGTCCTGCCCTGGGGCCTGTCAATTAACTCTGCCCAGACGCGACCTGGGAGAGGGGCCATGGGGCCCTGCATACTCCCCTGTAAGCAGAGATGTCGTACTCAGTTGGCAGGACAACAGGGCCAGGCTACCATGCCTCAGAGGGACCCCGGATCTTGAAGAAAGTAAGGATGGCCACCAGCCCTCTCCTCTGTCTTCCTCCAGCCACTGGCTCCATTCTGACTCACTGGAAGACCACTGTACCCAGTAATGATGGCTGTACCTGCTCTCCCCTCACCGGGCAGAATATAGCCCTGAGAACAGCAACATTTTATAACCAAAAGTCTGTATAAAATACAGGCCTATCATTCACCACAGTCTCCAGTGAACAATTCTGCTCTCCACTAGAAATGCCAGGAAAGAGCTTCCTTTCTTTCCACCCCTTAACTGCTCTTCCGCAAGGGAGGAAGGGGGAACAGCTCAGTCAATGAGTAAATAGCCATCCTGTGATAAGGTCATAGCTCCCCAGAGGTTTCTCAAAAGCAAAAACCAGGGTCTTGCCCTCTATCTTGCTTTCCTGGGCTGTCTGTACTCAGGTGCCCTTGGGGCTCAGCTCAAACACAGAACTTTCAGTATCTGATACTTAGCCCAACAGACACTTCCAGGGGTCCATGTGTCACCATCTACAAGGGTGAATCAACGCAACTGTTCACTGGGAGCCAGCTGCCTTTCATTTGGGGAGGGATGAAATCCCATTTCCATCCCACCTGCAGCCAGCTTCATCAGGGAGCCACAGGCCTTCCTGAAGAACCTGCCCCTCCCCCCACTGGGCCCCTCACACCTCCCTCTTGCCAACTAGTGAGAGCCCAGGAGGAGAGTCTGAGTAGCGAGGCTCCCCGTACAGTTCCCCACATTCACAACCCTGGAGCGAGAACTCCAGCTAATCCTAAACTTAGGGCAAATGGTACATAAACACGGCTGATGGGATTTCCTCTCCACTAAGAAAAAGACCAGGCTGGTCATGCTCCCCCTGGGCATCCAGAGTGGGGAGACCAGAAAAGCAAGGAGAACATTCACAGAAGAATCTCTCTTTAGTTCTTCATGGAGGAAAGCCAGGACACTGCTCGACCCTGCATACCTCAACTAGAAATGACCATTAAAAGGTCAGGCGATAAAGGAACAGAGAGGAAATGATTAACCACCCACACAGGTGTGAACTCAGCTGCAGTTGGGGCACGTCAATAAAAATTCCAGCCAAGGGGTTGGCACCCAGAGCTGCCTTGCAAACGCCCCATGTGCCCCTTCACCCACTGGGCTACCGCTGAGGGTGCTCCCCCGCCCCCAGGACACCCGCACTGAGACACACACACAAGGCGGCACTGGGGATACGTTTGCTGTCCCGGGTCTCCCTCCCTCACCGTCCTCCCACAGGAAGGACTGTACCATCTCAGCCCTAGTACAATGTCCGCCACACAGGGGATGCTTAGGCAACGTTTGTGGAATTAAGATGTACTGCAGGGAAAGACATGAACAGATTTTTTTTCTAAGTTAGTCATTAGGAATTATCCACCCTAATAGCATGACATATGGATGAATGGAGGACAAACACCCAGCACCCAGCAGGCCCTACTATTTCTACTCATCTACAACCTGTTCTGTGGACCATGGAAGCTTAACCTTGTGGTTTAGGAGATGAAGTTCTCCAGCCGCAAATGAGAACCTGGAAAAAGAACCCAGGCCATAATCAGTCGGGAACACGTGGAGGGCCCCTGAGGACGGGGACCATGTGCCATGCTCACTGTAAAGCACCCGCCACAGAGAAGGGCTCAGGCTGTATTAAATGCATGGAGGGAGGGCCCAGCCAGCAGTCCCACCTCCAAGAACGAAGCCCAAGAGCGTGCCCACAATACGGAGTACACAATGAGGGGAAAAGATTTGACAGTGTTTTCCATTTTCCGATGAAGAAACTGTCATCTTGAGATTAATGCTAGGAAATCACAACCAGACCTTCCCGTGCTGCCACAATCATCAGCTACGTACGCAGTCCAACTAGAAGTTGGATGCCTCCAACTTGCCCTCCCATTCCCACTCAGCTCTTGGCACGGGCGTATGAAATTCCATCATGAAGGAGATCATTGGTCCTAAAGATGTCCTCCCAGTGAAGTCTTGCTGCACTTAGTACCTCTCACTTAGTACCATCTAAAAATGTTGCATTTCAGAACTTCAGACAAATCGAGAGCTGCCCTTTATTAAAGATGATGCCTGATTACCAGGAAGTTCTAAGGAGTTAGGGGGTTCCTACAGACCGATGCAGACCTCTGGAAGAGCTGATAAGGGGCAGAAGAACTGGGAAGAAGACCTGCTCAAGGAAGTGGAGCAGACACCTACGTGCTCGTAGTGTTTCAATTGTGCTGAGAAAGAATTTTAATGCACACACAATTGTGAAAGGTGTGACTAATCAGGTCCGAACCCCACAGCCCCAGGGTCAGGGCCTCCCATCCCCTCATTTGCCTTCTCCCTCCCATTCACGCTGTACAAACTTGAAATGTTAACAAAACTATGTATCTTCAATTCCTACAAAACCACCTCCATTATTTTAGCCCTTGTGGCGTACCTCTGTCTGAAATGCACCAGCCACCCAGCTCTTCCCTGTTACTCAACCTACAAGTCTAGCATCGAGCTTGGCTTTCCCAAACTAGTTCTTCCAACCACCCCCTGTGCAGGATCCCACTCCTCTCCTAACCCTGTGGAGCACTCAGCCATAATCCGTGCTCCAGTGCCAGCCCTCCCCAGCTCAGGTCCCCATTGCAACAATAGGAGGTGTTCCGTCTAGTGTTTATCTGGCACCGGAGAGTCCCAGGGCCCTTCCACAGACTCACCTGATATGCACAACAGCTAACAAAGTATAACAGATTTTTTTTTTTTTTTTTTTATCCCCATTTCACAGATAGAGAGTCTGGGAGGATAGAGTATTTCTGTGGAATATGCCTTTGTTTCCCTCAGATCACTAAGAAGGCTGCACCAGCTTTCTGGCAATGTCACTGTTCCCCTGTGGCTGCTAAGACAAAATAAATCATCCCCACGTCTTAGTCCCCCTGGAATCCACCTTGCAGTCCTACTATTTGCTCTGTCTCCCAAGTTAGAGGATGAAGAAGGCTTCAAAGCGAATTCTGACGTCGAACTCTCAGACCCCAACTCATTCAAATGACTGGAGGCCATTTACCAAAATACATGGGACGGAAAAATAAAAGGTCAAGTCCAAGGAATAACAGAAGAACAATGAAAGTGAAGGTCAAGACCAGGAGAACTGTGAATTATTTACTCTCTGTTGGGATAACTGGGAATACACTCATCCCCTTATTTGTTGTTGTTTTTTTTTTCTGACGCCTGGTGACAAGTCTGTAAAATCCCAGGAAAGCAGATTCTCCAGGCTACAGACGCTGATAAACAGAAGCTCATTCACTAGGGCAAACACCATGGGCATGGGTACAGAAGGACTGGGTTTGACTTGGGAAAAGTAGAGGGCTTTGTTCTGCAACGGTCTGGAAAAAAATTTTCAGCATGTTGTACAATGAACCTGGAAGAATGAATGAAAAGAACTCCGAGTTCCTTCTCAGGTCCCCTTTCTCATGCTTGGGTTTTTTTTTGTTTTGTTTTGTTTTTTTTTAAAGGTTTTATTTTTTTATTTGACAGAGATCACAAGTAGGCAGAGAGGCAGGCAGAGAGAGAGAGGAGGAAGCAGGCTCCCCGCTGAGCAGAGAGCCCGATGCGGGGCTCGATCCCAGGACCCTGAGATCATGACCTGAGCTGAAGGCAGAGGCTTTAACCCACTGAGCCACCCAGGTACCCCATGCTTGGGTTTTTTAATGCTAAAAAAGCATCCACTAGATTGAAAACTGTCTGCCAAAGCAGCCTGCACTTGGGCTGTGCAGCAGCAACAGGGCACACCACCAGGCTTGCTTTCGGTTAAGGCACGGAGAAATCTCCTACTCCTTCCCTCCAAATCCCTTTCGCTACGGAGGTTTTCAGCACTGACCTCTGACCCGTGAGTTCAAGACTACAAACCCACAGCACCATCCATCACTGAAAGAGGCAACAGAGTGTGGTTTTGGCAAGGGAGGACGCTGAGGAGAAAAGGGAATATTAAAAACATATTCTCGAGGCTTATCTATGTTAATCCATGAACCATAAATCAGAAGGGCATTTCTGTTAAAGCTCAGACCTAGAAATCTGGCACTTGTGTGGAGAACTGAACTAAAGCAAGGAACTTGATTGAAATACACGTTTCTGGAGACTCAGAGTCGAACCACAGTCCCAATCCAGCATTCACACACTAGATGAGATTGTTCCAGAATGTCCCCATTTTCTGTTTCTGGTAAAACGGGCACTCATTTCAAGATCACCCTCCATTTTAGATCTGAAAATTGCCACGTCTCAGTTAAACTCAATCTAGCCTCTGGTAGATCTCCATCTCAGACAGAGAAGTCGTCAAGTCCAGCTGTCTGCAGGGTACATAAATCTTTACTGTGGATTTCCCTTCTCAACGCAGGAACTAAAACATCTTTTTCCATTTTTTAATCATCAGCAGCAAACATATAAAACCAATTATGTGCCTATGTGGATTCTAAACCTTTCTGTACATCAGGTCACCAGCTCTTCAACATCACACCATGCTAAGGACGACAGATGTCCCCCAGGTAAGGTGACCAGGACACTGTGGTTATGGGATTTGATAGAGGGGGCTCTGCCTCCTACTGTGTGTTTAAACAGGAAGACGTCATGGAAAAATGAACATAGTGCTTGTGTTAGCAGAGCAGTAAAATGGGTTTATATATTGTTGAAATGTATATTGAAATGTATATATTGTTCAGGCTTTTGTTAATAACTGAATTGTCACGTGTTGCATTCTGACAAGTCAGTCAACAGTTCCGTTAGAGAAGTCCTATCTGCCCTGGATCATCAGGCGTAAGAGGTTACGTCTCTTAAGTAACAGGCGTCCACAGGAGAAGGGGAGGCTTACACCCTAATCTGTCATTATCCATGCTTCGGTGAATGGTCCCACCCCCACCCAAACATAAGCCATGTTAACATCTTGACAATCTTCCTCTGTTTATGCTTAATTTCATGTGGCTGAGGTGACACCCTCTATGTAAATCTGTATTCTGATGTTTCCCCCATTGCAATTACACAATCATCTTTTCCCACAGGATTGTACAGTTTCTAGAAACTTTTTAAAAATAGATACATGATATTACAGTGCAAGCCGTCATAATTCACTCAGCTCTAGCTTTGTTTTTGTATGTATCAGTCACTTGTAAGTTTTCACTATTATAAACTAAGACGGCAATACGATTTTTCTATTTAAACATTTTTATTCTTTCAGATTTTCTTAAGCTAGACTTTTTTTTTTTTTTAAAGGAATCATCAGTATTTTTAAGGAGCAACCCAGAAGATATTAAGACAATAAAAAAAATCTGAGTCTACAGATTATCAGCAGTTTGATTTATGGGTTAGCTAAATGAACATGCATTACCAACCAAGAAAGCCAATAATCAATCTAGATTTTACAGTTCAGTCTAGCCCACAGAATGATCCTGCTAGCAAGGGCTCAGGCTGCAAGCGACCATATCAAAAGACAGAACTGACAACAGGCATGACCAGGGGGAAAACATCTGGCATGGGTAATAAACCAGATTCACAGAAAAGACACAGAGGAAAGGTAGATGTTTAACATAAATTCTAAAATATGTTGCTAAGAATAGAAGTGACAGAAGAAAGGACTGGACTAGACTCTACTAAAGAAAATCGTGGACATACACAGTAATTATCAACGCTTTGCTTTCTGTCAGCTCAAGTTTTTAGAACTGCCTCGTGGATCAAACCAGAATTACAAAAAAACACACTAACTAAATTGAAGTACTCTGACAGAGTACCAGTTTCCTATACTTACTAAAGCCAAATCAAAAGTCTTGCCAATTTTATCAGTGAGTTATGGATAAGATTTACATTTCCAAATAATGGAACCAAATCAAATTTAGATCTATACACCGAAATATTACTTCATCAAGAGCACAGGGAAGAAACAAACATGTCCCGTGGGTGAGGACATTAAATGGTAAACTCTTCACAGCACAGTTGAGTGTGGCCCAGTATTTTAAACTACTGTTTTTAAGACAGTGTCGCCTATATAATCCATGTCTACGACCTGGAATAATTCTTGGAAAATAATTTCGAAAAAATGTAAAACTTAGGATAAAGCTGGAAAAATAAAAGAAACGCAGAAACCAATCAAGAGTGGGAAACAAAGGGTAAGGATCCTTAAAGAAATGGCAGGACTGAAGAATTTCCTGACTTTGTAAGTGTGAGTACCTCTTCTACAGCGATTATGCTACAGTATTCCGTCATAACAGTGATGGCTGGTAAAACGGATACCCATCCTCAGATACAACACCCAACGTAGTGTTATTGGTTGCACTGTTTCCTCCCCCTAATATTCATATGGTGAAGTCCTAACCCCCAGAACCACAGAATGGGAACTTGCTTGGACAGGATATTTATAATCAGGGTAAAACAAGGTCATTAGGGTGGGCCCTAATCCAAAATGACTGATGTCCTTGGAAATGTGGACACAGAGACACACACAGAGGGAAGGCAATGTGAGGAGACACTGGTAGAACACGGCGGCTAAGCCAAGGAGAGGGGCCTGGAATAGACCCTCCCCGCTCTCAGCCCTCAGAAGCTCACCCTGATCTGGGACTTCCAGCCTCCACAACTCAAAAATAATAGATTTCCACTGGTTAACCCACCAGTTTGCGGTTCTTCATTATGGCTGCCCTCAGTAAACTAATACACCAAGCTAATTACGGTTCAACTCAGATTTCAATTAGTATAATTCTCTTAAATACAGGAAATTCGTAACCATTTTGACACAAACTAACAATATAGTCAAATATATGTAATTATCTACAGGGAAATTATATATATGCTGTGCTTATTAACACGCACACGTAGGCATAGATGCAGATATTGGTGTAGGCACAACACATGGGCATATTGGTATGATAATTTCTATCCACAGTCACAACAGTACTAGGTCGTGCTGGGGTTGGGGAGGGCTCTTAAGCTGGGGACATCTACTGGGGTCTTACTTCATTACCATCAAACAAAACTAACTGAGGCATAGACAATGCTTACCACTGTAGGATGGTGGGACAAAAGATGTGTAGTACTTAGGATTCCTGTAGCAAGCATAGAAGAGACTGTAAGCATTTTATTGGTGCGGTAAAACTTATTTTTTGAATTTGAGTGACTGGCTTTGGTCATAGTACACACTTTTCTTTAGGAATTAAATAAATTCTATTCCACACAAGACAATTTTCAGTTATTCTAATTCTGATTAAACAGAATGATTATCTTCCTTGTGACATCATCCCTTCCCTTGTATAAAGAAACAGGAAGCTCCCCAGGTCTTTTGATGCCAAGCAATTCAATATTTCATTCCTCAAATGACTCATTTTCATAGAATCTTCTCTCACATTCAACTAAATACGCTGAGATGTAGACCTACTTATCTAGGGCACAAGTATTTCATGGACACAGCAAGAATCCAGACCCATGGCTATAATGAAAGCAAGAGAGGGAGCCGATAAGTAGTTAATCAGTAATTATTTACCCATCATTGATAATGTACAGGACACTGTCTTGAGTGCTTCAGGGAATAAATGAGATGGAACAAGGCTGGTGCTGAATTCGGGGGGCTTCTGCTGTCACAGCACACGTATGACCCACATCCAGAGAGAAGACCCTTTTAAAAGGTAACCAAGAAGCTGAGACGACGATGACAACAACAATGACAACAACAACAAAGTAGAGGGATGCGTGACTGGCTCAGTCAGGAGAGCAGGGGACTCTTGATCTCAGGGTCATGAGTTTGAGCCCCATATTGGGTGCAGAGATGACTAGGGAAAGAAAAGTAGACACAATGGCAAGAGGACCAGAAGGATCCATGGGATGAAGACAAACTTTGGGTCAAATCAGTTAAGAATAACATCGGGCTGAGGGTGAGATAAAAGTTCAGCTTTACACAATGGACAGGACTGGGTAGATGAGGGAGAAGGGTAGTGTTCCAGATGGCATCAGAAAAAGTTACCCTTCCACCCTGGGGAAGCCTATGACTCGCATGTTTGTCACACCCTCTATTCCCCTCGCAGACAGTACTCAACACCCAGAACTTGGTGACTCCAGGGCCTAGTACAGGGCCTGGTGAATGAGTGGGTATTCCATAAAATCTGAACACTGAGTAACTGTTTCTGAACCAACTTTCCATATCATGCTAAGCTCCCTGAGGGCCCACAATTATTTATTATTCTCAACATAGGTCAGATTTTCAGCAACTATTTGATAAACAGGTAGATGTAATTCCTCCATTTGATTTCTTTCCTTTTTATTACAGAGAAACAAGTATCTAAAAGAAATTATGGCTCTACTAAAAAAATAAATAAATAAAATTAGGCCAGTTCCTTCCAATTTAAGCAGCTTTCTACTTTCCTTAATACTACCACTACCTTTCAGCAAATTTAAAGCATACCCCTTCCACTGCCTTGACTAATACTTGGGTAAACCATGTTATGGAAAAACACTTTGAACTGGGAGTCAGAACACAAATATGGATTGGGAGGCCACTGTCTCAATGGCCTATGTCAGTACCATGACGTGGGGCCTGTGTGACCTCATGAATCCAGTGTTACACACAGACACACCATGTCTCAGTTCATGCAAAACTCACCTAACATAGAGCAAGGATCTTATCAGAAAAGCCAAACCACAGTATTTGCTGCTACCATTATTATTAATGCCCAATACCCTGGTGGATAAAAGCAAAATATAGAATTCTAAAAAGTTTTTCTTTACTCCAAGAAGGTACAGAATGAGATAATTAACAGTTGTCAAACCAGCAGAGAGAGAAGGAGGGGTAATGGCTCTTCCCTGAAAACCAGCCTCCCATGTTCTGCTTGTGTAATTTTCTTCTTCCTTGCCTACAGGGAGGTCAGTGGGGTAATTTAGTACTCAGGTTTTAGATGTAGAAAAACTTTAAACCAGAGAGAGACTGTGGGTCCTCTAGTTCTAAAATCTCTGCAGAACTGATTAAAAAAAGTGACCATGGGTTTCAGTGCTGACTGCTTCTCGGGATGGCTGGAAGCCAATTACTTAAACATTTCATCAAACAGTAGAGAAAATGCTTACTTCTTAAAGAATGCAGTCTCCCATTTATTCACCCATAGAGACTCACTGAGTACCATTCACTGGACCAGATGCTGCTCCTTGCACAGAAAGGACCCCAGCAGCCATATAGGGGAATGAGTCTAGAGTAAGGGTCAACTTCACTCTCATCATAAAGTCTTTCTAGCACCTTAGTGATTCCAGAATGAAGTAAGGGCTCTAAAAATTTGGAGAGCTGGGAATCCCTGAGGCTCCAGGATTATTCTGGATCCTTCTGGACATTCCCCGGCAACATCTAAATGCATGAGGTTCAGTCATAACAAGAACAGACCACAGCACAAGCAAGGGCCGTCCAACCTTAGTGCCACCCCACATGGTGGTTCAAGTTGTCTACGTGACACGGCCGTATCCTCCGTTCATTATTTGCCTGTAACAACTGAAGTCCCCAAAACAGCTGGGGTTGTCCTGAAAGCTGCAAGAATACATTTAAATTTGTATGCAAGAAGAAGAAAGCATAAGTAACTACTACCCCGGACTTGGCGAGGACTCTGTGGCCCCTGTCTTACCGGTGGTGAATGGTAGCACTCACTGTCATCCTGTTCTTGCATCACCAAAGCTCCCACTGATGCTAGAGCGGACAGGTTTTACCATCACCATCATGTATGCTGTGCGCGCGCACACACACACACACACACACACACACACATATATACATACATATATCTGAATATTAAGAAAAACACACTATAAAACTCTCAACTTGAAAAGATGATAGGCGATTATTTATGCTATAGAAGGCTTAAATAAGACTTACTAAGAATTCATTGAGCAAGCCTTCTTAAAAATCAACATGGGGAGTCCCACGATTTGCCATAAAGTCCTCAGAGGACTACTACTTTTTAACTCTAGGTCCCCTACACCAAAGATGGTCATGAGAGCCCCAAACAGAAGAGTGCTCGCTCTTCTCCATTATTTCAGTGGATGTCAACTTTCTCAGAGTTGGTCTCGATTTTAAAGTATTGTGGCCCCACATTTCACAAAGATTTTATTTATTCCCCAGACTTCATACATTTGTAATAGTCAACCTTCTGGTTTCTAATCAGTGAAGACCTACCCCTGATCAGAAGGTCGAAATACTTTCTCTACGGCAGGCTGCAGGAACTCAAGCCAAGTGAAAGAGCACAGCTTTCCCTTTGCCTGCCTGCCAGATTTCTGAAGTGCAGAAAGCATGCTCAAGGAGCTTCCAAGCAAGGAAGCACAGCTTTGCTTCCAAGCACCCTCCCCAGGAAAGGCAGGTGAGTACTTACTGGGGCTGGGTTTCAGGCTACCCAAAGGGTCTCTATCCATTACTGTAGCTGACACACCAGGAATGTGGGAGTCTGTGACTCAGGCAGGCAGGACTGAAGCCAAGATTAGGAGAAAGGAGGCATAAGGGAAGTAGGAGAGACCAGGTGCAGAGGGGGGGGCGGGAAGCTGGATGGAAGGGAAGCTGTGGGACACACAGGAAGCTGTAAGCCAAACTCCTCTATTTGGATTTGGGGAAGCATTCAATTACACATTCATGTTTCCCTGGTTACTATCCTGGATGAGGAAGGGCTGGCTAAATATTTCAATGCTCCAGAAAAAAAACCTATTACAATGAAAAATCCTTTGGAGTTTTCTTCTCTTCTGTTTACCTTTGAAAGACACGTATAAATTTACTGAGAAAAAGAAGTTTCTTTATTCTCTTTCCTCCCCAGTGGTGAATCTCTCCATGAGTCAGTCTAAATGTCAGAAGAAAAAGGCATCTTCTCAGGAATATATAAATATTTATAGACAACATTACTCTATCACCCCCGAAATGTTAAACAGAGCTATTTTTCCATTCTCTTCTTTATTGATTTAGTCATGGTACATAAAAATCAGAAAGCAAAAAAAGGTTAATGGTAGAACTCAACTTGCCGGGTCAGGCATCAACTAAATACAGATCCCCCAAAATACTGTCTCTTTGTGATACATTCACAGAGAGTGGTAACAGAAACAAGCAATTCCTATCAAAACAAATCCAGCCTGAGATTATCAAATTATTAAATTATTAACTACCTTCATCTGTAATGAGAGCCTCCAAGTCTGTGGAATATTTCCTCTTGCACAGATGCTCTTAAGGCTAAGTTCTACCAGACTGATGGTGTTGGTGGGAAAGAGTGACTATCTGGTGAGATGATTATAAAAATAAAATCCAGGGAGGGCACTGTCAAGTCCTCATTCAGCTCTCAGAATGTTTGGTTGGCCCTCCTCAAATTTCTTGCCTTCTATTAGACTGGTTGACTTCAACAGACCAAAAAAGAAAAATCACCTGATTGTGTTAATAGATGCAGAAAAGCATTTGACAAACTCCAATACCCATTCATGATAGAAACTGTCAGTAAGCTGTAATAGAACTTTCTCAACTTGATAAAGATGATCTACAAAAAACCTACGGTTAACATCATACTTAATGGTGTTCAATCATCAGAGTTTTTTCTATATTCCTGAGACTAGAGCCTTAACAGATACGTAACTTCCTTGCAAACATTTTCTCACATTCTATACATTGTCTCTTTACTTACTTGACAGTGTCTTGTCATGCCCCAATGTTCTTTTAGTTTTGATGAAGTCCAATTAATTTTTTCCTTTCATTGCTTATACTTTTGGTATCATGTTTAAGAAATCATTGCCCACTTCAAGGTCATGAAGATTTCCATCTATATTTCCTTCTAAGAGTTTTACAGTCTAATAGCTCCTACATTTAGAACCTTTGATCCATTTTCAATTATTTTTTTATATATAGTCTGAGGTAAGGGTCCAAATTTAGTCTTTTATCAGCTTTTTATTATTATTATTATTATTATTGTAGAATAGGCTCTATGCTCAAGGTGGGGCTCGAACTCATAACCCCTAGATCAAGAGTCACATGCTATACTGACTGAGACAGTCAGGCACCCCCCTCTTTATCAGCTTTTAAACCTAAGAAGAGCTTTCTCTCCACTTTCACTGAATGGTGGAGATGGGGAGAAAGGCCAGAGAATTCCAATCCATAGATTAACTTATAAACAAGGAGAGATGATAGCAACTGAACTTTCCCTAATGAGTCTGAAATCCCCTACAGTAATTACAGCAATTCAGTGTTTTGAGCACTGGGATGGAATTCAGTGCTCTGAGATTTTCAAATGACTACCTAAGTGGAAGGAAAATTCAGTTATTAAAGGGTGCCACCTTAACACTATCAAAATCAATTAAATAAGCAGTTGCTAAATACTGGTAATATAGTCTGCACTCTGCTAATCCCTAATATATAATATAAATATATCTAAGACACAGTCCCTCACTCTAAGAGCTAATCTACTAGCTTGGAAATAAAGATGGTTTCCCAGAAAGTGGTTCAATTGCTAAGAGTGAAGTAATTCAATTACATAAGCCTTAAAAAAAAAAAAAAAAGAAAGAAAGAAAGAAGTCAAATATGCTGGAGCCAAGAGACCTAATAAAATATTCCAATGGGGGCAGAAACTTTGGTGACACTAGACTTAATTTTGACCATTCTATCTTTATGCATGTTATACAATGGAATACTGCCCCACCACCAAATCAACAGGGAAGAAAATTTCCTCAAAGACACAAGAAGAAGAGATTCTCTAAGAATAAGAAGGTGTTAAAATGGCCTATGCATCCTCAATTCCTTTTGGAATGTTAAGGGATTTTTTCAAGGCTTAAGTGGATTAGAATTCTGTTTTATTGGCTGCCTGGGTCTTTATTTTTTAATAGCCTAATATTTACCTTTTACAGTACACTACAAAAGTGAAGAAAAGCATTATGTACTCAAAAATGCATCTGGAAAGATGTAGGAACTGAGTGGAAAATACGCAAAATCAATATATGTCCCTTATTCTCAAGGGAACCAACACTTCGAGAAGACCTGCTCTGAGCCACCATCTTGTAATCCAAATAAAACCATGGCCCTCGGTTCATGGCTTAGCGTCACGCAGACCTCTCTCAGAATTTTAGGAAAACTTCAGAAAATGCCTCATTTGGGGAAAACAGAAACCCCACAGAACCAGTAGGCATCAATACAGGAAAGCAGGCCAAAAATACGAAGCTTTAACAACCGAAATCACAATTGGTAACCTTAGTCCTGAAGCTCAGTTCAGGGTTCTTCTCTTAGAAGGATTCCCCTTGAAATCAGTATCACCACAGCAAGTGTCAAATGTGGCCGACGTGGAAGCTCCTTCTCAGAGAGAGATGGGAACACCATGTACGGGTCGTCCATTAGTGCCAGGCATGTCATGTTTATCTCATTTATGCCATCCAGGGACCACATAAAGTGGGTGACACCAAGGGAGTGGTAGAGTCTGATGAAGTCCACCTACACTTTGTTCCACCACCAAAATTTTGGATATGGAAAATGTAAAACTGAAGGTTACATACCACCAGCTAGTTAAGTCACTGGGACCACCATGCAGGTCATGAGGACAGGGAATTCCAGAAAGAAGGGTGCTGTGGAATACAATTATTCCAAAACCAGTTCTCCTAAGGCCACCCAGGACTCTGCTCTGGTTCCGTAAGCAATAAGCCACCTCAGCTCTAGTGTTTGTTCTTACCAGTTGACTGGCCCTCCAAGAGGCTTCCAGGTAAAAACTCCTCTGAAGGGCTCTCTCTTAAATACCAGACCCTCCTCTAACCTACTCACTTAACATCTACTGAGCCTCACTGAACAAGGGTTTATGAGTGGGAGATCAGCTTCCCATTTATGTTGACTGCCAAATTTTCTTTCCTCATACTTGGTACACAGAAACATCCAACCCTTCCTCTAATCCTGGATCTTAATGACCATCATCAGTCAGCAAGACTTTACTTAATACCCAGACCTTCCTTTGAAAAATCTTTTGGGACAGACTTAGAGAAAGGATATGGGCTCCATAATAATTCATATATACTTACAATAATTCCATTTAATTCAACAAATCCTTATTGAAAGTCTACTGTATACAGTGTTCTAAGTATTAATATCATTCCAACTTTTATTCCTGTTTCAATAGCGTTGTCTACTTGGTATTTTGTCTATACAAGCCAGTCCAGGATGACAACACGGTAAAAGCCAAATGTGCTGCTCTCAAAGGCCAAGGATGCCTCAGTGGGTATGTGAACAGTGTGAAAACAACGGCTGTTTTTGTCTTAGCTCAGAAGCATACAGTGAGGGACACCTGGGTGGCTCAGTGGGTTAAGCCGCTGCCTTCAGCTCAGGTCATGATCCCAGCATCCTGGGATCGAGTCCCACATCGGGCTCCTTGCTCAGCAGGGAGCCTGCTTCTCCCTCTGCCTCTGCCTGCCACTCTATCTGCTTGTGCTCACTCTCCCTCTCTCTCTCTCTCTGACAAATAAATAAATAAAATCTTTAAAAAAAAAAAAAGAAGCATACAGTGAATTATCAGTAAAAGAAAGAAAATTTCAGTCCTCACCTTGTTACTGAGACAAAGTAACTACAACTTGAGATTCAAATAGAGCAATGACTATCAATTAGCATCATTGTTTATTTCTCAGTAGAAAGACACTTAGTATGCGGAAATAATTGTAGAATGCTGATTTCTACATCAGGACTCTACAAAAGAAGAATGCTCACTTTCCACGTTGATAGTCATGTATGATTTCACCCTTTTAATAATTTGCTCTATTGAAAACTAAAGTCCTAGCACAGTCAGAATCTTAATGGATTAAATCCAACACGAAATACTTCAAAGATTCACTTGACACAAGGCCCAGGAAACAATGTCATCTCTACCTGGAAAGAATTGAGAGGGGCAAATAATCAAGCTGAAAACTGCTTAATAAAAATCATTCATTCTGGAAGTTTTAACAAGATGTTTTCTTAAAAAACAAAAAACAAACAAAAAAAACTTGGAGAAATTGGGAAAGGCAAAGCAAATTAACATACTTGACGATACTCTAACGGCAAAATAACAGATTTTTAAAATTCAAATAAACAGAAGTAATTCTGGCATAGCTAAAAGACAAAACCCTTTGCGTAAGTTCAGCATGGCTCTATTTTTAAAATAATGTCTCTGATGCACAGCATTTCCATTTTTGTGTTAGCCTCTAAAAAGCAAAAATCAATGTTTTTACAGTATCTGTATATGGCAATCCTCTTCACTTCTCTCATGGATATCTGAAGCTATTAAACATTATCGTTCTATGAATATAAGGCAAAAATGGAAATAAAGACTTGGCTTACTTAATTCCCTGCTTGGCTGGCTCCCCAAATTCACCAACTCCCTCTATTGGGAAGGACAAAGAGATATCAAGACAGAAATGCCATATCTATCAATTCTCTTCATGATGAAAGCAAGTCAAATATCTGGGGTACAATTCCATCTCACCCAAGGGCGGAATGATGTAGAAAGTTTAACATCTAACCTTCCTTCCTGCACATCCAGACAACGGATCATCCCCTTAAGAATTCTCTTTTGCCAAGAAACAAAACGATCTAACTACTACAACTGTCTTAGCCTTTGGTGATGATGAAATTTTAAACGGCATGTGTATTAAAGGCATGGCTGCCATAAACATCTCATAAAGTGAGACATTCCTTGCTTCTTTTATCACCAGCTCTCGCCTTAGTCCTTCCTTCCAACCTTCAAGAACAAGCCCACAATCTTATTTTAGTAGGGCAGAGTTTAAAATACTTTTAATAAAATTGAGTATCTGCCAAGAGGAAACACACTGGTGTTTGTCCTTGTGCTGAAATGACATCCCGCACTCCTGAAGCCTTTCCCCTCCACGTCCGCCATCCAGTAGCCAAGGCGACTCATGATATCTTCAGTTTCCTCTATGTGCCAACTTCACGCCAGCAGCCAGATACCTGATCCAACTAAAAGCTCTCATTTGACTTCCCACGTAGCAGTACGTGGGCTTCTAAGAGCTATCTGTCCTTGGACAAGACATTTATCCTTGGAGTCTCCCTCTCCTGTACGAAGACAAGGTGATCTTAGAATGGCCAGCCAGCATCCAATGCTTTACGCGCGGGAGCACAGCCTTGCTGTCGAGTTTGCCAGCAGCAGGGAGAAAGCAGACTTTGGCCTTGGGTACTTGCGTTTAGTTGTCTCAATTAGGGAAGAAAATAATAAAGAGCAGTAGCGAGTATGTCCATTTATTTCCCACACTCTGGTCAGCAATCCTTTGGCCTGCCTGGGCTCCTGACTGCTAACCCCCAGGGTTTGAGGTACTCATCTTGGCAGACGCCAAACTATGTATGTTATCATTCCAGCAAACTGGGCTTTAAGCATCTTTTCTTCTTACTATTATTTGTTCAAATGGATGAAAAGTAACACAAATTATATTTTCCTAACCCACAGAAAACATAATTCTATCAGATATTAGGCTGAATTTTTGCTCTGAAATATTACGTGTATTGAATAATTGATATAAATGCTTGGCCAGCTCCTATTAAAATGTCTTTTATGTGCCAATGGCTCCTACGTACATACATACATATAAACTCTCAGCCCAAATGCTTGAAAACCATGAGAATAAATGACCTGAACGCAAGGGCTCTAGGAAGACAGGTGCTTTCAAACTCACCCTCTGGCATGTGGGAGAATGTGGTATCTGCCCATTGTTCAGCATGGAATGCAAATGGGTTCCATGGGCAGGTCTACCGTCCCCAGAGCCTCCATGTCCCTGGCCTCCCTCCACTGCACACTCACACATGAGCGGCCTGCCATCTTTCCTCCAGCATCCATTCCCATCTGCCCACACTTGGATCTCTGCAGTCTCCAGCAAAATGACATCAGCAGAGCACAGTCTGAAAGCCAGACTGGCGACACGGAAACCCAGATTGGCTGGATTTTCAAGAGTCCTAAGCTTTGAGAAGACAGGTGGCTGTATTTAAACCTCCTCCCTGCCCATCAGCTTTAGCCCATGTTCCCCCGCCCCGCCACCCCCACAACATATGCTGTGGGAGTTCCTGTCCTCTTCCTGCCCTTGCCAGGGTACAGGAGCCTAGCTGCTCCCAGCAGCTGCTGGCTTCCTCCTGACTCTCCAGCACACTGCATTCTAATGGAATGGATGCTGAAACCTCTACGCTCAGCTCATGACAAAAGGCATTTCCTCCCAGTCCTTGTCCTAACCACGGCCTATGCCCTCTTCACCTTCAATTCAATTACACACATGAATAATATATAATTAGGTCTCGGATAGTGAACAGCTCTCAGCTTACACTGTAGCCACCAAAGCTGGCATACCCCAGTGTAAGGGGTGCCACTACAAGCCAGCACTTTGAAGAGTTCCAGTTGTGATCAGAATGGCTCCAACTTGGAAAAGCTCTCCTAACACGTTCACTTGGGCCTGTGTAACTAGAAAAGTAGGTCAGGGGCCTGAGTCAGTCTGAAGGCCAATTTGCACGTCTGCTGGTCAAGAGCGAAGTCCCATGGGTTTTCCATGGTTTGCAAGATGCAAGCAATGACATTCACAGATGGGTCCCCTTCATACTGCCCCCACGGGTGCCCCCGCATCAGACTTGATAACCAGCACAGTGACAATGCCCATGCCTGCATTTTCTAATTATCCCCCCAATCCTGATAACAGTCCCCCTTAGATAGCCGGGGTGGGAGGGCAGGGAAGGGGAAGACACCTAGGGTGTTACTGGTACAAGCAACTTTCCCATCACTGTGTTCCAGCAGTTTAAAGCAAGAGCCTCTGAAAAAGATGGGCTTCATCTTCCTTAGCTGCCTTGTGGATTTTATTTTTCTCCTGTTTGGTCAGTAGATGTCACATTAATGTGGTGTTTCCAGTCCTTAACTATTTTTAAGTCAGTCCTCTTCTTGTCTTTCCTCCCATCGCGTGCTTATGTACGTAACTGCCCAAGCACACACTTGGGACATGACACGTGGGACTGTTGAGGAACTGTCAGCACTCGGGTGCTTGAAGACAGCGTGACAAAGCAGCAGGAGGAAACTGTCAAAGCTTACCCATTTCTTCCATTTCTGTTCTTTCCCCATAACTGTGATATGTTATCTCTCTTCCCATCCCCCTCCTGCAAGAGAATATCTTATGCTTTTCATCAGACCTGTTTCTGAGACCAAGCAGCAGAACAGCAACGTGCACAGGGCCTACCTCATTCGAGACCTTCCTCCTTCCAGCCCTTCCCAGGCCGAAAATCTTCTAGCCTTCTGTGCAGTCACAAAAAGGAGGAGTCATCCATGATAGAGATGGCTTATTTTATGAGGTGAGAAGCAACCAACTCCATATAGTGTCACAGTAACTTTTAAACCCATCAGAGAAGTAATATGGCAAGTCATTGAAGACCACCCCCCCCCCACATCTGGAAACAAAGAGGAAATAATGGACCATTTGTAAAGAGTATACAAAGTTGCAGGTCAATCTTCCTGGGTCTAACGAAGGTTAAACTGGCCATCTAAAACTAGCACCAATATATTATTTCTGAGTGGGATACAAAATTCTCATGCAGCTCTATTGTAAAGCCATTTGGAGTGGGGCCCTTAAGCTATGTCCTAGGCTCCCACTGAGGTGTCAGACCCCTTACTCCCCTCTGTGGTAACGACCACAGTGGAAATGCAGAATTTCTGCTTTCATACAGTTGGCAGGAAAATTACAAAAATATCCCCAACAAAGACCAACTAATGATAGATCTAACATTAGCAATGAGCTTGACGGGTGACTCTTTGAGGAAATGACAAATCAACAGTACTGCCAAAAATCAGAGTCCTTACGCCCTTTCCCCGTCTTTTTTTTTTTTTTTTAACTCTCTTAGCAGGTATCGTCTCACCCTCCATATGAAACATATAAACTCAAAAGAAGAAGTAAAAACCAAAGGCTTTACATCTCATGAAAAGCTACCTAATAATGGCAGCCAATTTGCTACAAAACAAAGGACTAGAAGAAAATGTATTCTGAGTTTTTGTCCACATCAGTATTAGCAGAAACCTCAGAGCTGGCGGTCTACACCAAATGGTGTCAGTGTGGGTTGGCTGTGACTTACACTTAAGATCCATCTACATTCCACATCTAGTATTTCAGGTATGAACCAGGGAGTGAACTTAAACCACCATGATCTTAACATCACAGCCAGCAAATCTCATTTACAAATTTACACTTGGTTTTGGTAAATGGAACAATTGGTCAATCACTCGGTGAACTGTGTACGGGATGCTTTCTTTGGATTTATAAGGTATGAGATTTTCAATGAAAACAAAAATTTTTCCCCATGTGTTCAAACCAACAGTCCCCTTCATCATAGTAACGTAAACTCCCCTGGAAACATTCTCAAGTGTTATACTATTTACCTACACTCACCTGATTTGGGATCCTCTGTCTTCAAGAGCTGTGCTTTCCACTGGCTTGGTAATGTTTAATTCTTTTCCACTCTGGCAATGGGTTTATCAGGAGAGGACTCAGTTAAAATCTCCACTGCCCATTCAAACAGTTGCTCCATATGGATACTAAGCAAAGCAAATCCACTTAGTGATTGTGCCATGAAGAGGAAAGGCCATATTGATCATCCTAATTAGTGCTTTCAGCTGGAGAAAGGCTTGCTGGCACTCAGGGCCAGCTGTATAGGGTACACAGAGGCAATGGGCAACATCGAAGGCCTCCCAGCAATTGGTCTGGGCAGTGATGGATGCTATGTGGACAGCTTATAGGGTTATTAAGGATACAGAACTGGCCCAAGAGAAACCTGAACTACATCTCATTTTATTAAGATAAAGTTAGATTGCTCATGATACAGTGCAGGACTAAGGAAGCTTTTGTCTCTTTTATCACTGACATAGGCCAAAAAAAATCAATTTATGTATTAAATAAGACAACCAAATGAGTGTACGTGTTAGATGTGGATTACAAAACACTACTTGTCTGCACTTTTAGAACAGGATACATAAAACTCTTGAGTAAACAGATTACCTAATTTTACCCTATTTAATCTGTGTTATTAATTATATTGTTGAAAAGAAGAAAGGAGCCATGGCTTTGCCTGCTTTCCCTTCATGCATATGAAGGGGCACCTGTTCAGCAGATAAGGAAAAACACACCACTCTTCAGCCCTCATCCTAACAGGTCAGACTGAATGGAGACTGGATACTGAGCTCCCCTTTGCCCCAATCCCTCTGGACTTGAAAGAGTTCTCTCAAAGTTGCAAATGGTGGAGATCAGAAACCATCAGGAAAAAATTCCCCTAGCTTTACAGACACACACACATCATCGTTCACTCACAGACTTTTCCATTTCTTTCCTTCCGTGCCCCTTAAGAAGTCCCTACTAACTTTAATTGTATAACCTGGAGTAAATCATTTTAACTTTCTGATTCTCAGTTTCCAAATTAAGAGTAATCATCATTTCCGCATTAAGAATACCAATGCCTCCAGATCACGAGAACATGCAGAACACTAGATTACATCAAGTCAGTAATGCCTGGTAGAGTTTATATCTAAAAGATGGGGGGCAGGAGAGGGAGGACAGTCACAATCCAGTGCTTCCCCCAAACAGACCAAGAAAAGCGTGGCTTGTGTGTGGTGCCCCCTCAGAAGGATGAAAGGAGAGGTTTTCTTCTGGAACATTCATACATAATATCTGAAACTAGCAGAGAGCAAGTCTCCATTCCAAACTGGCTTTACTTCCCGACTCTCATCTGGTAAGAGTCTCCCTTCTAGAATTAGCTAGAAATTATGTGTGGTGAAATCTCCAGATGTGGTCATTCCTTTCGAACACCTAATAATGGAAACATGAGGTTCTGTTCTACTGAGCCGGTTCCTCTGTGGTCAGGGTGATCGTCACAGAAAGTAGGAGGGCTCTTGTCCCAAGAAATACAACGAAAGTGCATCACATTGAAGTGCTCGTCGGCATCGTCTTGGCGACATCTGCCCCTCATTTAAGTCCTTCAACGACCACTTTAGATGAACACGCAACAGTGGCATAGTTGACTTTCACAGCAGGAGAACTGAACTACATCAGTTCAAGTTTCCAATAGACGTTTGGGAATATGGGGCTAGGGCTCACAGGGAGGTTGAATCAAGAATGTAGTAACTTGTCAGCAAGAAACTACATTTTTTTAAAATCCCCACCAACCAGAAGAGTCCTTTCTCCTTCTAAAGACACTGTTTCCCTTGCTCTCAGTAACTGCGCACTGACTTCCTTCCTCCTCGTCTACTAACATGAGGCAGCTTACTGTGCCTCAAATGTTGTCCTTCCCGCCGAAGACTCAAAAGGTCGTGGTGGCACGGCATCATCCTGGACTGCAGGCAGGGTTTTCAATCTGTATGTTGACCCTCTAGCCTGAGGCCCTGAGCATTGATCATGTGGACAAGCAAGTTCTTAGGAGACCCCATCAATCCCTTAAGTTCCAAGGTGCTACACGAAGCAGGTTTAAGGAATTTGCAAGTTAACTTTGAAGGAACAATGTCAACAGGCATCTATCCCCCACAGACAACTTCCAAAGGTCACAATGAATAAGACCACAGAAGCTCCTACAACTGGGAGTCCAGTAAACTACCTTTTACATGTTGACCGAATTAAAATGGAAGGTGCACCAGACAAATGAGCGTCTTATACATGGAAAATTTTACTGTCTTGATTATAAACACTGTAGTCTAAAACCTTGTTCAAATCAGAGCTCCTTAAGCTAAAGGTTGACCTCCAATTTCTGCCAACCTGTACTGGTTGCTCTATCCGTTCCCTTAAGCTGCCATTAAAACAAACAAACAAAAAACTAGCACTTAATGTGTATCTTAAGACAAGAGGAATTAATTTTTCCATAGCTATAGAAGCTAGAGATCTGGACTCAAGTGTTGCTGGGGGGGGTTATCCTTCCCCCTGGAGACTCTAAGGAGAACCATTCCTTGTCTCTTTAAGCTGAGTTCACATGGCATTTTCTGTGCCCTCTCCTCTTCTTATAAGGACACCAGTCACTGGATTAATCTAGCATGACCTCATCTCCATCTTTAAGCAACTGCATCTACAAAGACTATTTCCCAATAAGGTCACATTCTATGCCTTCAGGTAGATGTGAATGTGGAGGGGGCACTATTCAACCCACTACAGTTATTAATGAAAAGTCAAGTTGAAGTCTTATGACAAGAACTACCTTGGTATAAAAATACTTTCTGGAGAAATATGAAAATGCAAAATGTTACATACAATCCATCATAAATGAATAATGGGGCATACGAGTGACCTCATCTAAGGAGATAAACCAAAGATGAGCTTAGAAAAGCCACAACTATGAGTAAGCCAACACCAACAGTTTTCATTTCTCTCTCGCCCTTGTCTAAAGGAACAGGGGTGTGTTGCCAGAACCGAACATGGAAATTAAGTGGAATTTTTCAGAAAAAACACACAGCATCACCTCTGTCCTCACACATCTAACCCAAGGAAAATTCACAGACAACACTTACTACATGCTTAACCAGACTCATTGCTATGCTCAGTTCAAAAAATCCAACATTTTGGCATGCAGGTAACATAATAATCCACACTGAGGACAGAAAACAGGTCACAGTGTAAGCCACAGCTAGAAATGCTCATTTGCTATTCCAAGTTATTCTGCAAAAATTAAAAGTTCAACTGTTTAATACTGTCAACTAGTTTATATGCTGAGTGTGTAACTCGTAGATTTAATAGCAACTGCAGGAAAGCCATTTTAATGCTCATTTCCTAACTTAATCTTTCTTCCCTACACTTAAGAAGCTGAGAAAGGCTTTCAAAGTCTTCAGCAGCATGTTTCACTCTGAAAACTAAACGCATCAGAAGAAAACCAACCAGAAAGCTTCCAAAAAAGCCCTTCCACCTCTGCAAGTTCTCTAAGCTTAAGAAACAACCACCTTCATCATTACGTACAGTGTTTGCAAGAAGGGAACTGCTGAATGTCTCCCTCACCCAGCTCATTACACTCTTCCATTCCTCTAATGGCAAGTGGAGACTCAAGTCCCCTCAACCCATCAGTCAGGACAAGCAGCACCAGCGTCAGTACCCTGGGTTTTAGGGGAAGTCTATGTTTCTGTGAGAACTCTGCCCCCCAAGATGCATACAGAGCCCTGTAACATACAAGCAATTCACAACGGTCACATCCAAGCCCTCTAAACAGGCGGCTCCTACTGAGTCTTCTGTCAATGTGAGGCATCCACGGTCTCAGTCATCAACTCATGGGAAAAGGTGCCCATATCCAAAGACCAGTCTTTCTGCCTTGGGGGCAGTGGGGAAGGCTGGGGAGTGGGAAGAGAAATGAAATTTTAAAATTTTTCAAATCTTAAGCCAGAAAATAGTCCATGAAGTTGGCATGTAAAGCCATCACAGTACCTCCACAAAATGTGGATGAAGGAGTAGGAGGCAACTTTCACGTTCAGTCTCCAGTTAAATCTAAGACTGCAAAAATGTTTCTCAAGGTCTGGGGCAACGATGATCCATTTCTTTACAGAAGAGGGAAAGGTGTATGTGAATAATCACTGGAGACAGTCAGCCTCGAGAAGTTGACCTCCTTCAAGATTCTCCCGCCTTTCTAGAAAGACTTTTCATCTGGAAGATGACCAACTCTGTTCCCAGTGTCATCGTACGCTTCCCCTAAATAGAAAGTATCGATTCCTTCCTGTCCCTCTGCAGCACTCCAATCTACTCCTTTCCCCCCATGCATTTGATTTCCAAGTTCCAGCCAAGTCTAGTGAAAGGAAACCCCGCTGGCGAGCCACACTGTGTGACAGACACATCACATGGACAGGCAAGCGGGTCAGCCATCAGAGGCGCTGTGCGGCACCTGGGGCTGTGTCAGGCGGCCTCTCTGCTCCAGGTGTGACAGTCACACAGGGCTGCTCATGGAGGCATGACGAAGGGGAGAGGAGCCAGCATATCCCCCTGCCTGTGGTGTAGTTGCCTTGCTTCTTTCTTCAAGCCTTCCCTTAGGTCTCTATGAACATGCAGTCGCTGGTAAGTGGGTACCCCTGTATCACGGATCAGGGAGGTGAAATGTCAGTGTTATTTAGCCAGGGAGAGGGCCGACTGCAAAGCCAAAACCTGGAATCCATCACCAAAAGGAATTCAAGGGATGGTTCCAGAGGGAGAATATGCCAAGGGAGGCAGCAAGTTCCTTTCAGGCTGCTCCTCTGGCCTCATCCGTAACACAGAGGTGGGAAGTGCACTTGGTCTGGCTCTCTTCTGCCTTCTGCTCAGGCATGTTTCAGCTCCTCATATGCAAGAAGCGGACAGGCTGGACAGAAAGCAGCTGACCCCACTCCTGATAATGCCTGTGCAGTATCATTTATAAATCAACAGTCTCAACAACCAGAGCCTCATGAAGCCTCACTTTCAATTCCACACCCCAACAGAGGCATTCTACAGGCACGTAAGCCTCCACAGCCCTGTCTCCTTTCCTGAGCAGTTAGATACCCCACGTGAGGACACCCACTCAAGTGACACTTGGCCTTTGCCACAGCCCATCCAGATGGCAGTGACCGCAAAGGCCATGGGAACATGCAGTCTCGATACCACTCTTCTGACAAAGTAATTACTATTCATTAGGTGCTTTCTACGAAAGTACGATTAATGAGGCAACTTGGACTAGACCAAAAAGCAGCAGCAAAAAACATCTTTTTTAGTAAAGGTCGAGTGTAAGGATGTTAAAAACATAAGCAACAGATGTTCAGGTGAGAGGTGGGAAGGCAAAGGCCCTGGCACTCACAGAAGATTCCCAGTGAAACTAGCCAGAGGATGAAAATGTGGGAGAAACCTACAAACCACCAGAAGCCTGGGCTACTACCACCTAGAAATAGTTACTTGCAAAGAAACTACTGAAAACAGTAATGAAAATGTTGCAAAAAATGTTAATTTGCCCACCCAACAGTAAAACCAGCAATAAAGCTAAAATGATTACATCCTCAAAAAAATAAAACAAAATAAATATATAATTTGATTACATCCTTGTGCTGGTATGAGACAGATAAATGAAACAGATACAATGTCTAGTGCATACACAATGTTCCCATGTAAAAGAAGCTTCATTAAAACTCTACCAGGACATGAAAGAGTTTTCAACAAGTGGTGCTGGGCAAATTGATCTGAAAATAAATAAATAAATAAATAAATAAATAAATAAATAAAATCAAACTTCTACTATACACTGTAATAAAATTTATATGACTTGAGAGCTGTTTTTTCAAATTAAAAGCACCAAACAGTAAGATTTACACTATTTATCTGAGTCAGACTGAGGAAATCCTTTTTAACTGAAAACAGTGCAGGTGAGAAATCACAAGGATATTTTACAACATAAAAAGTAAAAATATTGTGAAGTCCGAAGATAGGCAATGAACTTTGAAAATGTATCTGTAGCTTGACAAGAAGTTACCATCTACCAGAGAAATACTGGCTAGAGCTCTTAAAAAATCCAGAAAATGAAATATCCTAATACAAAATGGTCAGAGAAGAATGACACATTTTCACAGAAGAACACAAATGGTAAGGAAATAAAAAGGGGGGGGGGTTCACCTTCAATAACAACTTTAAAATACACATCCAAACAAAATATTCTCTATCATGTTAGCAGGGATATAAGCACTCATCATTTTGGTGAGAAACATGGTAAAATACACATTCCCTTCCATAGGAGGTACAGGTTTTTTGGGCAGTCAATATGTCAATATTCTTTAAGGGTCTTAAATATGGTCACACTTCTCAACTGATACTTTTATTTCTAGGAGTTTGTTGAGAGGAAATAGTTAGAAGTAAGCACAAGTATTTTTGAGGACATTCATCACTGATTTCAGGAGTAAAATACAAAATAATATAAGCTGCATACAAACACGCACAGACACAAACAAGACTGAAAGAAAATCCACCCACACATTAGGGAATTGTACTTTCTTTAAATTCTGGCTTTTGAACTGATCTACAGTTTGCTACAATGTGTATGTGCAGTGGACAGTCTCTCAGTCATCTACCAACATGCCAAATTAAAGCAGCTCTGTAGGCGGTATGCTACACCTATCATTGAGGGGTAGGCCTGTACAGAATGTTCTCCGATCTGTTCAAGCCATTTTTATTATATATTTATCATCTAAACAAGATATGGACCAATGAAAGAGGAGCACAAAGGCAAAGAATTGCTGTTTGAATAAAAATTCAGTAAAATGTTTGTTGAACTGCTAAAAAAGACCATTGCTGCCAAAGGAGGTGAGGGCCAGATAATTGTCAGTGAATTGAGAGAATGTTCTTAAAAAACACGAAAGGAATCTCTACTCTTCTTCTCAAACATCTCTTCAAGTCACACTCTATCTTTAAAAAAAAACCTAACTATACCTCTACAAACACACACACACACACACACACACACACACACACACACACACACACAGAATATTACTCAGCCAAAAAAAAGAGATCTTGCCATATGCAACATGGATGGACCTAGAGAATATTATGCTAAGTGAAGTAAGTTATAGAAAGACAAATACTCTATGATCGATTTCACATGTGGAATCTAAAAAAAAAAAAAAAAGCAAGCATAAAAATCCAACAGACTTAAATACAGAGAACTAACTGATGGTGGCCAGAGGGGAAGTGGGTGGGGGATGGGCAAAACAGATCAAGGGGTTTAGGAGGTAGAAATAATAGGCTGTACCCTTGAAACTAACATTGTAGGTTATATTATACTTCAGTAATAAAACAAAAATAAAAATAAAGAACCCCAAACTGCAAATCACGAACTCCACGGTGTGGGAGAGGCTCATGATGGAAAGATGCTACAGAACTCCAGTTAAACACATATTAGAGAAGTTTCTCAAAGGCATGTATTTAAGTCCAAATTTAAATGTGCATGTTTTAGGTTAAAACATTTTGTGATCCTCACTTTTAACTGACTTCTCCCACACTACTTATAAGTATAATTAAACTAATTCTGAGAAACTAAATTTTAAGTCTGGTCACATCAAATAAGGGGGTTTCCTTCTCATCCCTTTGCACAATGGAGGAGAAAGTGTTCTTTTGAGCAGCAAGATGATAAGGTGGTGGGGTGGAGGGAAGGAAAGGGAATAAAGAGAAAACCAGAAAGAGAGGCTATTTTAGAATTCTAAGCAGCAAAATCAAAAGTCTGTGCAGAAAATTTTACAACATTTAGATGCTGCAATAGCTAATTATAAGGTCAATGTGGTAATGCAAATGCTTTTGCCTGGCACAGGGGATTTGATCAAAAGACAGAAATGAAGGGGGAGAAGTCGGAGTGGGAGACAAACCATGAGAGACTATGGACTCAGAGAAACAAATAGAAGGGAGGGGAGGAGGATGGGTGAGCCTGGTGATGGGTATTAAGGAGGGCATGGATTGCATGGAGCACTGGGTGTTATACACCAACTATGAATCTTGGAACACTACATCAAAAACTAATGATGGACTGTGTGGTGACTAACGTAACACAATAAAAATAAAAACAGGAAAATATCTTCTTTACAAAAAAAGGTTATTGGTTCAAATGTTCTTAGGCATACTGTTTCAAAAAACTCTAGTAAGGTACTATAAATTCCAAAAGAAAAGAAAACAGCTTATGAACAACTCAGCAAATGTTCTTTTTTAAAAAAACCTCATTTATATTTTTTTATTCATTCATTCACTCATTCATTCATTTATTTTTGAAAGAGAGAGGAGGAAGAAGGGAAGCGGGAGAGGGAGATTCTCAAGGAGAGCCAGGATGTGAACTGAGAAATCTAAGCCCTGAGCTTTGGCTCTTTACTATTACCTATATCCCCCTACCATCTACACCATCCTAAATACTGGTTATTTCTCTTCCAAAGCTACACAGTTCTCTTCAGTTCTACTTTACACAATGGATTTCAAATCTTCAAGAAAGAAATTGGGTAATAAGCCCGAGAATATCATTTTGAGCTCAACAGTCCAAGCGAAGGCTGGCTCCTGGCTCTACCGACATTTCTACATAATATAAAATCATCCCAGCATGACAGAACCGATATTGATAAAATCCACCCAGCAGATACCACCTATTAAGTGCTTCAGTCAGTCCTAAAGAGTGAGAAGATGTTTCAAAGAGCATACTTATTTTTAACCAAGAGTTTTTCTGGTGGAAAGGAGGGGGGAACTGTCTCAGGAGCAGGCAGACTGATTACCCGCTCCATCTCCAGCTGCCGCAGTTGTACAAAACCCAATCCAGTTGCTCCAACTCCTTGCCATAAAGACTCTGGGCTGGAAGATAATACACAACGCACTGCTGACCTGGTTAAGAACTTCTTGGCATTTGGTGCCATCGTTCCCAAGGGTAAAAACAGATGGTAACTGCACGCCACGTCTTCATTTAGAGAGCCTCAGAGTCCAACAGGGACCGAGGACAGTGCTCGTGTTAAGGAGAAAGCCCAGAAAACAACACTTCTTAGCAGCAGCAGACCATGACATCGACCACATCATACAGAGTATTGATTCTTAATGAAAAAAAGAAGAAAGTTTGGAAAAAATAATCAGCATCTCCCAGCACGCTGAGAAAAGGGAAGCAAATTGCTCTACTAGCAAGACTAGGTCAGGCAGAGAGGTGTGGGCGTGAGGGAGGACTGTCCAATGACCAAGCAAAAGATAGCTACTTCTACCAGGTGCATAGCACCATGTTAGATTGGAGGGGGTAGGTGGACATGCTGTGGGGGTGGGAAGTTGGATATACACACTAAATATGAGAGCAGATCTCTACCCCAATTAGGAGTTCATCACCAAGTTGGGGAAAGGAGCTACAATCCAAAAAAGATTATGACATACCCAGTGCCAGACGACAAGTGAGCCACCACCATCATCTTTGCTAACGTTGACTAAAGACAGCCACCATGCCAAGGCCTTTCAAAACACCACTTCATTTAATCCTCCCAAAATTGTGGGAGGCAGAAGTTATTGCTCATTTCCACTTCACAGGTTATTAAATTGATTGGGAGAAGGTCCACGACTTGCTCCTGACCTTCAGCCAGTAAGTGATACAGCTAGAAATCCAAAGCAACTTTGTTCAACTCCAAAGCTGATGCTTAGGAACTCGGTTACAGATACTCTCCCAAGCCTCTGGACACTCTTTCGAGAATGATCCCTCTGGTTAGCGAGAACCTGGAAGGCTCCCACAGGGAAGAGAGAGACGAGCTTCCAGTGAAACTTAAGGGAAAGAACCGAGAACATTACAAGACAAGGAAAGACTTCAAAGATTGGGCAACAGCTCGATAGGCTGTAGTCCAAAAATGTCACCAATGTATACCTGTCACTTCATAGGCCAGGCTTAGGCACAGGAATGACTAGCCCACATGCGGTCCCTACCCTCCAGAGACTCAGTCTCTTGCGGGAGGCAGAGTCCTCCCAGGGTCTTGAGAGAATGTGTCTCTCAGACAGAACTTAGTTCTGAGGCTCTGGCCCTCCTGTCAACCCCCATCATTCACACCTGAGCCTAGAACAGCAGGTGTTTCTCTTCACCAGAGGGCATGGCACTGCCCTAAGTCCATTTATAAAGTCAGTTGTTGGTTCTTGCACTATTCATCAGCTCTAAAATGGTTTTTCCCCAAATCGATGTTACTTGCAAAGTAGAATTATGAGATGAAAAGGAGGCTTCATAAATATTTTAATATCTGCCTATCTTAAATTGGCATATAGAATATAAATGGGATAATAAGATATAATTATATCCATTCCCCTTCTTGCCCCCAGCTTGCCCCTTCCAGAAAAAATCAGCTTTAAAGTCATTATGTGAGGGGAAAGAGTAAGGTAGGTGCCAGCAAAGAGGTGGAGCAGGGTGGGGGGCGTTTGGTGCCACAGTGGCCCAGAACAGAGAAACACTACAAAGAAGCCCATGGTGTGACACTGGACTTGCAAGTATTGGTGTGAATTCGTGGTTTTCAGGACAGATGGATGAACAGACACATGCAGACATGCAGACACAGAACATAGCTGTGCATGCAAAGACAGGTGCACAGTTAATCCCCATTATTTGCAAATTCTGTATTTGCAAATTCACCTACCTGCTAAAATTCATTTGTAACCCCAACAGCACTCTCCTGGTTATTTGTGGACACAAGGAAAGTGGCCGAAATAGGGTCATCTGGGGGACACATTCCAGTTGAGATCCAACAAGAGGTCCTTTCAGCTGTCAGCCTAACAGGCGTCCCTTTTGCAGATTATTTAGCGTCACAATTTTTGCAGTTTTGTGGATGATGCAGCTGTTTAAAATGGCCCAAACCCCCTGGAACACTGTCTAGTGTTCCTAAGCCCAGGGAGGCAGCGATGTGCCTCAGAGAGAATATGAACATGTTAGATAAGCTTCATTCAGGCCTAAGTGCTGGTGGCCATTGAGTTCAATGTGAGTGAATCAACAATATATTTTACATATGGTGTCTTTAAATAGAGACACACATAAGACAAGGTTCTACTGTGACCAGAGGCAGGCAAGCACCTGGCCGTCTATTTTCCCTAAAAGCCATGGCTCTGTGTTCATTAATTCAGTGCTCCCTGAGACACCGTAGAACATAATTACTGTGAATAACAAGAATCTAATATATTCCCTAGCTCTGACCACTGAGAAGGCCTGGGATATCCTAATATCAAGAAGCACACTTATGGCCTAGATCTTGGCTTCAAATTACCTTTCTCTAATAAAAACTACTAGGGCTCCACTGAGAAAGGATGATATTAAAACTTGAGATAAACATGACACATTTTAGTAAGACAAGAATTGCCCAAAGAATGATGGAGAGGTGTCAAAAGGACACAGAAACCAGTTTGAAAGGGCTCCCACTGGCCAAATCAAGAATAATTTAAACACCAAAATGATAGTAACGGATGTAGCTTAATGAATGCAATGTGAAAACAGAAGTCCACACCAATAAAAATCAATGGATAAATAAAATGAAAGTCTGAGGAGGAATGAGAAGGTTACTTAGTTAGTTCCAAAATACCCCCTTAGAATGGGGTGGGGGATGGGGGACCTCTTAGGAGGCAAAACCTGGCCAACAGCACCTAAATCATGGGAACATGGTACCATCTCAATCACGAGACACATCTCCATGGGACACCATCTGACAGGAGGCAGAAACCATACAGCATCATGGCTGTGATATTCTTGCCAAGGAGGCAAAACATGAATTTAATCATGAGTTAAGACACAACCCAAATGGAGGGATACACTACAAAATAACTGGCCTTCTATCTTCAAAAGGATCTAGGTCTGAAAGTCAAAGCCAGACTCATGGGCTGTCCTGACTAATGAAGACAAAAGACAAGTAATGGCAACAAATGATTCTGAACATGATTGTCCTGCTATTAAGGATGTGCAAAGGACATCTGGCAAAAGGGAAAGGCGCCTGAGGATTACACTGTAGCAATTTTGATGATTGCACTGTGACTGGGTTCGAGGATGTACTTTTACAGGACAAGTAATTGGAGGTGAGGTGATTGTGCATTAGGTCAGCAACTTATAATTGGATGCTTCGAGGAACCACTCTTTGTGCTGTACTTCCAGCATTTCTATAATGTCAGGATTAAGAGAGTTTTCCAAATATTTTTTAAAAAAGGAAAAAAAAGATGTGCAACAGAGCCAAGTAAGCATGGCAACAATGAAGCACACAGGGGCATTCTTCTTTAACTCTTCATCTACCCCTAAAGCTACATGCCCTCAGCACACGCCCACAAGCCCTGCAGGCTAGCTGCACTGCCACATCCTCTCCCGCTCAGCCACCCTTCCTGCAAGAGTTCTCTGAACTGACAGACCTCTAATTACCCACTATATTCCCCACATGGTTTCCGCTGAGCACTGCCAAAGGTGTTCAGACATTCCCGCTCTGGTCCTTACCTGTGTGCCCTGCCCTGGGCACCAGGGACCACTCTAGCAGATTCTCCCCATCCATCTGACCGACTCCTGCTCAGGCTCTCTTCCTTGCTGAAACCTCGAGGCCTATGAGTTCTCTCCCAGTCCCTCTTCTATACACCCTTGCCTGGTGGATGTCATCTGCTCTCAGAACTTGCATCCACCAGATCAGCAGATCTGGCCCTGGTGCTTCTTCTCCAAGGCTACATCATATCTTCAAGCCCTTTCGTGAGTGTATCAATTTTATCTTACTCAAAAATAAACCTATCGATTCTCCCCGTGCCACCACCTCTCCCAAACTTGCTCCCTTTCCTGTTTGTCTGATCTCAAAAGAACCGACCTCCATCCAACTTCTGAAGCCAGACCAGAGAGAGTCACCCTTGACATGAGTCTCTCCTGTGCTTCCACACTGGAGAGTCACCAAGTCCTGACCACTACCTCCTAAGAATCTCTCAACTCTGTCCTTTTCTCCGGCCACAGAATATCATCATTCCTGCCCAAATTACTCCAACAAGCTTCCCACTGGGCTCTCCACTTCTACTCTTACTGCCCTTGGATACACATTTCACCTTTCACTCTGTGGCCTTCCAAAAGTTATCAGACTAGATCCCACTCGGCTTCAACCATTTAAAGGATTCTGACTCTTCTTAGGAAAAACGCTACACCCCTTACTAGATATTACAAGATCTGCTTTCAACTCTCTTAAACCCTCTGCCCCTACTATTTTCAGTATTTTCCATCTCCACCTTGCTGGTAACAATGCCCCCACATCCAGCAGAATGCCTGGCACTTTGTAGATGTTCAATAAATGCTTATTGGACGAGTTGGTTAGGTGGGGGAGAATAGCACAACCTAATTTTTAACACAAACACCCGTCTTCAAATATGCAGAAGTGTTAAACAGGTCACTCAAGTCTTGGGCAAGGGCTTAACAAAAATGTCAGACAGGGTTTGCACAAAATTATTAGCAGCTCAAGGTCAAGGTCCTTGAGGCTAAAGAGGAGGAAGAAAGACATACTTGCTCACAGCCATTCAAACAGTGGTGTTTACTGTCATATGTCACAACAGGACACAATTCCACTTTACATGCTGCATGAGGCCCATTGTCAATGGAGTGCTGATAGTTAGGAAGAGAGGGACAGTGGGTCAGGGAGACACACATGTACACATGTGTGTGCAGGGCCCAGAGGAAGTCAGGTCAGCTCCACAAAGGGATCAAATAAACCCAAAGGGATGAAGGCCAAAGTATAGGTAAGAATCAAATGAGAAACACTTAACAGAAACTCACTTGGCACACAATGGTGTGCAGAGATATTTTTGCACTTTTCATTATTTCCTATGTTTTCCTAAAACCCCACTAATAGGTGGCCATTCTGGAGGCTTGCTGAAGAACAGAGGCCCAGATGCTCCCGACTACTGCCATCCACTTACATTAGGCCCTCTGGGGAAGCAAAGGAGAGACAGAGCCAAGGAAAAACATGCAAAGGCAATGGAATTAAGACCACTTTAGTGGAAAACCATCAATGAAATGGCATTGGTAATCTCATTAAGGAGGAGGAGTCCCGCAGATGGGCCACCCTGTCGTCAGCCTTTCGAGTCTCAGGAAGAGCTCTAGATGTCTGAATGACAAATAAAAAGCTACCGTGACTTCTGTGACCCCATGACGGCTCCGATGTCTATTAAGCACTAAGAAAGATCTTTCTCCTGGAGGAGAGAGAGTCTTGTGAGAAATCCAAGGGTGCTTGGAGGGTAGGAGAAAGCCCATGGACACAACAAAGAGAAGCAACATCCAAGGGACCCATGGCCAAGGATAAGAAAGTTATAGTTGTGCAGACACAGAAGTGGACGTGAGGACATGGAAAATGCATCAGTAGATGAGAAGGCGGCAGAGGGAAACCCAGTCACTGATGGTGGTGTCTCCACACAGAGCTGGAGCCCACCATGGATCACTGGCCATGTTCCAGGCCTGTGCTCAACACT
Source organism: Enhydra lutris kenyoni (assembly GCF_002288905.1). Classification (NCBI taxonomy): domain Eukaryota; kingdom Metazoa; phylum Chordata; class Mammalia; order Carnivora; family Mustelidae; genus Enhydra; species Enhydra lutris. The sequence continues at coordinate 15,602,104 of NW_019154115.1, read as the reverse complement.
ACCATTAACTCCACTCCAAACAGATGACATAGGGACAAAAAAGCAAATGTCGCTAATATTTATAAATCTCGGTGGTGGTGGAATTCAGACTTGAACCTGGGTCCGCCCAATTTCAGAATCAATGACCATATCTCGTTTCTCACTTGAGCATGACTGATCCTAACCACATGGAAAAGGCAGTACCCACTTAAACACATGGAAGAATCCAAAAGCGAGGAAGTCAGGCAGCAATACTGCAGTCAACAAAAGCCTAACCACTGAGCTTGCACTTGGCCTAGTGCAACAAGTGCTCAAGTCAGGGATGATCAGGACAATATTTTGACCTACTATCCTTCGTGGAGACAGCACGTTCTCTAGGCCAGGATCCCACCATCATTGAACTTTTTAACTGTTCATCCACAGGTATTCCTTTCCTAGTATGACGTCAATTCCAACCCCCCAAAAGAGCTTTCCAAAATGGCAAATGCTTCCTTACCAAATTCTTTATGTCATCAGTAACACTGTTAATGAATACAAGTTAACCAACAACACTGGTGTGATACCTCTTATACCTTTTACTATTATCACTATGCGAGTCTATCAAAATGTATCCTGAGTATCCAAGTAAGAGAGATTCTGATATTCTGTCCTTCAGATACCTACCCCAGGTAGCATGGGTATCTGAAGCAGCAGTTTCTGAAAATGAAAACGGAGGCGAACCCAGGAGATTGGCTCACTTGCAGCAGGGAGAGCCTGGACAGCTAAACACGGCATATTGCCCAGACTCTTTTGCTGCTATGGAGTCCAATGCAACAGACTCTTCACCACCAATGGGAATGGGCTCACAGGCAACTTTGATTTGGAACAGAGTCGTGGAGCAAAAAGGCAGAGTGTAAGGGTATCCCCAAAAACAAGGTCTCTTGGCAGAGGAAGCACAGTGCAGAAGCTAGCAGCTCATGGAGTGGGTTTCTAATTCAACAGCTTCCCACAGCAAGAGCCTTGGCAGCCTTCCCAATTCTGGTGGGAGAAAATGGTTCTGCGGGTGAGGGGTATCCTAGAGGCTTCACCTAGAGCCAGTTCCTCCTCCATACCTTTCAAGGATTCTGGAAGCATCCATCCCCTGGATTAAATCTACTTCAGCTTTAACTCCCCAGAGTAGATTCTGTGTCTAGTACAGGAAATGTGAGCAATAACAAGAAGCTCATCACTTTTACTAGTTTATTAAATTCATAAAATATTAGGTATAAAATACTTAGCCACAAAGGATAAAGAAACAAACTCAATATATTTTAATTATATTTTGCTATAATATCATTTGGGCTAGGGTAATTCATATAAACCACAGTATCACACAATTTTATAAACCTAAACCTGCACTCTAATTCGCCTCATTCATAAACATGAGCTAACTTGACCTACTTTCTAATATATTCAGCTCCTTCTTGTCTGCATTAATCTGCAGTGACATTTTAAAAGTTGCTCTAATAATTTCCATTATATGAAAATGCATTTTTTCATTTATATCATCTTTGATTTTCCTCCCACAAACAAAATACCGTTCTCTCAACAGTTAGCTGCAATGTCACAGGAAAGGAGAGATACAAGACAGTTGACACAAAAGGCTCGTTGGTGAATGGGCTCAATCTTGGGTTTCTTTGATGGGGTGAGGGTGGGAAGTAGAGGCAGGAATGAGAGATTCTGCCTGGAACCCCCACAATGAGGAAGGGTGAGTTTGGTGCTCTCTTTGTATATACCCAATGAGAGATGAGAGTCTAAAAATTGTACAAAGAAATGCAAATTCTCTATCAAACAATATAATGAGGCCATTGCTTCTCAGTAATTCTCTAATATCAGGTAATTTAAAAAAAAAAAAAGAAGAAGAAGAAGAAATCCACTCCCACAGACACCTTCCAATTATATCCATGTTGAGAGCATCAACAGCTTCCTGAACAGCCTGGGCTCTCTCCCTCTGACTGAGCCCTCTTTAATCCACTCCTGATAATCCTTTTGAGCAGGTCCTCCTTGTGCTCAAGAACTTTCTATGGCTCCCAAATGCTCACAGCAGAGATTGGCAAACTATGGCCAACAAATTAAGAATGATTTTTACCATTTTCAATTGTTGGGGAGAAAATTAAGAATTCTATTTCCTAATACATGATTACTGCATGAAATCCAAACTTCAGGGCCCATAAATCTAGTTTACTTGGAACACAGCCACACTCATTTATGAATTGTCTGTGGTAGCTTTTTGTATTCCAACAGCAGTCTTCAGTAGTCCCAACAGTGACGGTGGCTTTAAATATTTACAGTCTGGGTCCCTTGCAGGGAAAAGGTTGCCAACTCCTGCCCTGAAGTGGAAGACTGAAAGCCCTTGGCCTGGCAATGCAGTTCACGGAAACCTACACTCCACCAACCTTCCTAAGCCTGATTTTCTTTTACTTGAAGGTAGAACATCTACTCCGCCCAAAAGCTCTTCTCTGTTTCTCCAAAGCCTAATTTCCCTTTGCCGTCCTGAAGCTCAGTTCATTCCAACAGCTTTCAGACATCCTTCTCTTTTTTCATACAAAGAGTCATATTATATATATATATATATTTTAAACTTTCATAAAGTCAGAAAAGACAAATGATTTTAAGAGTGTCTAAGGCTATTCCACAGAGCAGTATTCCTAGTAAGTCAAAGACGAAAAACATCATGTCCACCAAGAGGGCAGGATGAGTAAATTAGAGCAAACCCACACCATGCTGGGCTATGCAGTGGTGCAAAGGAGTGTGGATGATCTCTGTGCACCACCATGGACAGAAGCCGGGATAGATTAAGTGAAAAAAAGCCAGGTAGATCGAAGTGCATACAGTATACTATGCTGGAAAAGAAAGGGATGTGTAGATATGAAAGCGCACACATATTTGCTGGTATCAAAAACTGTTTTTTTTTTTTTCCCCCAAATGCTACATATGAGGAAGGAGGAAACAGGATGGTGAGGCAACAGGTGTAAAACCAAACACCTCTGAATATGCCTCATGCTCTAGATGGAAATCAGGACAACGTTGCACAAATTTCAATTGAAAAAGGACTCTCTAAAAACCAAAAATAAAATCCAACAATGAACCTAACTATATATACAGTTAGTGGCATCATCACATAGATAAGAACTATTCCAAACATCTCGAAGACTAGGTCTATGCTGTATGCAGCAGGAAATAAAGCAAATGAAAAACTATGGTATCAGTGAGAACCAGGGTGGACAAAAGAGCATAGATATAAAATTGACGAATACACCTGCATTTTACTTACAAGTATCTGTATGCACTAATAATTGGTTTTGTCCTTATATAACATACACATACACACAAACACACATACACACAGTCATATTCCCTAGTTTGATCCACTGAAAAGATCCAGAAGCAATGATGAATCCAAATGATGATAAACATTCCCAGTTTTCACACCATACCTTTGAAATACTCAAGGGAACCAGGGTTGCTTGAAGAAGTAGTAAGTCTAAGTTTGGAGTAAGAAATGGGTAAGACAACCCTGTGACATGGTATGACACCAGGAAGGATACAAAAAAAGTTCTTGTCAAGAGGACTTGGGAGCCAACTTGAATTAGTTGCTACTGGCCAAACATGGGACACTGTGACTATCAGTAAGAAGATTAATTTGAAATGCATCCATGATATTTACACTGAAAAGAGAAAAAAGCAAAACAAACAAGAAATAAAACTTCAGTGGTCACCGTTAGAGAATGCCACCAAGAAGTCGCTGTTTTGAAAAGATAGGGAAAATATCAAGTGTTTATCCTTTCCTGCATGAACCTAAAGGTAAACAAGTTATTGACATTAAACTTGTCTTTATGTGAGACTTCTCGTATACAAATAAGGAAGGGATGACAGAACTGGGAATCACTATTTCACAATCACTAATAAATGGAAAGATACAGGCAATGATCAAAGACCAATAATACCACAAAAAGAGAGACCACCAGTGACTATGTATTCAATGAAAATACCTAGCCTTGACTAAGAAGAAAAAAAATCCAGATCTGAATGTGACCAGAACTCAAGCTTTAACAAATCACAGAAAACACAAGGAACAGAAAAATAAGTTAAATGGCACCAGGGGGAAGAAATCATTAAAATTCACACTATGGGAAATGCTACAGTAGAGTTTCTCAGTCTAGGACTATCAACCTTTTAGGCCAGATACTTCTTTGCTGTGAGGGGGCTGCCTTGAGTACTGTAGGATTTAGCAACATCCTCAGCCTCTACCCACTAGATGCCAGGAAGCAGTCCCCTCCCCCCACCCCCAACACTGTGACAACTAAAAATATCTCCCAACACTGTCAAATATCTCGAGATGGGGGAGGGAGATCATTCCATTTGAGATTCTCTGCTCTAAAGGATAAATAACCCAGTTTCTTCAACAAACAAATCACGGTGGGGGGGAGTTGATGGGAGGGTCAGGATAGATTAAAAGGGGATTAAAGACATACCTGTCAATTACCATGTATAAGCCTTATTTGGATTCTGATTCTAAGAAACAAAAAAGTATGTAGGACAACAGAAAATTCAAACATTGATTTGATATTTCATGGTATTAAGGTAATACCAGTAATTTTTATGGTTCTATTGTGATACAGTATAAGTCCTATATTTTAAGGACAAATACTGAAACACTAACAGAAGAAAAAAATAAAATAGCAAGGATGTGCTTCAAAATCATGAGTGGGAAGAAAGAAGGCTGCAGACAAAACAATTCTAAGGTTAATCCTTGCTGAACCTGGGCAGTAGACCCAAAGTTGACTATAAAATTCTCCACTTTTGAATGTGTTTGAAAGCTTTGATGAGAAAAGGTATGAATAAGCAATATGGCAGACAGTTCCACTTCTACTCTTCTCAGTGAGCAAGCAAGCCCCAGAAAGACCATGGGAGGGGCACAAGGATTTTCAGTAACTGAGGAAGCCCAGGGAAGGAAGTTTCTCTTGGGGTCCTATCTGGATGCAGGAAGTCTTCCTTAGTTCATAGCATGGCCCTTAAACACAGAGGCCAACTACTTAGCAGCAAGCTGTTGCAGAGGGAGAAAAGCCCACTCTGCTAGACTGACGAGGAGAGAGAATACCAGCCCCTCCAGTGACATCTTCCCAAGGGACGTTTAGGAGCCATTTTGTCTATAAGGGATTTTTGCTTTCAGCACTGATTTTAAAAATTTACCCTCACTTTTCATACCCTGAAAAAGAGAAAAAATAAGTTTACCCCGAAGAGAGGTGTGAAATTTTACTCACCCTGCCAGGAGCCCAAGTCTCTGGCAACCCCACCTCAGGACTTCATTCTAGGTGAGAAAACATCAACTTCTAGCTTGTTTAACCCACTGTGGTTCATAGTCTGTTCTGCGAGAGGTAGCAAAGTTTAAACCACTTAACCCAGAAATAAATGCTACCTTCTCTTGGAAACCTCCTCTACCCCCTTAGAAATCTCTCCTTCTTTTGAACTTACTCTCCTTCTGCTCATCTGCCAGATGCCTCTACATCCGTGCGATGTGCAGACACATTGAATACACAAATAAACAAAATAAAATAAAATAAATAAAAATAAATTAAATAAAAATAAAATAAAATCTTATAAAAAAGATATAAAATGTCTGAATAGATTCAGTCCCCTAAATCACTTTTTAAAAAGATTTTTTATCTATTCATTTGAGGGGGGGAGCAAGTGAGAGCATGGGGGGGGAAGGCCAGAGGGGGAGGGAGAAGCAGGCTTCCCACTGAGCAAGGAGCCAAATGCGGGGTTCCATCCCAGCATCATGACCTGAGCCGAAGGCAGACGCTTAACAGACTAAGCCCCCCAGATGCCCCCCTGCTCAACCCAAATCACTTTTACACAAGTGTCAAGGGACCTATATGACTGAAGATCAATGATCTTTGTTTGCTGGAACCAAAAATGTCTCATACAGATTATAACTCTACTCAGTTAGCACCCTATCCTATCCTTACAATCAATGAATACAAAAATTACAAATAGCCAACACAGACTTAGAGTGTTCCAAGTTCTTAGTAAGATAACCTTGGACTGCCTATCACTACTGTATTTTAAAGCAGGAAATTACTCCCGGTAACCACTGCAACAAGGCAAATGTTGACCCCAGTCTATGCATCAAGACTCGACCTCACTAAGGCCAGCTGTCTCTTTCATAAGTAAACTAGGCGCTGCTCTAAAGATCTCCCTTTTTTTTTTTTTTAAAGATTTTATTTATTTATTTGACAGAGATCACAAGTAGGCAGAGAGACAGGCAGAGAGAGAGGAGGAAGCAGGTTCCCTGCTGAGCAGAGAGCCCCATGCAGGACTCGATCCCAGGACCCTGAGATCATAACCTGAACTGAAGGCAGAGGCTTTAACCCACTGAGCCACCCAGGCACCCCAAAGATCTCCCTTTCATTCACTACTTACTTCAGAGCATAAACTCAAGAGGTCAAGATATTTGCTAAGAAAGCACTATTTGCACTTAGGCAGCCGCTGCTAAGGCTGTCACTGTGACTTAACGGAGGGACGAAGAGTAACTCTACCCACTCATTCATGGGTTATTTGCCTAGAAAGCAGATGACCATGTCAAGGGGTCAAAGTACCTTTTCCCCCCACTTCCCAGCAGGGTTGAGTATGGATGAAGCCCCATTCCTCACTTCAAATTCACAAAGGGAACCCTGAGTAGGTAAGGACAGTCCCATATCCAGTCCCAGAATTCTGTATAATGAGTTCTTGGCCACAGAGTACACCCACAGCAAGGATGGAGGTGGAATTGAGCAGAGCTGAGCTTCCAGAGAGCAGCAGCAGTTGTCTCAGGAGGGGCTGGTGTGCTGAGGAAAGGGTGTAAGATGTTGCACCCATTTCTCACCTATGAAGCCACACCTATGCTCCCAGCCTATCCCAGGCTCTGTGAAGTACTTCCCAGCAGAGGCCTGGGAGGAGTCTCTGATCCAGATCTCGGCTTCTTCAAGGAAGAGTGTCAATGCTTCTGCTCCACAGGGCTGGTGTGAGGATTTCAACGGACACCAGGCTTCCACTACCTAGGTGCCTAACCTATCAGGTCCTCAATAAATGATGGCTAACTTTAAACACCAGGTTACTGGCCCTGCAAAGACACCAGAGCTGAAGCTTCAGGCTTTTTCTGACAGTGTTAGCAGGGGTAAGCTTTTCCTGGCCATGAGCACTGGCTGGGAGGCTGGCAGCAGAACCTGACATCAAAAGGTTCTGGTGGAAGGTGGAAGGCAGGTGGGCTGTGGGAGGAAGACCTCCAAACATAAAGTGGGCTTGTAGGAAGGACAGAGAGACTGAGAGGCTAGGCAAACCTGAGGCTGAGTCCAATATGGCTGGTGCTTATGTAAAAGGGAGAATCGTTCAAACATGCTCCATGGAGCTGTGGGGACATTGGGCTCAGAGAGGAAGGACTAGAAACTCACCACACACTGGGCTGTGACGGTAACAGCTGCTACCTGGTTCAAAACAGAGTGAATGTTTCTTCTTGGAGTTCACATGCAGAATCAAGTCATAGGTAAGCCACGGAAGCCCTCATTAAACAACAGATTAAATTATTACCAGCTCTGAGCACTAGACAATCAAGGGTACAGGGGCACCTGGGTGACTAGGCCTCCAACTCTAGGCTGTTAACTCAGGTCTGATGTTAGGGTGGTGGGACTGAGCCCGCCCCCACCCCAAGCCCCGTTGAGCACCCCACTCAGTGGGGGTCTGCTTTTCTGCCCGTCTCTCTCCTTTGCATCCTCTCTTTGAAGAAAATCAAAGGTAGAGCTGCCCCAAATGGAAATGTAGATATGGGGGGTGGGGCGGGGAGTAAACAAGAAACAGCCTACACAGGAGACAGACCTAGAACGGAGGAGGCTGCTGAGGTACAGGGAGGAAGTAGCTGTAGGACTGAAAATGTGAATCAGCTGCAGGGAGGAAGGGAGACGGGGATGGTCAGGGTGAGCTCATCAGCAATCACATCAAGACACCATAAACAGCTCTTAAAACTGATAATGTGAGAAATGGTGCTACAAGCATAATATTTATACATGTGGAAGTCACAAAAAGGAAAATGATCTACAGAAAAAAAAGGTGGTTGCTTCTGAGAAGGAAGACTAAGTGAAGGAAGCAGTGGGGTAAAAAACCTTTGTTGCTTTTCATTCTAAGCGGTTCTGTAGGATTTTCTATTTTTAACCATTTGCATGCATTACTTTGACTTACATACTTTAAATGAAAGATACTCTCTAAGACTAGTGTTTAGATCATAGCAATAGGATTTCTCTCAACCTGTACCACTACAGCTGGCCTCACAGTGCACTTACTTCTATTTTAAAGTCAGGTTTAAACTCCCCAAGTAAACTAGCCATTTAATGGTTCTGGAAATCTGTCCAGTTCTGATTTGAGGCAAAAAGAACAGCTTTGATGATCACGTTAGGTCTTCAGGATATGGGACTTCACAGCTAAAATACGGCATTTTTAAAGATTTGTGTTCTACAGGAGACTACGGAAACATAGACACAAATACTCCAGAGCCTGTAAATCCACGAAATCCAATCTACACTGAGAAAAGGCTCAACTCCTGAGCTCTCCACAAGGCTGTCTAACTTTAAAAGAAATTAACTGGTGAGCGTAATTGGCCAAAAAGTATAAGGAAAGAGCACATTCTATTATATCCATGTATTCTTAGGTTTAATTATGAAAAACAATCCGGAAATCGTTGTTGTTGTGAAACATTTACGAAGCACAGACAACAGAGTGAGGAGCCTAGCACGTGTCCATGTCCGGGAACCCTGATCAAGAATGTGATGCTAATTAGGAGGATGCTAATTAGGGCTCCCAGCCACTCAGGGAGCCCACAGGGGGGTGAGCAAGTGGCAGCGCCTACAGCCAACAAGCAGAGGAATCCAAAGAATCTGGCTAATGGAGGATGGCAGGGAGACAAAAGTGCATAAGAGATTACATTTTTAATGAAGAAAAATAAGCGCAAGAACGCACCTCCCCAGCCATCATAGCTTTGAAGGGAATGATCCAGAATGACAAATGACAATGTAGATCCTGCTGTGAATTTTATAGATTCAAGACCCTGCCCCAAAACAGCCCTGGGAATTCAAAATTCCCAGAGAGCCAGAAACAATGTTTTTCATTTAAAAATAGTTTTAAAGTATTTTTTTTATAAGCCTGTAGGGAAAATGGAGATAAGTTCAAAATATTACATTTTTTTTTCTTAAATCTGGAATACATCACGAGTCATTAAGTACGATGCTAAACAAGTAATTTATCATGTGCCCCACACCCTCTACACTTTATTATAAATCTCTCTCTCCTCTCTCATGCACACAACCTTTTAAAAGCACATGCTTATTCCTTGGAAACATGGCTGTCTGCAATTCTTAATTGTTCATCCTTACAAGATCTTGCCCAGCAGGGCCTGGCCTTCCAATATACTCAGAACATGACTGATTGATCATATTTTTCATTCATTAAGTTGTGTTCAGACCCACCCAGGCCCAGGTCCCTTAAAGCAATTCTCTGCTCTCTAGTTCATGTCAAAATAAAAGCTCCTGCAAGCATGTACTCACGACTTCAGACACTCACAGAAGTGTCAAGATTTCAGATAATTCCTCATATTCTTATACATTTCAGACAAATGTTTCTGCTATTGTTTGATCTAGTTTTTTTCCTAAAAAGAGCAGTGAAATAAATATCCCCAGGAAGCAACCCAGCTGAACCACACAAATCAGGCAGTAAACCAGGAGCTAGGTTGACAGAAGGGAATACAAGGTAAGTCTGTCAGATTTCATTTAAGTTTCTGGAAAATAGGCATGTTAAAGAAAAGCCAAAAATCACTGGGGCAGGAATTCCAAAGGACTGAACCACTGTGTTCCAATCTATACAGGCCATGGCATAATGTCACAGAACTTTCCAAAGCAGACAGAATTATGTCGGCAACCTGAAATCGGTGTTCTTGTTGCCCCTTCCCCACATTATTTTCCTGTCCCAGTTACTCAGTCCTCCACCCGTGCCGCACCCCATATACATCCCTCCACCCCAGGGAGAAGTCAATGCAAACCACAGTCCTCCATTCTGTACCAACCCATGGAATAAGAATGCATTTGGCACACTGCTTTCAGATCTGAAGTCCTGGGAAAGGCTTAGGTCTACCATGCTTCCTGCCTACTGTGCCCAGGCCCTTCAGTCCAACAGGACCACCTGGTGCCCCCTGCAGGTCCTCATAGGATAACATGCACACCAGGACAACCAAATGGGTCCTGGACAGGACAGCTCCCTTCCCCTTCTCCACCCTGCGTACAAGTGATCCCACTGCTCTCAGTTCAGCTCTCAGCCACTCCCCCACCCTTCCCCGCCCTACCCTCCTCACACAAGATCTCTGCATTGGCCTCTCTGGAGTCAGGCATCCAGGCCACCACATTCCTAGCTCTGAGCGGCCCCACATCACAGATACACACTTAATCTGTCAGACACCACCAGGCCAGAGGCTACCCATGATGCTGTGAAGGAAGAATTCTGTACCTTTTTATCCAACAACTTAAAACCCTGTCGAGTTGTTTTTTTTGGGTGTGTGTGTGTGTGTGTGTGTGTGTGTGTGTGTGTGTTTAAGATTGTATCTATTTGTCAGAGAGTGAGAGAAAGAGAGCATGAACAGTGGGGAGGAACAGAGGGAAAGGGAGAAGCAGGCAGGGCTCAGCCAGCCTTCGTTTTACAGATGAGTGTATGAAAATCAGCAAAGATCTACTTGTCCCCAGTTGTGGAGCTGGTCAGGAACAGATTTGGTAAGCCTCATGTGCCACGATACGGTTTTTGAGTGCAGGGGTGTAAACCAACCCTTCTCAACCTGTCAAAGGTCGATCCAGGCATAGCGAGGACCTGCAGAAGATCACCTTTGTCCCTCCCGAGGGTATTTTGTTCCTGACAAGGGTACCTTCCACACTCCACCTGGAATCATGCAATCCCACCCAGGACTATTGAAGGGGGAAACTCACGACCTATACCCAGAGTTTATCTCATGTTAGAGCAACCGTGTGCTGTCCCTGGAGGGCTCCAAGAACCCCCAAGCAGTTTGATGGTGCGAAGACTTACTGGAATTTTCTACATTAATTCCTTATCCAACACTTCAAAAATGCAAAGTTTATAAAGCCAACAGGTGTAAATAAATGAGATTTCATGCAGGAAGATTAAACACAGCTCTTCCTCCTGTCTTGCCGGCCCCTACCTTCACCCCACCCAACTGCTGGGGGAAAAATAAACAATTTAAGTGGCAAGACCAGCAGCGACATGCCTGCCTCAGAAAACGTCAAATGAGACAATTTAAGTGACAAGGTTTCGACTTACATTTTATCAACGCAGGGGAATGGCTAATGATAAGAAGATATATTTTTTTTCAAGGACTCACCTGAATTCTCCGTTTATGTAAAGAGTTGATTTCCCTGAAGATATCCTAAAGCATCTGAGAAGCCTTCCAGCAGCAGTACCTACAGCAATAATAAACATCATCGGGATCAAGTTATGTTAGAGATGTCAGTTTCTGGAGAAAAAAAAAATCTCTATCTATACATTTGGTCATTTCCCACACTAAGCATGAAAGGAAGTAACTCAGGAAACAATGAATTTCCGCTACAACACATGGGCTGGGAATTCGCTGTACCAACAGGGAATTGAGGTCCCAAGACAGTTATTTCAAAGACCAAAATTATGTTACTGTTGGCAAAGAGGCAGAAACACATTTTTTCCCCCTTCCCTGTGGTAGAAGTGCTTAATGGCTTCAAATTTAAACAAAGACCAAATATATACATTTCCTCACCCACCTGCTCCCACCCCCAGTGTTTAAAACAAAAATCAGGCACACTTAGCCTTTTTAAAATTAGCTTATATGAGCTCTTCTGGTCTCGTTCACCCTTTTCTTACTTAGTTTCTGTAACACGTCTGTGAAGTGGCCCCTTCTCGCTTCAACTGATCCCATGTCATTCCCAGTTCCCTGAGCCATTCACAACTGACCACTTATCACCTCAGTTCCTGGAAACCCAATCTGAAGCAGAGAAACACCACCATCAACTGCAAAAATCAAAACGTCTCAGCCACAGTTAAACAGATATCTGAATGATAACATACATGGGAATCGATGAAACAGAACATCCAGGTAGAGAACTAAGTATTCATAAGAAACAGACCAAGTACATGGAATCCTATCTGGGGAAGCGTAGGAGACTGGTTCATGAACGGCGCTGGTTAGCTACGGAGGAGGGAAAAGTCTAGATCCCTACCTGTGGAAAAATAAACTCAAAACAGAATCAGATGAGTATTAGAAGAATATACCAGTAATTCTGTAATATGCAGACAGAGGAGACCCTTCTAAACATGACATCAGGGGCGCCTCGCTGGCTCCAGGTAGAGCACACAATTCTTGATCTCTACAGCCCACGATGGGTGTAGAGATTGCTTACAAATAAAATCTTTAAAAAATTAGTAAATACAGGGGCGCCTGGGTGGCTCAGTGGGTTGGGCCTCTGCCTTCAGCTCAAGTCATGATCTCAAAGTCCTGGGATCGAGCCCTGCATCAAGCGCTCTGCTCAGCAGGGGGCCTGCTCCCCCCACCCCCCGCCTGTCTCTCTGCCTGCTTGTGATCTCTCTGTCAAATAATAAATAAAATCTTAAAAAAAAAAAAAAAAGTAAATACAAAAGAAACCGGACATCAAAAACTGAAACTACAAGGGACTGAGATATTTGGCTGGCCACCTTTTAAAAATATCCAATTTATGAAAAAAAAATCTCAAATTTATGAATGGCAAAATTATGTTAAAAAAAAAAGCAAAGAAAAAAAGGTGAGATTTCCATCAAAGGGTGAAATAAGAAACTACCTAGTTTTACCTATTTCAATATTTTATCTAAAATATCTGGACAGCAGACATACAAAGGTTGCTATCCTTATTAAGCAAAAAAAAAAAAAAAAAAAAAAATCAAGCAGTAATACTTCCCTTGAAATGGACATAGCCAATAAACTTTCCATGAAAGAATTATAACAGCAATAAACATCTGTAAAGATAATCAAGTACGCTAACAATGAAAAAATACAATTTAGACAATTGAGGGTTTTTTTAACCTGTCAGACTGATAAAAATGTCCAAGACTGACAATAGCAAACATTACAGACATAGCTCATCAGGTAGCCTACCATGTATGTTATTTTGGCCACGTGTAAATTGACACATTCTTTTTTTTTCTTTTTCTTTTTTTTTTTTAAGGAGAAGAGAGGATTGTGGGTTTTTTTTTTAATTTATTTATTTGACACAGAGAGAGAGAGAGATCACAAGTAGGCAAAGAGGCAGGCAGAGAGAGAGGGGGAAGCAGGCTCCCCGCTGAGCAGAGAGCCCGATGCGGGGCTCGATCCCAGGACCCTGAGATCATGACCTGAGGCGAAGGCAGAGGCTTAACCCACTGAACCACCCAGGTGCCCCAATTGACACATTCCTTGATCTAGCAATGCTACCTCTAAGAATTTACTCAAAGCAAGTAATTGTATAAGCAGAAAGATGGACATACATAGCATTATTAGTAATTATGAGGGGAAAGAAGTCAATGCCCTCTAGGTTCACAAGAGAGACACGTGAAATAACCCATACAGACTCTGGAAACAATGATGGAGATCTGTATTTACTGATGGGAAAAGACATCCCTCCATATGACCAAAACAGATAAACGAGCACGCGCACTAGGATTCCATTTGTATGTGCGTGTTCCCAGATGTCCGAAGACTTATCTAGAAGGATGTTTATCCAAATAGTTACAATTACCTCTGATTACTGGAATTTTAGAGGATTTTCACTTCTAAATACTGTTTGACTTTCTTAAAATGAGCATGATTTTTTCCAAAGAATACAATGAAGCTATATTTAAATACCACACTCAGCTGTCGGGTGTTTCGCTACATAGATTTCTACCTGCTTTCTGTCAGCTTTCCTCTCCACTTACTGACGTTTTTATCATAAATGTGCTTGTAATGAACACCGATTACAGTTCCCGTCCTCGTCTGCAGCTCCTGCTCGTTCCCCAGGGCCACTTGATCTTTGCATTTGCGTTCCTAAGACACACCTGTATCCATATTACAAATGCTCCCCGCCTCCACCCTTTTAAGGTGAGCAGCTCCATTCGGTTGGTTACTTGTAACCCAACCAGTACCACAAAATACAGCGCTGCTTCTTATTTTCCACCTTCTCAATCATCCCATCCCATTTGCAAACAGAACAGTAAACCCTATAATCACAAGAATGAAGATTTATCACACAAAATGTCATGGGATGTTTATGACCTCCAGCTGAAGAAACTGAAGCAAGAGCCTCAAAGCCAGTACAACAAAGGCAAAACTGCTTCAAGAGACAGGTAGATTCCTTCCCTGTCTAATAAGAGAACTGATGAAAAGACTATTTGAATAAGAATCAAAACAAATGGGATATACTTGTCCACATGGGCCGTTTCTACGGTTAAAATATTCTCCACTATAATGTTTTAACCACCTCACTGATTTATTTTTATTGGATTATGTTTATCTATGAAAAGCCTTTTTTTTTCTATTTAGACTACAAAAATACAGTAATGTTTTCCCATAAAGGGACCATTATGTTCAATTTCTCTCCAGCAAACAAATTTATTCTTCTTGGTGCCCTACTTTTAAAGGTTGAGAAGTTCCATATAATGCATGAATCCTCTTAATACCATAATTATAAACCTGGTTAAAAAGCTATAATCCCTTGTAGACATACAAATCCCTTCACAGGTGTGTTGGATGTAAAGTACAAATCTAATTAATCCTTCTCCATCTCCTGGAGGCTCCCTCTCTCCCAAAAACAATGTCCCTAGAAAGTAGACAAAAGGACAAGAGCCACTATCCAATTTCAGAAATGAGTAATCATGAGACTAAACCAAGTATCTGTGTCTCCAAGGCATAACTCAGACAACTGCACAGGCCACCCAGTGCCATCCACGGGCCTCCTTCTTCTCACCCCTCCTCAGTCCAAAGGCCACTTTGTAAATGGATGGTTGGGAGCAGGGGAGTGGGAAGCCAGACAAGCCTACCTCTGAGGCTGAGACACCTCCGAGTTTGAGACAAAATACTGCATTTAGGGGAACACAGTGGTTAAATGTAGAGACTGATCCTGCCTGGATCTGTCATTTACTCGTCATTTGGCCTTGATGTGCCTTAACCTCTCTGTGCCTCAGTTTCCTCCTCTGTAATAATGCCCAGCATAAGAGCTCTCATGAGGATTCAAGAAGACAGACTCTTGGGGCGCCTGGGTGGCTCAGTGGGTTAAGCTTCTGCCTTCAGCTCAGGTCATGGTCTCAGGGTCCTGGGATTGAGCCCCGCATCGGGCTCTCTGCTCGGCAGAGAGCCTGCTTCCCAGAACCCTCTCTCTCTCTCTGCCTGCCTCTCTGACTACTTGTAAT
This sequence comes from Enhydra lutris kenyoni, assembly GCF_002288905.1. Taxonomy (NCBI): domain Eukaryota; kingdom Metazoa; phylum Chordata; class Mammalia; order Carnivora; family Mustelidae; genus Enhydra; species Enhydra lutris. The sequence continues at coordinate 15,586,660 of NW_019154115.1, read as the reverse complement.
CTCTGTCAAATAAATAAATAAAATATTAAAAAAAAAAAAAAAGAAGAAGAAGAAGACAGACTCTCTAAAGCAATCAGCAATACTCAAGAATCAAACCTGATGGGAGCACTGATGGGAACAGCCCAGGGTAGAAACTCACTGTTTATTGCCTGATCATAGTAAGGTCGCTGAAAGAATTCTGGAACAGAATACGAATCTACCTAGGACACTTACTCATTAAAAGTGCTTATTTTTAACATGCATAAGACCCTTCCAATTAAATAGAAACTTAAGGGGACCAGCAGCAGATAATTTAAGGACCTCTGCCTTATAATAGACTGCTCTGAACCATCATCTGGTAGATCATTTGGCAGCCCCTACATTGGAACTTTCCTGAATCTTCTGAGAGAGGCACAGGTAGATGTGACCAAAAGGCAACAAAAGCTACTGACTCATCACCAAGAGCAGGACATCATGACTGGACTTAAGTGATTCTGTATCCTGGACCACGTGCTACTTGCTCCAACAAGATTCAACACACCTCTCAGAGTCCTTGGCCACTCATCACCAGACCAGAGATAGTAATGCTTACATATTTCAGATGTAGAAGTGAAATAAGAATGTACAGGGGCGCCTGGGTGGCTCAGTCAATTAAGCGTCTGTGTCTGGCTCAGGCCAAAAATCCCAGGGCCCCGGGATCAAGCCCAAGTCAGGATTCCCTGCTCAGCAGGGAGTCTGCTCTTCCTCCACCTGTCCCCCTACCGCTGTGCTCTGTCAAATAAAACCTTTTTAAAAACCCGAGAATATATAAAGTTCTTAACTCAATGCCTAGAGCAAACTGCCCCCAAAATGGTACATCCACTACTGATTATCATCTTACCAGCACTGAAGAAAGAAAACGCATATTAAGTAATCCGAGAACATACAAGATAATTTTTCACCATGAGGGTTTTATGGACCCTTGTTTTCCACATTCCACTCGGCAGAATCCACACAGGAATGTGGAGCCAAGGTGAAGGGGGATCTGAGGAGGCAGGAAGGTCTAGCCGTCAAAGGCCTGCGCAAGGCTTGCAGCAGAAATCTCACGATGTGGTACAGACCCGAAGCAGTGAAGAACATCTCCCTCCTAACATTTCATTCAAAGACAGGGTACAGTGGGGCATCTGGATGGCTCAGTTGGTTGAGTGCCTGGCTCTTGGTCTTGGCTCGGGTGGAGGGCTCAGGTCAAGATCTCGGGGTCCCAAGATCGAGCCCCATGTCAGGCTCCACGCTCAACGTATTGTCTGCTTGGGATTCTCTCTCCCTCTCCCTTCACCCTCACACCATCTACATGAGCCTAAAAATCTGGAGATGGGCCCATATGAACACATCTCAGATACGTTTACTGTCCAGAGTTAACAAGGTGCTTTTATAACATAACAGCAAGCAAAGCAGAGAAAATCTAAATTTAGTTGAAGATGACAAGGGTACACAGTTGACCCTTGAACAACATGGGTTTGAGCCCTATGGGTCCACTTATATGTGCCTTTTTTGGGGGATACGGTTCCATACTGTACATGTATTTGCTCTTGTGATTTTCTTTTCTCTAGCCTACTTTACTGTAAGAGGGCATAGCATATAATACATATAACATCAAGCTATGTGTGGACTGTTTATGTCAACAGTAGGCTGTATCAGTGGTTAAATTTGGGAGAAGTCAAAAGTCCCATGCAGGTTTTTGACTGGGAGCAGGGGCGGCAACTTCAACCCCAGCGTCGTTTTTAAGTTAACTGTGTTACTTTGAGCTCGAAGTCAGCACTTAACATTGGACACATATTATTATTAATTCTTCAAACCAAAATTCTAGAAGCTAATAAACCAAGGAGCTCTTCAGGATCCCTGAAATATAGACAGGAAGAGGCAAAGAGTCAAGAGAAATTCTGAAAATAAAATTCTCCCCATTCCCTGCAACACCTACCACTTGCCAAGGATTTGTCCTGCTTTTTACCAGAAACCATGAGAAGTTTTCCAGTCTAAAGACACCTCAATGTTTATAGAGTCCAGCTCTGCTGTCAGAAGGTATCAGACTCTGAAGGGAAATGTCCAATTCTGTTTTCATGGCCTCCTTCCTGCTGACTTTCCAGCTCAAGGCTGAGTGCTGGGGTCAAAAGAAACTCAACCTCTCTTTCTCTGTCAAGTAAACAAATAAAATCTTAAAAACAAAACAAAACAAAACAAAACTCAACATAGCACAAGCTCAAAGCATCAATATCCAAGGCCATTGGAGACGAGAAATGATAAGCTACCTTGCTCTATGCTGGGCAAAGAGAAAAGCTCCAGAAATCTCTTTGTATTCCTCTCAAAGCAACATTCCAGCAAACTAGGAAGTCAGAACTGTTACACAGAAAAAAGGATTCTCAGTATCAGTGGGGGAAAGTTTGGTTTAAACAACACTGAAGAGTTTCTCCAACGTAGAACATTTTGGACCCTTTAAAGTGCTAATATTGATTGTGAATGAGTAGCTCCAACCTTATTTGTACCCAGACTCCCTTACTCCTGGAGTCTATGTCCTGGGACAAGCGCCTCATATGACAGTTAGGAAAAAGTTATAATTAGATTTTTATGCAAATGATGATTGAAGGCTTACTCTGCCCTACTACATTTACAATTGTATCAAGCACAATGCCCCTAAAGGATCAGTTAATCATGCAAACAGTGTTAAGGCAGAGCACAGGGAAACACGTGTTTACCACGAGGACTGGAGAGGTGCTAGGATTACACAAGTTACCTCACTCCCTCTCTACACTCAACCCACACAGAAAAACTTGAGAAATGCCTTGAATTCCTTCTTGTTCTGTAATTCCCTGTTCCTCTCCTCTCACAAATTCACAGATACTTAGAATCACTCCAATTTAATAATAGGAGTAACTAGGATGTGCAGTTCATGGGAACAGCAACTACCTTTGGTGCAGCCCCTCAGCAGCGTGGGCCCAAAGGTGCCCCACCAATACTGGACTATGCGATGAGAGCAGTAAGTAAGAGAGCTCATGTATCACTAACTCACCATTTTATCAACTAGCCAAAATAAGCACTGTACAGGTTTCTCTATTTTAGACTGACTCTAAAACGCTCAAATTTCGGGGCGCCTGGGTGGCTCAGTGGGTTAAGCCTCTGCCTTGGGCTCAGGTCATGATCCCAGGGTCCTGGGATTGGATCGAGCCCCACATTCCGGCTCTCTGCTCAGCAGGGAGCCTGCTTCCCCCTTCTCTCTCTGTCTGCCTCTCTGCCTACTTGTGATCTCTGTCAAGTAAATAAATAAAATCTTAAAAAAATAAAAAATAAAAATAAAATGCTCAAATTTCCTATTTCTTTTTCTCAAAATGTTTTATTTTCCCTCATTTCATTTCCACCATCATCTCCTGCACCCCCTTCAAAAACTATGTTTTTCCTTATGGCTTTTGGGTCAGAAGGAAAATTTTGTCTCTAGACTACTGTATTCAGTATATGGTTACAGCCAGTTGTTCTCAATAAAAGCCCAATTAACTACCATTCAAATGACTAGGAATTCCAATTAATCAGAGCTATGAAGAGAGTCTCCTTTGGGGAAAGGAAGAACAAACACATTTATCTTTCAGAAGGCTGCAATTATACACCAAAAAGCTTTTATCACCAATTTGCTGAAAAAAAGCAACTGAGCAGGGAGTACAGATATCAAGAAATATCCTATGTTATTAATTTCAAGGCTCTGAACATAATATTTACAAGATGCTACAACACCTTCAAATGAACAAATAAGAAGTTCAACATTTTTCCAAACTCAATTCACTATGACAAAATCGGTCAAGGCATTTTAGAAAAATTTCTAACAACTGTGTTTTTTCCTTTAAGGACAAGGGAAGGAAAGAACAGGGCAATTCTGCTCTAGTTGCTCTTTGGTCACCCCAAAACTTAAGTTCATGAGACTATTTCCAATTCACATGTCTGCTACAGAGCCGTTCATGGCCAGGGTGTTCCTATGGGTAGCTCCCAGTCTTAGCTGGGCTGTGTTCCCACCTATTAATGGCAGTCCTGCATGCCCCCTGCATGCCAGCTCTCCCCCAGACCCAGATTAAACCAATTGGGACAAGCATTTGAGTTGTGTCCTCAGCTCCCAGGTTGCAGGAACCTACTTCTTCACCTCCCACCTTACTTGTGCTAAAACTCAGAACCTGAAACTCGAACCCTTCACCCTCTGAACTACTTCCCCTGAGGTGGCCTTTGGCCTCCAGTCTCCCATGCCTAAAATGTGCTCCCCACACCACTCTTCACCTGCCTTCCCATCAAGTTCCACCTAGTCTGGGGGGAATTCATCAACCACAACTCTCCTCTGTGCTTAACCATGTCACATTGAAATCATCTAGTTAGATGTATATCCCCCACTAGATTGTGAGCTCTTGGAAGCAGGGGCTGTGGCTTCCCCCATAGTCCTAGCCTCGGCTAGAGCACAGTTCCTAACACAACAAGTACTCACATATCAAAAATATCTTGTATGAGGGGTGCCTGGGTCGCTCAGTGGGTTAAGCCTCTGCCTTCGGCTCAGGTTATGATCTCAGGGTCCTGGGACTGAGTCCCACAACAGGCTCTCTGCTCAGCAGGGATCTGCTTCCCCCTCCCTCTGCCTGCTTCTCTGCCTACTTGTGATCTCTCTCTCTCTGTCAAATAAATTAAAAATCTCTAAAATATATTGTATGATTAGTAACTCCAAGACACTGGATTGGGGGGAAGCTTTAAAAGGCTGGGGTACAGCTACACAGTCAGGCTGGCATCAGGTTTCAGAGCGTGTGTGTGCCTGGGTATGTGTGAGTGTGCATACATGTACAGAAAAGAAGGGGCTGCCTTGTTCTGGGATCACACTCCAGCCCTGTACCTCTAAGTCAAGGTCCCAGTTAAAGCCCCTTTCCCTTTTTTAATCGCAGGGATTGGCTGAAGACCCACTCTTCCGCCACAAACCTTTAGGAAGTTTCTCTCCTGTTTGACTTAGTGTCAATTAGGGAACTACACTATTTAGTATTTATTCCCTCTTTCCTATCCCACAAGCAAACAAAAGTTTTAGGAGCTTCAGTGATTAGAGAACAGGACAAAAAATTAACCCTCTACAAGCTATGATCCCATCCCTCCACCCCTAAAGCAAACCTGTCTTCTCAGTCACTCCAGCTTGACTCTGTGGGAGAGCACGAAGCCATGCCGAGTACTAACAGTGGAACTGGACGTACGAGAAGAGGCAAATGTCACCATCGACTCTCCGAGCATGTCTTAGAAAGGTGGGGCAAAAAGCTGTGGTGAAGATACCAAGAAGGGACAACCGTACAGTGTCACATTACTGGCACTCAAAGGAAATGAACTGTCAAGTCTGGACTTGTCAAGAGGACTTGGAGGAATCTTACATGTCTGTTACTAGATGGAAAGCCGATGTGAAAAGGCTACCTGCTGTAGGACTCCAACCATAGGACAATCCAGAAAAGGTACAACTATGGAGACAATCAAAGACCAATGGTTGCCAGCGACTGGGGAAAGGGAGGCATGAAAAGATGGAGCAGAGTTTTTAGGGCAGTGAACCCGCTCTGTATGATACTGTAATAGTGGATACACATCATTGTACATTTTTCAGCGCTCATGGAATGTACACCACGGGTGATGGGCAACAGTGAACCTGAATGTGAAGTATGGGCTTTGGGTGATTCTGATGTGTCCACACGGGTTCATTGATTCTAGCAAACGGACCCTTTGGTAAGGGATGCTGGTAGCTGGGGAGGCTGTGTGCGTGTGTGGAGAGCGGGCATATGCAAACTCTGCATACTTTCTGCTCCATTTGCAGCAAACCTAAAAGTGCTCTAATAAAAGTAATCCATGAAAAAATTTAAAATTAAAAAACTTTTTTTTTTTTTAAAGCAAGAAAGGAAGGTGAGGTGTTGGCTCTCCATATGCCTCCTGTGGCACCAAAGCCAGGGAAATCCCTCCAGGGGCCTCACCCCTGTAGGGAGGAGCCCAGGGACAGATCGAGGGTGAGAAAAAGGGGGCTGGGCGTCAGAAACAGTGATGAAGAATCAGGAGCCACCCCTATGTGACCTGTCGGTATCCGAGTAGTGAGGTTGAGCAGCGGCTACCCAGGAGCATTCTAACCTGCCAGAATGGACCCTAAGTAGTTGTAACCTCCCTACTTTAAGTCCCACTGCCACCTCGGCCTGTAATTTGAGGGCTATTCCCCCATACCAGCACCTTAAGAACAGCTTCTAGAGTGTAACAACTCAGCTAAAGGACGCGAAGAGAAAAATGTAACTTCCTCAAGTGGGAAGCCATCTGGCTTTCCTCAGCAGTGGAAAACTCATCAACTGGAATTGAATATCACAAGGCTGCAGCCAGCAGAAGGAACGGGCAACCTCTTTAGGAGACGTGCTGAGCGCCCATGAACCTGCAGAAGGGCTCATTCCTCCAGCCCCCCCAGCATGGCATTCTGGGTGCCGTGAGCCAACATAGGACAACATAAAAGCAATGCAGGAATCAAGGTGCACTGTGAAATTTCATCAGCCTCTGGGCAATGTAAAATAAGGACCGCAAACAAGAGCATCAGGTCATTTGGGAGGGATGGTCTGGCTCATCAAGTACAAAGTAGCTACTCAGGTTCACACAAAGTGAAAGTCAGGGACACTTACTTTTTCTAAGTAAGAACCTATGATCACTTGGCTCTGATTAGGAGTTATTGTATCCCTCAAACTTTATCTTTCAAAAGCATGTTTGCTGCCCGAACAGCTCTTACTATGTGCACTTGGGTCTTCATAAATTGCCACCTGATATATTTTTCAATAAATTAAGTCCCTCTTATCTTTCCTCAACTAGCCAATGACTCCTTACCTATTAGTAGCTTCCCCCTACTCTTGCTGTTCTCTTAATCTTGCAGATTTCTCTGTGTAATCTGGCAATTCATTGTATTATGTTGCATTCATTCTAATACAGGTTCTACAGGGTTCTAGGACTATGACAGGTAAGATAGACTCCCATGCTCAGTGCAGAGCCCAGTGTTGGGTTGCCCAGGGCCAGGGGGACCCTGGTTCCCTTACACTCCTGCGGACTCAACATGGGCAGTGTGGGTCCTCTGATCCTCACCTCACCCCCGTGCAAAAGGCAGAGAGGAGAACATCCCTCACAAGCCAACCCAAGGGCCACAGAAGCATAAAGCTGGGGCAAACGTGCCTATAACAAATACCAACTTTCTTCTTCCCATGTGTGACCTTCTGGCTCTATAATTTGGCTTAAAATCTGTAATAGCAAGAAAGAAGACTCACAGGGGGCTTGGCTGGCTCAGTCGGTGGAGCATGCAACTGTTGACCTCAGGGTTGTAAGTTCAAGCCCCACCACGGGTGTAGAGGTTACTTAAAAATAAAATCATTAAAACAAAAGAAAACAAGGACCCACAGCTTTCCTGTATTCCTTTCAGGGCATTTTTGCCATTCGGAATTATAGTACATGGTTTTAAAACAATGGCTTCAAATTAAGTACAGTTATTTCTGAGTAATGGAGTTTCAGATCTTTTCTTTACAACTTCATGCACCATATAAACACTAAAGAGTTCCTGCTAGAAAGTTCAAACACCCATGAAATAAAGGGAGTATTTTAATGAACCCCTAAGTCGACATCCCTCTGATTCCATGGTTCCCAACTGAAGGGCAGTCATTTCACCCAGAGCCTCTCCCCTCTCTGTGCCAATCATCCTCCCTGGCTATTCATTTGAGGCAAATTCCAAATACCACACCATTCCATCCTCACAGTTTTATAAAACTGGTATTTTTCATCATAAAATGAATAAAGTTGTCACTTCAAAAAAATTTATCAAGTTAAGCCTATCCAAGTTCCAGCCACCCCATTCCCTGTTGCACACAGCAAGACACAGATGACCTAACAGGGACTCAGCAGGCACGAGGTAGGACTCGTGGCAGCAGAGGAGCTGGCTGGCTGAGTGTGGGCAGGACAGCCCGCACCCCACCCCCCCACCCCACCCCGCCCGGGCTCTCTGCCCAGAGAGCCCTCCTCCCGAGGAGGAAACTCAGGATGTGAGGTCTCTGAGGCTCCAGGTCATCTGCTGGGGCATAACTAGGACTTTCGACTTTTATATGTTTCTCTGTCATTTCCAGCAATGGCTTCACTAACCAGGGTAACTTAGCCTCTACTTGTTCTTCGTGAAAAAGAACAAATACATATTCTAGTATCAAAGTCTTCTCTAGAACCAAGTTTCTTCCGTAGGATGCTTATATTTAAAAAATAAAAAAAGAATGGGGCACCTGGGTGGCTCAATGGGTTAAAGCCTCTGCCTTTGGCTTGGGTCTGATCTCAGGGTCCTGGGATCGAGCCCCACATCGGGCTCTCTGCTCAGCAGGGAGCCTGCTTCCTCCTCTCCCTCTATCTCTCTGCCTGCCTCTCTGCCTACCTGTGATCTGTCAAAAAAATATCTTAAAAATAAATAAATAAATAAATAACAAAAACCAAACAAACAAAAAACCAAAAAACTTTCCCATCTGTTTCTTCCTCAATCTCCTGAAATTTAAAAAAATATGTACATATATGCAGAGTAGAATCCAGCTGGAGTCTCTTGTCTCTATCCTTAGGGAATCAGTAAAAGCAATTCTCCTGCTCCCTCCCTGCCCTGGGATGAGATGACCAGTCTCCCCACAGAACTGAGCTGTTAAAAAACACTAATGCAGGTGGCCAGAGGCCTTTGGGGAAGGAGGACTCCCTAGAGGGTACACTGTGGTGCCCTCTAAGGTAACTGAAATCATTAAAAAATTATTTTGGACCAACTCATAATTCAAATACAAACTACTCAGGGCATTGTGCAAGCAGCGTAGCTTACGGTGGACTTTGATTCTCCAGATCTGTATTACCCCACATGAGGCTACTAGCCAGACAGAGCTGGGGAGCACTGAACGTGCACCTTCTCTATATCAACGTGTGCAGGGACAGGAAGTCCAGAGAGCTGGAAGACTTACAAAGTCTTACAAAGACTTTACTTCTCACAAAGAACAAAACGCTTCATTAATAATTTTTATGTCTTTTGAAATATGAACATTTTGATGTACTGGGTTAAATAAAATTCATTTAATTTCACCTTTTTACTTATGTGGCTATTAGAAAATCTAAAATTTGGGAGTGCCTGGGAGGCTCAGTGGGTTAAGCATCTGCCTTCGGCTCAGGTCATGATTTCAGGGTCCTGGGATCGAGCCCCGCATCGGGCTCCCTGCTCAGTGGGAGGCCTGCTTCTCCCTCTCCCTCTGCTGCTCCCCCTGCTTGTGCTCATTCTCTCTCTCTCCTAATTCCTTTTCATAACGGCATAAATATGTTTCAGGTTAACCCAGCCTCACTAGTGTTATTTGAACATCACCCCAAAGCTAAAGTTAATTCACTTGGACTTGTTTTTAATTATCTTGTATACTCCCCCTAATGGTTCCTGACAATTCCCATTAAGACTTGAATATTTAAGTGTTCCAGTAAGACCATTACAGCTACCCTGAGCATAAAATACCACGTAATCATCAGATAGACCTCTTCAGAATGAGAGTCAAAACATTTAAATGCTGTGCTATTTAAAAAGCAATTCCCAGTCCATATTTTTAATCTCACAATCAGAATATGGTAACATTTCTTCTGGCTATCATGACCTTGGGTATTAGAATTACACCCTGTGCAGCTGAGAAAATATACAGACCCATATTTCTACTCTAAGACAAGGGAGGGCTGGGCATTCAACATAAACCAGGAGGAGAGCCACTCACCTGCCTTCTACTGGTTTCCAGTGAATGAAAGCTTGAACATCTGATATTTAACCAAGTATTGAACACTGATTTTTAAGTTTTATTTATTTTAAAAAGAGAGAGTGTGCACAAGTGAGCAGGAGGGGCAGAGGGAGAGGAAGAGAGAATCCCAAACAGACTCCACACTAAATGTTCAACCCAACGTGGGGCTCAATCCCAGGACCCCGAGATCACAACCTGAGCGGAAACCAAGAACTGGCCATTTAACTAACTGAGCTACCTAGGTGTCCCTGAGTTTTGTTTGGTTTGGTTTGGTTTTAAAGGGAAGTCAGACACTATGCCTGACCTCTTGAAGGTCAGTAGACTTTAGGGTGCTTCCCAGTTATGTTTTCCTAATCATCAGCAGGGATCAGAGTAAGTTGGACCTTTTCTGTTTTTCCAATGACTCCAAGGAAATAGAGGAACTAAGTAAAACCTCCATTATCTAGCCCAATGCACTCAAAAGGTGGTCTGCCCACCACCCGTGTGTGACTGGTATGCAGTAAGTACAGAAACGGAGAGTAAACATGTGGAAGCTATTACAGCAATTCAACAATTTACACTGGCTAAATGTGATTTTAAAATGTTTATATTTTGTGTTTTTTTCAAATATTTTATTTTTATTGCATTTTACAGAATTAAGCCAGCCCAAAACAAATTATAAATTGAATAACTGACCCTTCATTTCAGAAACACTAAACCCAACTCACCAGAATTTCCAATTTTCTGGTCACCTCAGTCTACATGGTTAAGATCTGGAGTCAGAAGGAAGCACACGCGCAAAGGGAGCTGGGACTCTGTTTTTAGGGAAGAGAAACTACCGCTCAGGAGAGGGTGAGTCCAACAGAACAACTTGTGAGACGTAGCTCAGATGAGGGTCTGTATCACAGTCCTATTTGCGCATCTACATTGACAAGCCCTCCTTCTTCAGTTATAGAATGCCATGGATTAGAAGCCACATGGTGCTGCTATAATCCTGTGGTGATGGGTCCTAGTTTCAGAAATACCCAATTATATACAAACTCAAGTTCATATGGGGAATGATTACACCTCAACGAAGCACAAATGTCAAGTGTTCTTTCCCCACGGGTGGAAATTCAAGTGTTTTTTAAAAGCCAAGTGGAGATTAAAAGCTAAGAACTCTAGGTAAGGAGCTGATCCCTAAGCACTATGCAAGTACAGAGTGTTCTGATCAACGGTAGAATGGACAGGCAGCCCCTGAAGAAGGCACAACAGAGCCGGGAAGACAGATGGTTCCCGAAGCTATCAGGACATCCAGCAGCAGAAGTGTGGAATGACTCTCAGACTGGCAGACACTTCAGTTACATTTGGTCTCCGCACTCGCTCCTTAGCCCTGGCTCAGCCAATGGAGGGGGTCCTAGCAAGGCTGCGTCCCTGTGGCAGCTGGGACCCAAGGCTGAGGACCTAAGCAGGGAGCCAGGCAGCTCTGCTCCCTCCCCAGGGCTGGCAGCCATCTAGGAGCCTGGGCAGCCACTTCCCCTCCAAGCCTCAGTGTCCTCATCTGTACAGAGAGTTAATAAGCAATACCCCTCGGGGTTAAGGGAGAGTTGGTTTTGTTGTTCAAAGATTCAGGAATTCCAGAAAGCTATAGACTGAAGGAAAGGAGAAGCCACAGCCCAGAAGAGGAGGGGATTCCTGGGGCAAGGGAACCTTATGGGAGATGGGAAAGGGGAACACACTTCCAACCTGGAGCACTTCCCCAAGCCTGGACATTGGCTGTGACAGAGGAGGGAAGCCTGAACATGTGGCACCTCGGGGACCTGTGTTTTTCATGAGAGATGGGAGGAGCATGTGCTCTGAAAAGGGGGTACTGAGGAGGGGATAGTGTAAAGGGACTTAAACCAAGGTGCATACTGCCCAAAAGAACCCAGGCATGCACGGACCAGAGGCCCCTAAAAGGACACCACATGGGAAGAGTGGGTGGTCATAATACGTACGTCCCTGATGGGTCCCCAGAGGTGGCCATGAGGCCTTTGTTCACCAGGGTTCAGGGCGAGGGCACCAGGGAGCTCAAGCCCCACAGAAGAGGCCTACTGGAAGAATGGTCTTAAGCCAGTGGTTTCCAGCCATAGGCAACTGGCCCTCGGGAAATGCTGGCATTGTTTGGAAAAATGTTTGGTTGTCACAACGGGGCGGAGGGGTACTACTGGCATCTGATGGTTAGAGACCAAGGCCATTGTTCAATATGCTGCAACACAAAAAAGAGTTCGACAGGACAAAAAGTGATCTCAACTAAAAAAAGGTCAGGAAGCTCAAGTTGAGAAGTCCTGGCTTAAGCAAGTAGAATTAAGTGTTAAAGGAATTTCCAAACTGGTTCAGAGAGGCAGGGAGGGGAAAAAAGAGACAGGGAGTCAAAGAGAGATAAGGAAAGAAAAAGATAAAGAACTGACACGGTCTTTTACAAATCTTTTATATATTTCTATCAATATTCTTTAACCGTGATATTTGAGGCCACATTCTCTAGTGTAACTCTCTTTTGTCCACCAACACGAGGAGCCAAACACTTGAGAGGCTACAATTGCCAAGACCAATATTTGCTTTTTTCCAACGGCCATGTTTACCCAAGATTATTCTGCTCTTGGTGAACTAGAAACAAACTGGCTGTTGACACACTTGGAAGAGGGCCAAGGAATAGTCTGGCACCCTTCCCCATGGGAGGCAAAGGAGAAGTGTGGTCCAAGAAGATCTGTAAAAACCACCTAAGGTTTTGGATGGAAACCACTTTGAAATCACTTTGGAAATAAGCTCCTATCAACAGGGGAGTCCTGTTAACATTTTCAATAGCACTGAAGTCTTGAGAAGAGTAAGGAAAAGGGGGAAACCACAGGAAGAAGGAAGTTCGGGAAGAAGGAAGAAAGAGAACAATTAATCCCCAGAGAATTTAACAGAGCTTGGACTTGAAGAAAGCAGAAAGGAAAAGCCACTCACACGTGATTACTGTTCCATCAAGTGTAGCTCTAAAGCCAGGAGGGATGCTCTTTAGCTCGTTTGTGAGCTCTGAAATATAACCCACAGCTGAACCCCACAATGATCAATAATAGCTTCTTATTTGAACTCTACTGTTTGCATTCACCTGTGTGGTGTGTTTACATAAGGAATTCGGGCAACAGAAATTCAGATGCACCTAACCTCACACTCATCAGATTTTTCATGTGCCACAGAGTTCTGTAGTTGACAGCCACTGCCCTTTACCACAAAGACTGAACTACAGCTGCAGTAACTATCATGAAGTTCACCTGCTTACATAAGCAGCAAGGATTTCTGGCTTAAGACTGTGCCAACCTTGCCTAGGAATTCCAGATGCTACCCCTTCGGGAAAGTGTGGGCACTACAGCGTGCCCGAGATGGCAACCTTAATGTCCTAGCGATCCTGGGTGCCAAACACTTGGGCTTATGTTCCTGCCTCTAGAGGAAACTTTCTCAATCTTTTGGCCTCTCCTAGAAAGGAGTTGAGGCTTTAGACCCAGAAAGGTCAGGCCAGAGATGCCCAGCCCCAAGTATCCATGACTTTGGGGTACAGAGGACAATGTTACAGCAGACTCTTGGCCCTCCCGTAAGGACAGAGACCCAACCTGTAGCCTGTAATGGTTGAATAGTGGCCTCCGAAAAAGATATGACCATGCCATGATCCCTGAAGCCTGTGACTGTGACCACATTTGGGGAAAGTTATAGATTTACATATTGGTATTGAGAAGTGATCATCCTAGATTACACGAGTAGGTCCTAAATCCAATGGGAAGTGCCCTCGTAAGGGCCAGAAGAGAACACAAGGAGAAGGGGAGCCCATGTGAATCTCCTCCCCAGGAGTTTTATCAACACAGGAAGATTGACTCATTCAAGAAAGGAGACTAGAAGTCAACACCACCCCCAGACTCTGACCCCAAAAAACCCAGCTATCCTTCAAAGAGTCCGTTCATCTTTCCTAAAAATCACATATTCTTCCCCAAGAGGCCTACATCCTCCTCCCTTTCCCTATTTACCACATTTAGGCCTGAATTCTCAACCACCTCTCCCAATTACTCATTTTTACCCTATGTGTATCTCTCCCAAGTCCATTAGGTATACAGGTTAATAAACTGGTTTTTCTCTTTTTAGTCTTTTATTATAAGGGGTCTCAGCCAACAACTCACAAAGGCAGAGGAAAGAGTACCCCCCGGCACACCTAAGTCACCCCGTTTGTGGTAACTTGTTAAGGCAGCTGTAGGAAACTACCGCATGGTCTAATACCGGGCTTGTCCAACCCCAGCATCTCAGAATGGCCCAGTCTAGGACACCTAGGACAAGGACATCCTCCTTCCCATGGTCCCTAAAGAGCTGAGTGAAATGGAATTGAGGACAGGTGTTCAGCCTTGAGGGTCAAGGCTCTTTTCCAGAGAACTAGCTCTGGAGCATGGTATAGAGAGAGTGTTTTTGTCTGGCATGGAGCAGAACACCACCCAAAGAAACAACGCTTCCAAAAGGGTCTGTGAGAACCATCCCAACACCTCGGGGGCCCTCTGATAAGAGGCTGTCATCATGAACCATCTTTGCTGCCGTTTACTAAGGATCTCCCAAGAGCTGCACACTAGATGCTTTCAACAACATTAAAAGATAACTACTTAGAGTTTTGATTTCGTTATTCTCTGCATTTTCTTTAAATTGTCCCCTCTTATATATATAGGCCTGAAAACACTTGCTTAACGTAGCACCTAAGAAGAAAAAGGCCTGTTTGGCGTGACTCCTGAGGAAACTGAGGCACAGAGTGGCTTGGGTAGTCTCCCCCAAGTCACCTGGCCAGTCAGTGGAAGAACCAATACCGTAACTGCAAGCCAATTCTGCGGCCCGTGTCTTCATCACCGTGCCCACACACCGCTCTGCCTCCCTACACCCCATGAAGTCTGTCCCTTCCCCTCCAGCACATTCCCTACCAACACCCAGCCCTACCAGGCCTGCCCCAGCTCCGTCCTCCTACAGCAAGAGCTCCATTCCTTGCCTCAGCCTTGGGCACCACCAGACCTCTTTCTCTTGGCCCCAATCCCTTACAAAGTTTAATTCGACAGTAATTAGGTATATAAAAACGTTCATGTCCTCCATCAAGGGCTCAGAGAACTCAATTCAACAGACAGCAGTGACATCTGAACAGTTACATCGTAAGAACTACAGAGGACAAGAGGGAATTCCAGAGCTCTTAAACCAAACTGTCCTCTTCAGCTACAAACCAGCTCAGAGGCTTGTCAGAGTTTATGATCCCCTATAAAGGCTCACAGTATTCAAGCAAGATCCTGCCACTCTTTGTCAGAAATATCACCACCCCAGGGGAGGCATTCTCTGCTAACCACTCCAACCTCTTTCAGCCCAAATCCACCCACCACCCCCTCCCAAACAGTTCCACTGAATCTCTAAGACTCAAAGGTTTACAACTTTCCCCCTAGGTGATACCTCTAAGGGAAATACTTTGACAATGTGTTTCAGACATCGTTACAATGCCAAGTCCCTGAAATCAGCAGTAACAGCAAGGTAGGGAGATCCATTCTCACAGAATAATCTTAGATGCAGAAGTGCTTTCAAATATAAAGATGCTCAACATTCATTCTTCATGCTAGGAAGAATGTGAACACAACTTTATGATCCAAAGAAGGTGCTAAGTTAAAGCTATTGTATTTTCTCAACTGGGTATGACACAGCCAGAAGAATACTGTTTATGAGAACCTGAGAAACTGCTTGCTCCATAAGAAGTGGAGAAAACAAAAGCTAAATTGTCCTTATAGCATGACCCCAACGTGTCAACCCAAGAAATAAACAAACTGACCAATCCCATCAGGGAAAACAAGACAGGAAGTTAGTCAAAACACAGATTTCTCTGAAGTGGTGGAGCCAAGGGTTTTTCCTTCTCTTTTACCTTTTAATATTTTTCGTGCATTTTCTAAAATGAACATGCATCGCATTTAGAGTTGAGAAAAAATGAGCTTCACGTAAAACAAACCAACTAACTCCTATGGCGGCTGAGTCCTCTGGAGTGACTAGCACAGGGCTCCTGGCAAATGGGCACTGACCTCCCTCCTCAGCCTCCCAGGCCGCTTCCCTTTTCCCCGTGCACTCCCCTTCTGGCACCTTTCCTTCCTTCATGTTCCCAGCATCTGCCTCACACCCTCCCCTTCAGTGCTTCTACACGTGCAGGTGTGTGCTTCCCTCCTCCTCTCCCACACTGGGAAGGAGGTTCCAACAGGGCATGGGATTTCATCTTGCCGTGAGTCACTCCAGTAAACCCGGTGCCTAACAAAGTCTCTGGCAGATCCTAGGGTTCCATCAGTGTTTGCTGAAGGGATGAACAGAGAAGCCTTGTACACCTCACTACCTGTAGCCTCCTTGCTAACCCTTTCCCTGGCGGCCTGCCCCTCCCGCTCTCTTACACCTTACCAGGGGTCAGCCATTCCACCTGTTTTCATGGAACGCATGCCTGGCCTCATAAAACATTTGCCATCTCTACTTATTTCCTTGCCACCTTAGCAGCAACAGCCACACCAGGTCAGCAAAGATCACTGACACCTGAGAGCGTGTGCATGTCCTCTCCCCTGCCCTCACCATATCCTGGAGAGGGGGCTCTGGTCATCACTCTCCTTTCACAAAGGCAACTGGGGCTTAAGCAGGTCAAGGAGCGCTCTCACTTACAGGCAGGAAAGAATAAGGGCTGGCTGACTCCAAAGCCCGGGACTGGGCGAGGCTCTGCTGGGGCCAAGAGCCAGTTCGTCTGGTCTCTGCAGCGGATGCTAAGCTTCTTGTGGGCAGGAGAACACACACTGCTCCTCTGTAAAGCTGCCCACGACTGCCTCACACTGCACACATTCCGATTCTTGCAGATTTGAGCTGCAGAGTGGTTTTACTGTGCACTGATCCATTATGTGGGCTAACCCTCCCATATTCAGCGTTTAAATGGTCTGCCTGGCAAAACGAGGGTCATCCAAACAAGTTTCAATTCATTCAGATTAACATGGCTATGCAAGGAATTTAAGGGTCTAACTGTTGCCAGACAGTGCCCCCCACCAAGCAACTGATTGGAGGCACTTAATTAAGTTGTATGTTAATTGTTGCTCTTAAATATCCATTAGCACAGATCCCCTAAAAACCAGCTATTGGGCAATGATGTCAAATTTCTGTCACAGATCGTATTTCAAAAAGCTCTTTTAGGGACATCATCTGTCATCCAGCACAATTTATTATGTAAATGCTTTCCTATTTTCAAATTTTCCCTAGAATTCTCTAAATGAGGTAACTTTCCACTATTCGAAACTCATAAAATCTTTTCTATACCCAATGAGTATTTTTTTTTTAAAGATTTTATTTATTTATTTGGCAGAAAGAGATTACAAGTAAGCAGAGAGGCAGGCAGAGAGAGAGAGAGGAGGACGCAGTCTCCCTGCAGAGCACAGAGCCCGATGCGGGGCTTGATCCCAGGACCCTGAGATCATGACCTGAGCTGAAGGCAGAGGCTTAACCCCTGAGCCACCCAGGCGCCCTGCCAATGAGTATTGTTAACGCCCCTCAAATTAGTTAGGAACTTGGCTCACCCTGCCAAGTCAGTGGAAAGTTTGGAAAGCCCTGAGTGTTAGCGAGGCAGACCCACAGGGTCTCAGCACTCCCTAACAGCTAGTGTGGGGCTGTGACTCCTCAATTCCTAACGAGTGGACACACAGGCATTAGCACACACCCTCCCCTCATCCTCTCTCCCCTCCTCGGGCTATTTGCACAGGCAACAAAGGGGGTATCTGTAAGCATTGAGCAGAGCAGGTGTTAGCCCGTGGGAGGCAAGCTGCATCTTACATTAAAAAAAAAAAAACTAATGTGCTCGGGAGAAACAACCCAGAAGCAGGATCTATGATAGAATCTGCAAGGTATAAAAGTGCAGGAGGGGGGCGCCTGGGTGGCTCAGTGGGTTAAAGCCTCTACCTTCGGCTCAGGTCATGATCTCGGGGTCCTGGGATCGAGCCCCGCATCGGGTTCTCTGCTCAGCGGGGAGCCTGCTTCCTCCTCTCTCTCTGCCTGCCTCTCTGCTTACTTGTGATCTCTGTCAAATAAATAAATCTTTAAAAGTGCAGGAGGGTCTAACCTGCAGTGCCAACAGAACTTCCTTTTCCAGGTCGCAAATCTTGGTCATTTCTAGATGGAAACGAGCATCGCCACCACCACAGGAACAGGCCCACTCGGACCTGCCCAGGGAGGATTCTGAGGGCCCCTCCTGTTCCCTGTGAGACCAGCCTCCCAAACCCACGTGGAAACTGGAAACCTGGGCTGGCTGACCCACCAAATGTTTCTCATCAAGTTTACAGGGGTGCATCCTGTACGGGGAAAAGCCCAGACAAGGCCTCTGACGGACCAAGTCTGTCCCCATCTTGCCTCATACAAGACGTGTGGCTACAGTGTTTGAGCCTCTTAGTCTCCCTCCCTCACGGGTAAACTAGGACTCGCACTGCTTAAAGCTCCAACCCTGGACGATGTCAGGACATGTGCAATAATTTCAGAAGTTGAAACACTGCCACTGAGAAGATGCACCCTGTTGTTGGTTTTTTTTCCCTGTTTTTATTGGTTTTTGTTGTTTTTAATTAAAAGTTGCCTAGGGATTCATTTAATGGCCCACCAAGTAGGAATGACGTGTGTGGCCCAAGCTAGGCACTGGGAAATATGGAAAAAAATAAGGCCAGGGCTTTGCTGTGGAATGAGTGCCCCAGTGATGGGAGAGGGGAGACCTACCAACAAATGAGGTCAATAAAATGGGATGCACACTGGGGTGTTCATCCGAAGTGTTCCACCAGGGGGATTCTAGTTGTGATATCTCTGGGGTACACACATCCTCAGGGAACCACAGAAGGGTTCCCCAGGGAGCAGGTAGGCTGGACAGACTTTGAAAGGCTGATAGAAACCACGCCTAAGGCACAGCAAGGGGGACAAGGGCCAATGGGCCTAATGTGGGAGGGGTCGTGAGAATGTGCAGTCAAGAGGGACACACGGGCCAGGCACCACACCTCTGTTAAATGCATTCCATCTTCACTGACCTGCTGTGGCTCTAAGAAATCCCAAATTAAAGAGGAAGGTCACAACCTAGACACAGAGTCAGGCCAATCTCAGCCTAGCCCTGCCGTCTCATGACTCTGCCACCAGCATCCAGCTAATCAGATAAGACAGCAAGGCATAGGGGTAAGACCAAAATGGTTTAGAGAAAAACAATCTTAGATCCCAAGCCGACAAGCCTGTAATATTACAGCAACATATTTACCTGATATGGGCCTTAAATTGGCTCCAGACTTAAAAACAAAAAACCTCAAACATACGTGCTAAGAGAAAACAGCTTCAAACCATTCTGATACCTGGCACCTACTATGTGCCAGGTCTCAACAATTTGAAGATGAGCCCAACACAGTCCTTGGTCTCCAGAAAGTGGTGATTTAAGAAGAAGTACTAAAACCTTCATCTGACAGTGGGTGGTAAGAACTAAAAAACTAAAAAAGAAGAAAAAAAATAGGTAAGCCAGGCTGCTCTGGGGCATGTAACAGACTGGGGGGCTGAGGACAGGAGGGACAAGCTTTCTCAAGGGACAGAATATTTGTTTCTGAAGATTGAGAAGCAAGAGTAAAGGGGAGAAGGGCCACCAGTGAGATTAACAAAGACAGCATTCCTGAAGGAACAGGAACCTGGCACATGAGGGAACTCTCAAGCAGCTCACCAAGGCTGAACCCAGGGGTTCAGGAATATTCTAGAACATGAACAAGGAGTGGTGATCTGAAGACAGAGGAGCGCAGCAGGCCTCCAGACACAGTCACAGAAATTGATGTCCCCTTTTGCAAGCAAAGAGACTTTTTTATCCCAACATTCTCCTCTACTCTGTCCAGATCAAGTGCCTGGCTCGTTAGTAGTGCTTGGAAATTTTGGCCACTGTTACTGGATTGTCAGAGCCTTTTATGCACTCTTTGTTCAGTAACGCAGGAGAAGAGAGGAGAATTTAGCCACCGGACTCCCTGAAGGGCTTTAACATAAGGCAAACTCACCTGTAAAATGGTCCCATAGCAGAGACCCTAATGAAGGCATCCTAATTATTCCTCAGGAGGCTCTGGGCTCCTCTGGCGAAAGCATCAACCGCTGAGGAGGGCGCTGGAGGAAATGCAGACACACCCGCCGAGGAGGGGCCTCTGTGGGGTGTGTTACATTCCTTCAAGAACCGGGCCCCCTGCTATAATTTGTATAATCAGACCAGAGATTGGACTGCAGAACTGTTTCCCATTTATTACAATATCACACTCCTGCCCAGGAAACCCCACCCAAGCTTTTGTTTGGAATTCTTTTCCTTGATTAGGTGTAAGCCCTATTATTCCCGCCATTCAAAAATAACACATGGGTCTAATGAAGCCGTAGTGCGGGGCGCAGGGACAAACAATCCTGTGTGAGCATCGGGCTAGGTAGTTCTTTTCTTCTCTCGTTTTAGAGTGAGGACTTCTTTTTCATTTCCTGCTCTGGAGAAGAGCAGGAAGCAGGGATATTTTGTACAAATGGAAGAGCAAATCGTATTTCCTCTCTGGAACAAGCCACGCTAGCCCAGGGAAGCACTCCCCAGGTTATGTCCACAGCCACGCACTGGGTCCTGGCCCTGAGGCCCGGGCTGCTGTCCCTACACTCAGCCAGCAGGAAGGGGGTAAGGAGGCCTCCAAGTTCCATCACTCCATCTTTGGAAATGCTTCTCTTGGTGGGGCTGCCTGCACTTGGCCTCCCCACAGGAATGACAAAGCTGTGACACTATCTGGCCTCTGTTACGCAATTCACCCAGCCTCCAACTCCAAGAGCTGAGCAACGGGGCCAGGGTCCCCCACCAGACCCCTGGGAAACACAATCCAGAAAGGTTCATTCATACAATGAAAGACAGGTTATAGGAAAATTTCATTTCAAAGCACTGAGATAAGAGTTGGGAAAAAGGATAAATCACTTCATTATTTAGCAAGTGCTTGAGCCACGGAAGAGACCTGTTTTGGGATCTGTATAGCCTGAAGGGGCAGCCTGGGACTACCATGGGTCTCCTCTTGCCTCCACCAAAGCTGCCGGGGCGGGGCTGGAGCTCTGACTCTAAGGAAGCATTTCAGTGGTCAGGCCAGGGACCTCATGCTCTTGTGACTTCAGTTCAAAGGAGCCAGTTTTGGCCAATGGGATTCTCCCCAGTAACTCTAAGCCCAGTTGAACTCTAGCTGGGAGGCTGGAAGATGAGGAAGTCAGAAAGCCTGGGGCTAGGTAGCCCCAGAGGACAAATAGGCAATCACGACCTCACAAGTTCATCTGGCAATCAAGGGGATAAAGGACACCCCAAGACAGGAACCAGGAGCCCAAGAGAGCACTTTGATGGGCTCAGTCCAATTCCCATGAACCCCAATGCTCTTCATTTCCCATCCTGGGAGATCTTCAAAACACACAGAAAACTTTCCTGTTTATCAAACTGGTGAATGGGTTTCTATCACCACCAAACATCCTTGCCTAAAACAAGCACTTGATCTAGGTCTGGTGCTGTGACAACAGTACTATCTCAGAGCTGGTACAGCAGATAAAAATCCTTAGTGGGTGACTGCAAACGATGGCAGCATGGCTGTTCACGATAGAATAGAGTCTCGCTGAACAATGGACAGCAAAGCTCACTTTGGACCAGATTTGCCAGGGGGAGCTCCTCAGAAGGGAAAGGACTACAATTTGCCCATGAGGAGTAGGAAGGGTGTAGGTGAACAGTGAGGACATTACTAATCCCTCTGTGAAGCCAGGCTTCATCACCACAATTCCTCTGGGCTCAGTCCACATCCGCTGGCCTCAGCTCCTTAGACTGTAGCCCACGCAGAACTGGGAGAGGCTCTGCTGGCAAGCGGGACTGCTTTGATTTTTGGTGATCCTAGTAAAATCCAGCAATCCCCAAAGACGGCTACTTCGAGCTCTCTTATATAAGTCCCTGCACCCGGAAACACGAGAGCCAAGTCAGGCTGTTGTCAAAGCTGTGCCTCTGAGCTTCTCCTGGCCCAACTTGTGGCTCACATCGTTGGCAGAAGGGGGAGGGGACTGTCCATCCACAGCAGTCTGCAGGGAATCAGAAGCTACATCCTGAACCCGTGTGGTGGATGTTCAGGGGTTGGGGGAGGGGGACAGGGGGTGCGATGAAAAAGATACAACACAAGCAGGTCCTTAAGCAGCCTACCATTATCAGACACGGACACAACTGACCCAATCACGTGCCTACACACCCTAACCACTACCAAGTCTATGTAAAAAGGAAATCCTACATCACGTCTGCAAGGAAATCTTCCTTGAGAAATGCAACTCCAACATAAAAATGCCAGTAGTTAACATAGGCAAGATTGGTATTACTACACGAACATGGTTTTAATTACTCGATTATTCAATGATGGCTTTCAGATTGTCTTTTTTTTTTTCTTTTTTCTTTTTCTTTTTTTTTTTTTAAGCAGCAAAGTTTGTCTTCTAATGTTACTTTACTCAGAAACCTGATAAGCAATGTAGATTCTTGAAAGCAGAGCTGCTCTGGTTGAAATGGGGGAATGGGAGTCTTGGGGTCCTGTGGGCTCCTGAGGGGCCTCCACGGCAAACACAGAGCTCCAGGAATCACAGTTGGAAAACCGCTCTTTTAAATGTATTAAGGACTTAGAGCTTTCAGGCACACATGACAATTTAAAATTTACCTAATAGAAGTGTTTACAGGTACAGTCTACTAACGAGAAAGGGCTTGAGCTTACATTATGAGCCTATGACTTCAATTCTGCCAGCCCAACTTCTGGCAACACAGATTAGGACCCCCCGACCCCCACCCAGCCAGGAAAGTGCCAGAGCCCTGAGGCATCACATCTCACATCTTGTATGTTATTCTCTTCCCCTTTTTACGTTTGGTTCTTTACATCTGTAAGTTCTCTGCTCCCAATGTCCCTTTCCTTCTACCTACTAGGTGAGGGTTTTCTGAATTTCAACCCTATTCACGTGTTCACAGGGCACACCTAGAATGTGCCTCCATCTGCCTAAGGAAAACAGGACTGCCAGAGCCCAAGACTCTACCCCAGCCTGGGTTACTGCCACTGGCTCGATCACTGTACTCCACTGTACCCCACTCCACTTCAGAAAAAATCAGGCCAACCAGTTCATTTACATGACTCTTGCTCAGAGTGTGCTCCTAGGATTCCTGCAGAGATCCTGTGTTCTAAGGAGTCCTCAGATGCCCCAACATGCTCCTACACATCGCGAATTTCTTTGAGGAAAAACCAAGTAGAACCCTAAGAAATTATGAACACTTTTTCTGTGTGTGGCATATCCCCCATCATTGCCATGTTCTTTGGGAAACAACCAGTAACTTAAACGTCTCCCCTGGTTATTTTTAATTTGACACTTTCTTATAAATAGCAAACAGTTTCCTATATAGGAAAGCAAATCAGAAATGTATGGAAACGAACCAATAAATGGTGAATTTCAAGTCCCATTAAAATCAGGACGGTGACAAGGATGCCTGCTATTAACTATTTAAAACTTTACTTCAACCTCTAACCCAGAGAAATCAAAGAAAATGCTAAGAAAAGGCAGTAATTTTTATTTTTTATATTATTTTATTTTTGTAAATGAAATGTCTATTTGCCTAGAATCTAAGTGGACTGGAGATAGTCAGAAAGAATAACTAGATGAGGAATGTCATTTAGAAAACAAAAAATTCCAAGGCTACCTGGCTGGCTCAGTCCATAGAGCATGTGGTTCTTGATCTCAGGGTTGTGAGTTAGGGCCGCATGTTGGCAATAGAGATTACTTAAAAAATAAAATCTTAAAAACAAAAAAAAAAATCCACTCATATCAGCTAAGTATAAAAGGAAGGAGGGGTGGGGAAAAAGAAAATACCTAGAAATAAACTTACCCATAAATATGTCAAATCAGTCTTACTTTCAGTTTTACTGAATAACACAGAAGATACAAGTAATGGCGCTACCAGTGCCCAGACAAGACCCAATTTCGTACAATGGCAATTCTCCTTTCATCACAGTTTTTATTTTTTATTTTATTTTTTTTTAAAGATTTTATTTATTTATTTGTCAGAGAGAGAGAGGGAGAGAGAGCAAGCACAGCCAGACAGAATGGCAGGCAGAGGCAGAGGGAGAAGCAGGCTCCCTGATGAGCAAGGAGCCCGATGTGGGACTCGATCCCAGGACGCTGGGATCACGACCCAAGCCGAAGGCAGCTGCTTAACCAACTGAGCCACCCAGGCGTCCCTTATCACAGTTTTTAAAGTCAACACAATGCAATCCACATTGCTACAGGATATTCTGCAGAGTTTATAAATCTGATTCTAAAGTTGAGCTGGAAGAGAGAAAGATTCAGCATGACTGAAAAATGTTTTGAAGAAAGAACAATGAAGGGAGACCTATCCTAACAAAGCTAAATAAATATACTGTAAAGCTACAGTAACTAAAAAGTGTTACCACAGAAATAGATCATTTACTAGGGTAGAGAGAGTACAGTAAGCAAACATATGGATATTTAGGATACAATCAATGTATCATTTTGAGTAAGTACTGAAGAGCAAACTACTATATATTTTTCTAGCACGGAAAGAGACAACTATTTGAAATATACTCTGGAAAAGTATATATGCACAAAAGTAAATATCCACAAAAATGAAAACAAAGTTATCACTTTCCCTCTATGAGGCACAAAAACAAATGTTAGGTAGATAAGAGATATAAACGTAAGAACAAAACAAAACAACAAAAAGACAAAAAAAAAAAAAACAACTATTAAACCAGAAAATATGGAGAATACAATTTTATCTACAAAGCCCATAAGATAAAAGTTCACTGATGTAGGAACACCACAGTTAAAGCTTCTGTTCTATAAACACTAAGATACGCAACAGAGACACTATTTACAAAGGACTTTTTGAGGAGGGAATTAAATTAGCTTCATTACTTTTTACCCTAAAGCATCATATAATGTTTAAATTTGTCCTAACTAGTTAACCCAAATATAGTTAATGACCTTTTTAATAGAACTTTACCCAAAAAAGGTTAATTTAAAGGCACACTTCAACTCAGCCTTCCATAAATATTCAAATTAAAAATGAGTAAAGCCATAGAGTTTGCTTGCCATTTTTCAGGAATCAAAGTCTGAGGAATGTGGACAATTATCTGAAATATTTTACTTTACTTTAAACATTCTCCTTAGTGCCTCTCCCATAGATGTTCTGAAAGAGAAACTATGTACTTCAAAGGGCGTGCCTCTAGGTTTTTGATGATTATCTGAATGCCTGCAACAGTCAACAAAAAGTATCATCCCAAGGGTAAACTAAGAATCTCACAGGAAAGAGACCTTGTAATTTCCAAATGGGAAGGGTTTTTTGGTTTGGGGTTTTTTTGTTCTGTTTTGTTTTGTTTTTTAATAGGACATTTAAATTGTGATTTTTTTTCATAGCTAATGCTTTATAAAACAGTTTTGTTTTTTTTTTTTTAATCCACCTTCTGTCCAACCCTTGAGTTTTTATCCACACTTATTCTAGTCTTGCTGGAGTGTGGAATCTGGGATTGAGGTGCAAAATTATCATGTAAGTGACACTCCCTTACTGGAAAACAATCCTATGGACTTTAATCTTCTAGGCTTAACTCACTGTTAGGTTAAGAAACTGACACTCAGGCATAATACACACCTTTTCCTTTCTTTCCAGAAAACAGTCCTTCCTGGCCATAATAAAGTCGTACTTCTTATTTTACCTTTTTCTAAGTAATTAACACATAATCCTAGAGATGCACAATTTCTCACCATCCTAGAAACAGAATATGCCTCTGATTTCAAAGGTCTGCAATTTTCCCAAGCTCTTCCATCCATCAAAGCTACTCATGTTTTAGTTTTTCTTTTCCAGGAGCATTTTTACCGCATGTCTCTAAATAGTCCTAAGTGAAAACTATGGTTTTTTCTAATATAAGTAGGGTTTCAAACCACAATCAAAATTCCCTCTACTCTCTATTCTCAACAGCTGGCCCAAGAAGTTCTCACTTCCCTACCCTGAGTCAAGGCAACCTCATCTGCAGAATCTCTCGTCACTCCAACGGGTCCCTTTGTGCCTGACACACGGAGGATCAACAGCCATCCCTCCCATGTCCTCTTTTCTCCAGCCACGGTGAGGGCAAGGGTTCCAGACTCACTATCAGAAATATGTTCTTCACATTGTAATCATTCCAGGAACATCTGTTGTAGTATTTTATACTAAGCGTCTTGACTGATCCTGGATAATGTTTACTCATTTGCATCCATTTATTAACTACCTTTCTACCAGGAAACACAATTCTTTGAAATCCTCTGCCAAGCCTCATGAGAGAAAATAAAATTTCAAGACAGATTCTGGGTTGTGTTCTGTCACTTAGGTTACGGGCAAAAACAAAAATTAGATTAGAAGAGATATATCACAAGCTAATAATCACTTAGCTCAAAAATCAAACAATAGCTATTGGGAAACAACATTTATGTTGTTTTTCCAGACAACTATATTATAAATTATGAGAAAGCATTTTTGTGCCTGAATTATATAAAGTATCCAAAGCATAATGCAACCAGCATATAGAAAGCAAATAGTCCCTTCCATGTTAAATTGTAGGTATATAAAGCATTTCTTTTCATGTGCATTTTCTTAAAAGACTTGAAATGACATACCAAATTTTTAACATTCTTGAGAAAAAAGGGGGAAAGATAACAATGAAACTTTTACATTCTATTTTTGAACTATCTGTACGATTTGAGTTTTCACAACAATTTTGTCATTTTTTAAATACGACAAATGCAAAAATAATGCTGGCAAAGATGCACTGAAAAGGACATTCAATGGAAAAGTAAATTGCTTGTGGCACTATAAATTGATAGAACCTTTTCCCACAAGGTATGCCATAGCTGTAAAAATACTGACAACCACTGACTGAGCAGTTATTTATTCTCTAAGTTTTCCATAATGTGGCTACATCATTCTTTACCAAAAAAGCAATCCAGCTTCATACATTCACCACATTGCATCTCTAAAATGTAGGCTTTGGCAATGTCAGCTAGCTACATACTAGTACATTGGATTCCTACCTGCAGTAGTTACATTCTTACAAAGTCACCACTAACCCTGAACTGGCAAAGACTGGACCGTTTCTCCATGGCCAAATACAGGGCTAGGTTCCTGGGAGCCTCTGGTCACAACATTTTCATCCAATGTCAATGCGTAGCCTTGTTTTATGCATATTTCTGTTTGAAGACACCTAGAAAGATTTATCATTAACGCTGAACTCATGGCCAAGAGCACTCTAACTCTTGCCTGAAAGGAAGCTTATCTAACACATGTATTTTCTCTGTAAAGCACATAACAACCTCCTCATCCTTACAAACACTAGACAGCACTATACTGTACTTGGGGGTCATTTTTAAAAGCAAAATCACCATTGAAAAGGCACAAAAATCTTAAAAATGTGGCATTCAATAGGCCATGGGAAGGACGTTTGTTTACAAGAGAGAGCTACAACAAGAAGCATCACCTTTCTGACCTCAGCTGGGAACAGGTGCAGGACGCGACTGGAATGTTTTGCCTCTCGGCACACGTGTGTGTCCAAGGCCGACTGTAAAAGCGCCTGGATTCATGACTTCAGGTTTACTCATCAATTTTAGCACGTAGACAAAATCTGCAAATATGCAATCTGTGTATATTGATCACTAACTATTTGGCTTTTTAATAGTTACAGTGGAATTCTCAAAAAAATCAATGAACAGCTTGAGTAAAGAGATATCCAGAAAGAGCTTCCTTGTCTGTTAACTTGGTGGGTCCCGACCAGCAGCGATTTTTGCCTTCAGGGCACATTTAGCAGTATCTGCTGACAAATGTGGACCCTCACAAATGGCTCTAGTGGGTAGGGGCCAGGGATGCCTCAGATCATCTAACAATGCACAAGACAGGCTCTAACCACAATCATCTAGCCCAGAGTGTCAACAGCGCCAGTAGGGAGAAGTCCCATGAGGACCTGCTGACAATATACATGTTTTTACATGTAACTTCCTGCACCTTCTCTCAAAGTACACTTTCATGCCTAAAACAAATCATTCAGGGTCAAGGATGGAGCTCAGACCTTGTTTCTTGGTGGCCTTTTAAGGTCAAATTTAACTAATGAATTCTTTTTTTTTTTTTTAAGATTTTATTTGTTTATTTGACAGAGATCACAAGTAGGCAGAGAGGGTGGCGGGGGGAGCAGGCTCCCTGCTGAGCAGAGAGCCCGATGCGGGGCTCGATCCCAGGACTCTGGGATCATGACCCAAGCAGAAGGCAGAGGCTTTAACCCACTGACCAACCCAGGCACCCCTAACTAATGAATTCTTACTACATACAACGGAAGACACAAAGCAGTTCTAAGTTGTACTGAAAAGTGGGACTTTCCAGTCATTCCCAAGGAGCTTAGAATGGTAACTGGGTTAATTCCAACAATAACGAAAAACATAGAGCCCATCTAAAATCTTGTTTCTGTTTTAACACCGAGTAAAAATCATCACTGCACGGGAAGTAAGCCATCTAGAAGTCCAGTGCCCAAGAGATGGAGAACCCAGCTCACTCCCAGCAGCTTTCAGGGAAAGTCAGGAACCTGTGAGAAGGTTCGTAAAGCTACCCTGTCTGAGGAAGACTATTAGTAGATCTTACTAAGGGGCACCTGGGTGGCTCAGCCGGCTGAGCGTCCAACTCTTGCTTTCAGCTCAGGGTTGTGGCATCATTGAGCCCCTTGTCAGGCTCCACGCTAAGTGGGAAGTCTGGTTGAGATTCTCTCTCTTCCTCTCTCTTCCCCCTCCCCCAGCATGCTCATCTCTCTCTTCTCTTTCAAATAGGTCTTAAAAAAAAAAAAAATACCATGTCTTACTAAGTCTTAATGATTCTGAGAAGAGACCCACCCTGACTATGAGGCCTGCAAACACCTGACCTATAAAAATGCTGCGTATCTCCCTCCACTGCCCCCTCAATGTGGATTCAGTATTACACATTTATTCAGTCTTGAATCAATCCTATTTTTAAATAATAAATCAAGCCATTTGTAGAGTGGCCTCCAAGGTTACTCAAGAGCATTACAAAATCATTGTGCTAACACAATAAGGATAAATAATTCCCAATAGACAGACTAGCAGACTAAGAACTGCACTTAAAATTTGGAACCCGAATGCTCAGCAGCTTGAGGTTAGAGCCAAGTGATTATTTCACTAGTCTTTTATTCTGGAAAGATGTTTTAGCTCAATGGTGCAAAAATAAGCCCAAGATCTTATTTCCTGCTCTAAAGTGGGTTTGCTGTCCAATGCCTACAACTTCCTCTAGGATCCTACTGAACACTCTCAGACCTTGAAATTCTCCCGCATCCTTCCCCAACCTCTCTGGCCACTCAGGCTTCTGCTCGTCCCCTTCTCCAGCCTACATTTGCAGCCCTGCACCACCCACAATGCACTCTAGACCAGTGCACTCTTCAGACCACCAGGATCAGAACCACCCAAGGAGCTGGAAATGAAAATGGGATTCCCAGACCACTTTCCTGTCTAGCAGATTAGAATCTTGGATGGAAGAGTCAGGAGTCTGCATTCCCACTCTATCTCCTGGTTTGTCTGTTTGCTTTTTTTTTTTTTTTTTTTTAAATAATTATAGCCCCAGCCACCAAATAACACTTATGACTCTGACAATAGGTCAATGTATCTTTATCTATCATGATTCCCTCTCTCTGTTCTAAACACCTATCCACTGCCTAACCCTAACTTCTAAACCCATTTTAAACATCCTACTTAAGCTAGGAAATGTCATCTGCTATACCTCCAGTGGAGAGAAATATCATTTCTCTAAACTTCTGTAGCATGCTATCTACCTAGGACATGCACCACATAAAATGAACATTGTAGATTTCCTGGCTTACCCAATCAGATGGGGAGCTCAAGGGTAGGGACTGTGTGCTATAGCTGGGTTCATCCCGTGACCAGCACAGCTCCTGGCACAGAGCAGGTACACTCACTTACTGAACACATGGATGGATGGATGGGCTGCCTCTGAATGGCACTCATGAACTTCTTCAATTCTACCTAATTCTTGCTTAATGATTAATGTGAACGGGTAGACTCAACTGAGTAACTTTAGCACAGCAATGTGCAATGAGTGGAGTAGCTCTCACAGGGGGCCCTACAGGAGAGAGAGGTCCTTCTCCAGAGACATTTGAGCTTGGCACTCTGGAGAGTCTCAAACGAACGAGCCAGCTACTGAGCATACACAATCCTAGTGAGGAGCAAACACAGATGATGGGGACAAGAAGGAAAACTGGCCACCAGATAAGTTCTCTGGGCATGAGCAGATTACATATAAAACATTCTTTTCCATCAAGAACCACGACAAATACTGGCATCAGCCCAAGAGGATCTACCTATAGAATCATGTCTAGATTCAGCTGGACATCATTGAGCCTAGAATTCAGAGCTGCCTATAACTTAAAGCTGTAATTGATACTTTTTTCCATTGTCAACCTATCCTCCAGCCTCTTATTCCTCTCTACCTTTCTAGATTTTCCTTTGGGGAATCGCTATACAGCAGCCACAGGACTTCGGTGTTGTTGGCCCAAAACTGAGCTCTAGAGGTTGATCCTTATTGGCATAAACTGATCAGCACAACCTCATCTCTACACTAATTGTGGGATGAGCAGAAACCCAAACCTAAGCACAAAGCATTCCCCTGGCTGCCATGATGGTTAAGACTGGACCAGCCAGAGCAAAGCTCAAGTCCTTTATTGGTATATGTGCTGCTGAAGCGAGGACTCGGGTCTTTTCTGGATGTTATACATGTGAACAGAGAAGCATGTGGCCTTGGTTGCTGCTGGCAGCCATCTTATGAGCACACAGAAACCTACGGAGAGGGGAGCAGACCTTAAAGAACCATGCCAGCAACCTGGAAAGAAGAGCCTTTTCTGTTATTGAGCCAATGCGTTCTCTCTTACGGTGTAGGCTAAGTTGGGTTTTCTGTTGTCCCAAGCAGCAGGATACATGCCCACTCCTACCTTTCAAGATCCTCTCTTCCCCTTTTCTCTCAGCACAAAAATCCACTGTTCCAAGAGTCTTGTACAGGGTCCCCAAACATTCCACAAACTTTCCCACCTTCACACTTATGTGTGTCATTACCCTGCCTAAAATGTTCCTCCCTTACACGGTGTTGTTCATATCCTGTGTGGACATGTAGACTCAGGCTAGAATCCCAATCTGTGAGGGCAGACACCCAGGCCCATAGCTTTCTTGTCTCCTCTGAGCTGCCACCTAGAGTACTTTCTCAATACTAGTTGTCATCCACATTCTACCTTCTACTTTTAGTACCCTTTCACCACGTCCTGCCCTGGAATGTAAGCTCTCCATACTACTGCAATCCCTTGTAAATGGCCCCTTGCCCAATGTCTTGTGACTAGCAGAAAACCCAATAAATCCTCTTTAGGCAAATTCAAAATGTGATTTCAGCCTCTGATCACTGCCAGAATTACCCTCTTAATTCACACAGCAATGTAGAGGATAGAAGGGAATTTCAGATGGAACATATTTCAACATTACACAGTTGGCCATGGTCCTGTCACATTTCACAACCAGACTGGCAGTAACAGCTGGATGAAGATCAGAAATTTATCAGGCTGCCTTCTCATCTACAGATAACTGAAGTCCTTCCAAAGAAGCCGCAGATTAATTCTGAGTTCTAAAGAGTGTAGTCTCATACCTTTCATGTGTGTGAAATCATCTTAAGGGCAACACCAGAATAAAAGAAATGAAGGCACAGCCCAAGGCACAGACAAAACAATAGGCTCTGATCACCGCCAAGTCTTTTATGTCCCCTTCCCTACTTGTAGTCCCAGGGCTCCTGAAGGGAGGGTGTCAGGATAGGTTAGTAAGATTTAAATGAGGGACATGAAATGAACAGATTGAGACTGCCCCATCCCAAAAGTGGTTAGGAGATAATGAGTCAGTTGAGATAGGTCAGGATCAAGTACGATTCTAACTGAGGATGACAACAGGAACAAGGGAAACGGTCAAATAAGTGGGGTATTGGGGTGTGTGTGTGTGTGTGTGCATGTACACACACAAGCAAAAAGGATGTCAATACAGCCACAGAATGGATATTACCCCGGCCACTCAAGCTCCACCCCTACTATGTGGGCCATGACAGATCTATCTGCACACAGATTTTGATGTCCCAGTTGGAAGCTATATTAGTAGCACCTGAACATGTTTTTCAACAGGTTATAGAAATGGAGGGGCTACCTGACAAAATTTAAACCACTACAGACTATCTGTCAGGTAAAGCCATCCCTTATCAGATGCATATCTATAATGACTGAGACTTTATTAATAGTCAGTGGTCCTCTTAGAGACCCGTGGTTTCTGTGACAAAGGGCCAGAGTCATCCTTCGAATGTTTTTTCATTCTCTCTCTTCCCTGAGTAACACTGTCCTCTTCCTAGGCCCTAAATAGATTCGGCAGGGGTTCACAGACCGTCTGCAGAGGCTGCTGAAGGAACTGTGACAGAACAGAGCAAAAGCTTGCTCACTGAAACACAAGTCTTCTCGTGATCTCTGTGTATCACATGACCATAAGGAATTTCGTTCTCGATGCTTAGTTCTGTAAATGCTCTACAACTTGCACTTTGTCGTTAGCCCTGTGGCTAAGAGAGATGGTTGCCCAAACACCCCCTGTTCTCAGAGACTCTGCCTCAGCCCTGTGCCGGGGACCAGCCTGGCTTCGCTCTCACATCCGCAGTGGCCGTCACTGGCTCAGACTCTAGCTGGCTCTGGGTGCTGAGGGACCCTCTATTCTGTCCTTGTGCCTGGAATGAAAGAGCAAACCTTAGGACAAAGTGATGTCACAAAGACAGTCTCCTGATAAAAGAGTCCAACCACCACCTCCCTCTCTGCTTCTCCTTTCAAAAACATTTCTCCCTAACTCACGTCCGTGGGGCAAGAAACGAAAGAACCAAAATTCACACAGCAAAAGCAGAGGGTTGAACTCTAACAGCTGTTATTACATCAAGGGAAAAACAAACCAACCACCCCAAAAGTTGTCCACACTTTGAAATCCATTCCCTGAATCCAACACAGAGGTAGACCAGCCAGGCCTCAGCTCAGCTTTGCCTTCAAGGAGCAACCTCCAGCGAGAAGTCAATAAAGCCACATGGTTTGCAGCAACTGCTTCTCTTGGCCACCAACAGGTCAGAAAAGAATTCCCTTCAGAGTTGCTGAGGACTGAAGTCACTGCCTACCTGCCAGGCGGACCAGCCACACCTCCTATCATGGGACTTGCTCTTCCCCCAGCAACAGAAACAGCTGTCGTGCCCCCCGCCAAACTTCATCAAATTTCCAGTCTTCCAGAATGTTTCAGCCCCACCCAATGTCCTGCATGTCTGGCTCTTCTATTTCACAGAATCAGCAGAATGCAGAAAGGAAACAAAATCCACAGACCTGGGGTTCACAGAGATAGCCATGTCCCCCGAGGTGTTCTTTCCAAAGCATGTTGAAAGAACCACAGGATCAATCTAGGGCACAAACATCCTCAGCTTCAAGTTGATATTCTGGGTTTCTCTTCAACAAATATTTGAGTGCCCAGTCAGAACAAAGTACTGTCAGTACACCCCAGGTTAGGCTTTCACGAGGGCCCTCAGGTAATTCCCTTTCCCCAGCGCACAGAGCAATACGGATTTCGTGAAGGCTGACATCCAGGAACAGGGCACCACTGTTCCTTACTGAGTTACTGGAGCAAAGAAAAAGATACGCCCATTTGCCAAGTACTTGCAGCCTCTGCTGTGCCTGGAACTCTGCCAGGAACATCAAGAAAAAAGACATCTACACACACACTACAAAGAGGATGCCCCACTAGAAATGTTTCTAGTCCTTTTCATCCGTCTTTCCCCCACCTTCTCCCTCTCCCCTCCGTCCACAGGAGAATGCAGACTTCTTCCAGTACCTTAATCATTATGTCAGCACGCCATTTATAGAAGGAAGAGCAAAGAAACGTACTATACTGTTCTTCACCCCACAATTTTCCCATATGCATCAGCCAATAAAAGAAAAGTCACAGGGCTCCTGGGTGACTTAGTTGGTTAAGTTGGTTAAGTGGCTGCCATCGGCTCAGCTCATGATCCCAGGGTTCTAGGATCGAGTCCCACATCGGGCTCCCTGCTCAGTGGGGAGCCTGCTTCTCCCTCTGCCTGTCACTTTCCCTGCTTGTGGGCGATTGCCCTCTGACAAAATAAATACATTAAATAAATAAATAAATAAAATCTTAAAAAATAAAAAGGAGAAGAAGAAAAGTCATAACACACACATTGACTTGCTCCCTGTGGTTACCTCTAAATCTCCACTCAGATCTTTTTTTTTTTTTTTTTTTTTTTTTGGTAACTCTACTGAAACTTGCTTTATAAAGGTTTTTCTCCCCCCCAAATGTCTATGATCAGAGGCTAGAAGGTTAGCTTTGGAATGGGTGCTTCAGGAAGTGAAGAAAGCACATCAGAGCCTAGAATAGTGGCCAGGCTATGGATCTTATGTCTGTCCTTTTCAGGAAAATAGGACCCTCTGTGTTCACTGTGCAGGTTTTTCTTCCATGTGTCTGTGGTGAGAAGCTGTTCCAGAAACACACGGCAAACCAGATGTTTTTTTTTTGTTTTTAAAGATTTCATTTGTTTATTTGACAGAGAGAGTGAGCAAGAGAGAGAGTACAAGCAGTGGGGAAAGTCAGAAGGAGAGGGAGAAGCAGGCTCCCCACTGTGAGGAGGGAGCCTGATGCGGGGCTCAATCCCAGGATCCTGGGATTATGACCTGAGCTGAAGGCAGACACTAAATCAACTGAGCCACTCAGGTGCCCCATTATTGCAGAGTTAAGCATACTGAGTTCTTGAACAATTAGATGATGTGGACCAAGTCATGCTCCTAGAAAGTAACGTGCAAAAGACCAAGATCCAAGGTTTCTTGAGGAATACGGATAGTGAGGGTTATTAAATACTGCTTTGGGGAAAGCAACTTTAAATGAGGTATTATATGGATTACAAGGCTCTGAGATTGGACAGAGAGCACTACCTACAAACCCCAGACCTGTGTCCCTGCAATGAACACCTGTGAACAGCCTCTATGGTACTCACTTCCCCTTCAAAGTCTCTGCTTGTATGTGTGCTTCTGAAGGAGCTGACTTTACTCCTCAGATCCCTGATGCACACCCTAGGGTCAGGCTTAACGGTGGCATCCACTCCCCTGGACACAACGTTTGCTAGAGGACAGACATATAGTCTCAACATGCAACTTCAGTGAATTTCAAGACTTCTGCTGTTTCAAAGTTGGTGGGCTCTTCCAGGGCTCCTGTAACATTCATTTTTAAGACCTGGAACTCCTGAGGGTATTTTTGTTTCCATTGAGTTGTAGACAGCTTGCTTGTAGGTGAGGCCAAAATACAGAGGAAAGTGGAGCCAAGAAAACCCTAGAGACATGGAACTAGATCCCTAATACTAACATGCTTCTCTGGATCAAACCATACCTGAAGCCCATCCTATGGCTAGATTGCTCAGTCACAAAAACCACTAAATTCCCTTTATTGTTTAAACTAGTTTGGAGTAGGTTTTCTTTTGTTGGCAACCAAAAGCATCCTAAACTATATTTAATATGTGACACAGGGAAAGTAAAAATGGAGAAAACATTTACTTCAAAAGGACATCTTACAGGGGAACCTTGGTGGCTCAGTAAGTGAAACATCCAACTCTCAGTTTCGGCCCAGAGTCATGATCTCAGGGTCATGAGACTGAACCCCGCATCAAGCTCCACACAGAGCATGGAGCTGCTTAAAATTCTCCCTCTTTCTCTGCCCCTCCCCAGCTTGCTCTCACTCTGTCTCTAAAAAAAATTTAAAAAACAACTAAAAGAAAACCCAGAAGGACATCTTACTGATGAGTATGTGAAAAGAACCTACCACAATGTCTGACACTTAACAAGGCTTGAGTATTCTGTGTTTCTTACGGATTCAACACCAAATTCCTCTAAATAATCTTTTCACTTAGTATATTAAATAAATTGTTTACAAATAATCTGCAATGTAGGAAACACCTAGAGCAGCCAGAAGTAAAGGGTTGGAAGGGTTGAAAGTCACTGATAAAGACTCAGTACAAAATGGAAACCAGAGTCCCTGAAGTTGCAGTAAATATCTATACAATCATGTCTACAGGCACAGACTTTAGCACATACCATATATAACATATATAATATATATTATATATCTAATATATAAATAAAAAGAGGATACTACTGGGGCGCCTGGGTGGCTCAGTGGGTTAAGCCTCTGCCTTCGGCTCAGGTCATGATCTCAGGATCCTGGGATCGAGCCCCGCGTCAGGCTTTCTGCTCAGCAGAGAGACTGCTTCCCTTCCTCTCTCTGTGCCTGCCTCTCTGCCTACTTGTGATCTCTCTCTATCAAATAAATAAATAAAATCTTAAAAAAAAAAAAAAAGGACACTACCAAAGTCTCATTTTTAACCCAACATTTCAAGAGAGGACACCCACTGTATAAAGGGGGGATATTATTAGCTGTGCTGTGTCTGGTTCATTCTCTTCCCATCATGGCCCCTCCCCACTTTTCCACCCCTCACGCATATTATACACAAGGAGGTATCTGGGCAAGTAAGGTACCAGTCAAGCAGTCCCCAGGGTGGCCCCCAGGACTGGGTAGTAGAGATGTTTCCCTGGGCAAGATGAGGCAGAGAAAAAGAAGAGATACAGGCATGCCCTTGCGAGAACCATCCAGGGACAAAACCAGAAAAGCAGGACTGTCTAAAATCCGTGGGGCAAATTCCAGGCCAGAAACAAGATAAAGAGCCAAGAAAGTCAAGAGCAAGAAATAACAGAGTGGGGAAGGAAAAGTGGAATTTGGCCAAGATAGTGGCCAGTAGTAGCAATCACTTACCTTTAGCAAGCACAGCACTAGGCGAGACCTTCACTTGCGTTAGCACTGATTCCTCACAAAAACCAGTGAAGCTATTATTTTTCCCATTTTTTCAATTATGGAAATTTTAAACATCCACGGAAGTATGAACACAGCTATGGGGGAGCCTGGGTGGCTCAGCCAGTTACGGGTCTGCCTTGAGTTCAGGTCATGATCCCAGGGTCCTGGGATCGAGTCCCATATTGGGCTCCCAGCTCTGTGGGAGCTTATCCCTCTCCCTGCAGCTCTACCTACTTGAGCTCTCTCTGTCAAATCAATAAATTTAAAAGCTTTAAAAAAGAGAGAGAGAGAGAGAAACATAGCTACAAAAGTCCTCCATGTGGGTAGATTCTTAACGTATCTTTAACTCCCTCTACCAACTTCTCACTGGTGTCGCTGCCCACAGTACCAAAAAAGCATTAGCAATTTATGTCAACAAGCTTGGGCAAAAATGTGAGTCAACCTCGTAATTTTGACTTCATCAGCTTATGGCGTGGTTCCTGAAACCTGCCCATCTCCCCTCACCTGAATAAGAACAGAATCAGTCTCTGTTCTATCGTAAACCGTGACCACAGCAAACATCCACGGGACAGAATTGAGTTTCCACATCGCAGAGATCGGGGAATAATCTCCGAATCCCTTCCCTCCTCCATACATCCCCTTCGGGACGTACCCGTCTGTCTTGGTACTGAACTCTTTGGTGATGTTCCCTGCGAGTACGTTAATTTTGTCTTTCCAACTAGATCATGCACTGTGCCCCTGTGAATCCACTTTCTAAATCCCTTTAAGATCAAATCCCAGCTACTGCTCCCAGGCAGAAAGGCCTGCCGCACTCTGGCCTTCACTTAGCTCTCCAGTTTGTCACCACCCTAACACCCCCAGGGACATGGCACACCTTGGGGTTTCACGGTGAGCTCCGAACAAATGTTTTCCCACTTATGATCCTTCGACTGAGAGGTCTTCCCCAAGCAGTCTGGCTCTCACTAACATTCCTTTTCTTATCTCATTCTGAAAGCCCTTTTTGATAAGGCATCTCTGATAACGTATCTCATCCTAAGACAGGGTTGGGTCCTGTGCCTTTGTAGTCCCACAATGCCTTCTACACATCTTTCTCTGCACACCCACGACATCATTGTATAGTGATGGTTTTTAGGTACCCCACTCCCACCGCTATACAGTGCCCCTTGAGAAACACCTACTCATTATTTTAATTTTTCTTGCTGTTGTTTGTGTTTAGTGGCAACCCAGGACAGAATGAATTCATTTGGACTGAGTTTGAGTATGACCATTTATACATATCTGCACAGTAAGCAGTTGGAGGTCTAGCAGTTAAGTCCAAATATTCACTTTTGCTCATTCTTTAGTGCCCTGTGCCTAACAATGGACCTGACACATAGGTCTTCAGATAAGGTTTATTGAATAAAACAAGCCAGTGAAGGGGTAAGATGATGGTTCAATGGATAGCAGGGAATATACCGTCAACTTCCAGAAGTCTCTCCAGATAGCTTCATGGCTAGGAGGTGCTTAGATGTCTGACTGACCCACTGAGGGAATAAACCCCTGGGTTAATCACCCACCATCCACCGGGACTCCCTCCTTCCAGTTCCACAGGTGGCCGCTAATCCTAGGTTTCAGGTTTTTGATAGACAGGCTTGCGCTCCCCCTGCTCCCGCCCTCTACTGTGAAATGCTGACTTTCCTTACATCCTCTGTCAGGCTCTTGTCTGAAAGTGACTGCAGACTTCAAGCCCCTCCGACTATCCCTCCCCACTACGGCTGCACCATCACCCCACTCCCGTGCACAGGGCTTTCCCAGACCTGGGTCTACTCAGTGGTGCCTATGTTGGAAATGCCACAGTCACCACCACGAAGACCATTCAAAGCACGGCACGCTGGCCCAGGTACAAATCCTGCCCATTCTTGGCACATACACAACAGACCCGCCCTCTCCCCATCCCAAATCCCACACGTGTATGACTATGAAAATACTTCTGAGGAAGTTCATCTACCAGCACTGCCTTGGAAGTGGTCTACTTACAATCTGACTCAGGGTGTGGTTGGGGGGGGGGGGGCAGAGCACCAGGCAGAGAAAATCAAATCCTTTCCTGCAGGTAAGCTATGGTTTCTACTCTGAGGCGAGCCTTAAAATTTAGAGTCCACTGGAGTTCTCTTCGCAAATCACAACTGAACCATCCTTAATTTCCCACGAGAGGCAAGCGATGGGATACTGTGCTTTAAGGTCTATTGTCATTTTTCTATTCCCCTAAAAAATAATGATGTTTTATTATGGTAATCAGCAGGTTACAAAGCACTCACCATCTCTCCAGAGTAAATCACATCAGACAGATCTTCCCCCAGATTTTTTTAAGCATTCCATTTGTTCTCGGGAGTTCTAACAATTTCTCAGACTGACAGTCCTAGGTTTATTGATTCACAAATGGCCTAAGGGGCAAGTAGGAGTATTTTACTTCACATAGAAAGGGGTCAGAGGGTAGGATTTAATCTTTTAATTTACAGGCACAACTTAGCTCTTTCTGCCTCTTAGAGAGTGTGCATGGAACCGTGTGGATGTAGAAACCAAACTAAGACTCCAAATCTAAAACTAAGGGAAAGGACCTTCTAAAGGCCCCTCCAGCCACACAATACAGAATCTGCTTCTATAAGGACACGTTCTTGAAAAAGACTTTTCTGTTGCAAAACTTGCCCCCAGTTTATTCATCGGACACAGGCGAGCTCCAATCTCACACTCCTAAAGCCTTGGATGAATTGTTACATGTAATGCAGAATACTGGTAACAACACTTTGCAGCAGGGAAAGAGCAAAGAATTCAGGCTAGTGGAGAAGGAATGCTCCTGGGCGCTCATTCAGGCAAGTGGAGAAGGAATGCTCCTGGGTGCTCAGTACGATCATTACTGCTGTCCTTAAACTCTTGGTAGAAGAATGGAGGTGGTCTTCAAAGGGTAACCACCAAGACAAGGCTGGTGTTCAAGGTCTGGGAGAAGCCAAGTTGCCATAGAGAAAGTGTAGGCATTTAGGAGACTTCCGAACACTGTACTAAGGAAAGGGTACCCTGACTGAATTTCTGAACTGGGCTCTTAAGATCAAAAAACATCCCCAGAGTACAGAAGCCGGGCCATCCATCAGGCTTTAAGTTGATAGAACTCCCTCTTCCAAACTATCCTTTGTGCCCTTCTCATCTATCATCCAGCTTCTTGGATGAGCCTCACCACCGGGTAAACCATCCAGGACTATGGGCTAGGAGGAAGGCCCAGCTGAGGGACTGAGCAAGTAAATGACTTCTTCCCTTGAGGTTCAGTTGCCTTCTCCAGGAAATGGGTGAGTTCTAAGCCTCCAGTGAGACGATAATCTTTCAGGCATTCTATAAGGCATGGCATTACCCCACCTTCCAGGAGCTAGGCCCTCTGGGTAAACTGGGTCGGCTCATGGATTAGATAAGCACTGCATAAAGATCAGCTCCAACCCCTGAAAATTAGAAACTGTCAGTCCTAGAGAGGAAGGGGTTCCTTGAATACTGCTTCTTGAGACAAGCAGTATTTAAAAGCAATATCACAGCATCTATTATTGGAAAAAGGGCTGTTCAGGAAAGGATTCCAGGGACTTGATAAAGTCCCAGCAAGAGAGCATCCATCCATCACTTCCTCCTCTCCCACAATGAAAGCACAACTGGCCCTGGGGCAGCACTGAGCGACCTCCCTACCATGCCTCCCTAGACACCCACACAAGTATAATACCGCTCAGATGGCCCCCAGGGAGAAGACCACACATGTGCTGCACAGGTCAACAAGGAGGCAAAAATACAGAATTTATTAATATTTAGTCATCCTCAATGATCAATAAGTCATTTCAAAGATGCACCCACAGGGTTGCCACAGAAGAACAAAAATGACTTCTCGAAAGCACCCCTGACTGAGAAATGGGATACAGACCTTGACAAGAACCCATGATATTTGACACGCAGGTATTTTAAGGGAGAATCATAGAGAAGTGGTTCCAGGCCTGGTTGTCCATTAGTAATGCCTGGGCAGCTTGACAAAGGCCAATGCGGGGCCCCATCCCACATATTCTAGTTTAACTGGTCTGGACTGTGGCCTGGGCACTGCAGGGATAAATGCTTTCCAAAGCGGCAAAGCTCTAATTAAGAGTGTCTTCAAACTGCAAAGCAAATGAGTCTTGGGAAAGTTTTGAAACTTACACTAATTTTAAGACACGGGATTTTCAACAGAAATAGCAATCCACAACAATGAAACAACAACCTAATACTAGAAACCAAGCGAAGGCCATATGTTTCACTTTGTCATTTTAAGGAGGAAAACTCCGTAAGCACATTTATGAAAACCAAATGCTAGGAATCGAGCATGGTGGTGATTTCATGACTTTATGCATTTGTCAAAACCCGTACATACAACATACAACCGAGTTATTGCATGGAAATTAAAAATAAATTTAAAACATGCAGAGAAAAAAATCAAGTGATGCGTTCATTTATTTGAGTAATTCACCTTTGCTAAACACTAGAATCACCAGGGAGCTTTTAAAAATCCTACTGCCCAGGCTGCATCCCAGATCAGTGGCATCAGAATCTCTGGTGGGACCCGAATATCCTTTTTAAAGCCCTGCAGGTGATTCCAATGGGCAGCCCTGTCTCTTAATTCTCAAACAGAAGGAAAAACCAAGCCAAAGTCATGCTAACATGTATCCATACAAATGTGGCTTCCAGAAGCCATCCCATCTTCGACTACCTTCCACTCACCCAGGGAAGTTCACAACTAAAATCTTTTATTTTTCTATCAACTTTTATTGGGTTTCAAGATGTTGGCATGACCCACGAGCCAAACAAGAGAGGTGCCTTGACACCCACTAGTAGCAAACAACATGTCCTTGACATCTACTGACAGGAAAGTAGTTCTCAAACATGGAAATCCCCTGGAAAGGTGGTTCCAAGACACAGGTTGCTGACCAAACTCTGGAGTTTTGTGATTCAGGAGGTCTGGGGGCAGGGGAGGTCACAGAATCTGCATTTCTAACAAGTCCCAGGTGCTGCTGCTGGGAGGACCACGTTCTAGGAAAATCTGAACTAAATGAATGGTCAGAGATGTGAAAGCCGGGGTTGATGCTGAACCAGACAGGTTTCCAGCCAAGACAGCCAGAGCCCACAGGCTACTAGTCAGTTTCAGTGAACAAGTTGTATTTAGAAACTGATCTTCGGGAAGGCATTGTGAAGACTTGCATGTATAACAGAACAAATGATCTCATCTAGAGACAACTCGCTACTCAAAGGGTAATGCACAAACCAACATCAGCATCACCTAGAACTGGTTACAAACGCAGCATGTCAGTCCTTATCCCAAACCTTACTGAGTCAGGGAGTGTCTGAACAGGATCTCTGGGGGATTAAAAGCACAACAAATCCACCTTGACCAATTCCCTCACTCACACCACAGACAGTTGCTGAGCACCAGCTCTGCGCAGTACCTAGCAACAGGTAGCTAGCACCTGCACAATACCTGGGCTGACAAGCCTCTTCCTTCCTGGAGCATCTATGGAGCAAAGGACCCAACTAAAGCCCAGAGCTTTTCTGTGGCGAAGGCCACAGAGCCAGCGTGGTAGAGACGGATTTAGAACCCATGTCTCCTAAACCCTGTAGAATAGTAGAAGCAATACTGGCAACTGCCTCTATCAAAACCACAAACACAATTCCAAGAAAAGAGGATACCAAAAAATAAATGACAAGTCAATTTCTACATATCAAATTAGGAGATCTAATTCTCTTAATTCTCAGTGAGGTCTACTCTGACCAATCAGCACTGCTGGATTATACTGGCCGACGCAGGTTGTAATGCAACTAAGTTTCTCTCAGATCTCAGAACAGGATGAATAAACAGGTATTAGATAGAAAGACTTCTTGACCACAGGCATCACCTAATACTCAAGATCTTTCTTTGTGTACTTCAATCTATTCAAATAGTAAACCCTGTGATCTGGCCAAAATTGATTGCTCTGATATTCTGGTAATGATCCAGTTACTGGTGTTTCTTACTTCTTCCCAATCATCTTCCTCAAATGTACTGCTCTGATACATTTCAGTAATGATCCAGTTGTTAGTGTTTCTTCTTCCTAAATGACTGTTCAGCTGGAAGAGCACTAACATTTGTCTACCTGTGTGTTTTACATAGGTCATCTCACTCAATGTCACGGTCTCCATCATATAAAGGGGGAAAAAAAAAAAGAAAAAAAGGCATCCAAGTAACACAGCTAAGTAGGCAGAGCCAGGCTTTAACTCTGTCTGATTCCTATTTCTTCTACTCAAAGTGAGGTCCTTGACCTCCCACCTGGGAGCAGGTTAGAAATCCAGACCCCTTGAGCCCCAGCCTGGACCTGCTCAGTCAGAATCTGCATTTTAATCCCTGGTGATTGATGTCCATCCTGTCATCTGGGAAGCTGTGCATGAACTATCCCAGAGCCAAGTGACCCAGTTCCCATTAATCAAAACCAACAGCAAACATCTTTGGTTCACGCCATGAGCAGACAGTAGTCAATCACCCAAGCCTCAAAGCCACCAGAATGGGATGTTTGTCATATCAGTAACTCATAGTAACTCACAGGGCTTGCTGCATGGGGTCCTGCTCAACATTTGCCCACAGATTGCAGGATATAAAGACCAACTTCCCTCCCAGCGCAGAGTGCCAGGATAGTCTATATTCCTGGTGCTGGTATCCAACACCCATCAAGGCATAAATATTGTCATGATTCAGATCCTCCACGGGTTGCCCACAGGAGGCAAACTTGTAAAATAATTAATGAGGTGAGAAAGAAGAACCTTCTCAGAACAAAAATCAGCAAATTATCTTAGTCTTTCTCTAAACATATAAAAATATGTTTTTATACACACACACACACACACACACGTATATAATGATCCTTAGAGTCCAGAAATTTGAATTAGGGTTCCTGTAACTAAATGAAAGCTGAATCCAAACAGATCACTGTCAGAAAGAAGGGAAGGGGTAGCAAATAGAGACAAAACAATACAGCAACCCCACCAGATTTCCCTGACTTGCCTACCTCAAAGTGTGAGTTAATTTGGAGTTTCTCAAAGTGCGGATCACAGACCATCTGCTTCAGAGTCACATCAATATTAAAAATGCATGTTCCTGGGCTCAAGAAATCACTTGTTTAACAATCCCTTCCCTATGGATCCCTGCACACATAAATATTGGAGGCCAATTGCCCACCTGGCCCAGGTACAGTTTGAGGAGAACTGTCAGACTCCCTAGTTAATCTTACCTTCACAACTGTGAACCATCAGAATTTCCCATTTTCTGGGGAAGAACCCATCGGGGAAGTTGAGTGTTTTGTCCAAGGTCATACAGCAGGTAAGCAACTATGACTTACCCATGCAGGCCTTTTCAAATTGATCAAGGCATCAAACTCACACAAACCAAAGCACAGGAAAGTGTGATCCTATTGCCAAATCAGTATGTGCTATAACAACAAGAAACAAGAGCAGTGTTTT
>NW_019154115.1:15392198-15542341 GCF_002288905.1 Enhydra lutris kenyoni | reverse complement strand
AAAGAAAGAAAGAAAGAAAGAAAGAAAGAAAGAAAGAAAGAAAGAAAGAAAGAAAGAAAGAAAGAAAGAAAAGAAAAGAAAATAAAGAAAAACAAAAGAAGGGAAGAAAGAAAAGAAAAGATTTGGTCTCTTTTGTAGCAGTGTTTCAGGGGCTGTTCTGGGCTCTACTTCCTAGGATGGGACCACAAATGCCAACAGGGACCATCACACATCATATTTTAAGGGGCCGTGATGAGCAGCTGGCTGGAGGCTGTGTAGGAAGACCACCTATCATCCCAATGGCCTGATCAAAGTTCATTTAACTTCAGATTCAAACTATTCCCAGTGAATACTATTCTAAGTCACTTAGATTCTTCTTTCCATGATGTAAAGCTGGGTAACTCATCACCTGGGGGAGACCCACAATTACTCTCAGACAACAATTCCCAAATGTACTGGCTTCAAGAGATTCACCCGAAGCTCCACCTAAAATACAGACTCCTAAACCCCTTTGAGCTTGGAGATGATGATTCAGAGATGAAAAGCAAATCCATAA
The DNA here is from genome assembly GCF_002288905.1 of Enhydra lutris kenyoni. Classification (NCBI taxonomy): domain Eukaryota; kingdom Metazoa; phylum Chordata; class Mammalia; order Carnivora; family Mustelidae; genus Enhydra; species Enhydra lutris. The sequence goes on along the minus strand of NW_019154115.1, from coordinate 15,541,806 downwards.
CAGCACTGGGGAAGGACTGGAGGGGACTCTCATGTTTTTAAGTTGAGTGGGGAAGGCCAAGTATAACACAAAAAGTAGAAGCCATAGAAGATGGATAAAGTCACCTGAATCTCTTTTTTAAAGATTTTTTTTTTTAATTTTACAGACAGAAATCACAAGTAGGCAGAGAAGCAGGCAGAGAGAGAGAGAAGGGGAAGCAGGCTCTCCGCTGAGCAGAGAGCCCTATATGGGGCTCGATCCCAGGACCCTGGGATCACGACCTGAGCCGAAGGCAGAAGCTTAACCCACTGAGCCACCCAGATGCCCCCTGAATCTCTTTTTTAAAAACATACATGGTTGGGCCACCTGGGTGGCTCAGTCAGTTAAGTGTCTGCCTTAGGCTCGGGTCATGATCCCAGGGTCCTGGGATTGAGATCCCCATTGGGATCCCTGCTCAGCAGACAGTCTGCTTCTCCCTTTGCCCCTCACCCCTGGCTCATGCTCTTTCCCTCTCTGTGTCAAATAAATAAAATCTATAAAAAAATAAAAATTAAAAAATATGCATGGCAATATACAATATACATTAACTTAATGACCACTGATAAACTAGAAAAAATTACTTGCAGCTCTAAAAAAGGGGTTTCTTATTAAGAGCTCTAATGAATAGACAAGAAACAGACCAACAACCTAACAAAAAAAGGCACAAAAGTATGAACAAGAAACAAGAAAAGTGAGAAAAGGAGTTCTTCAGGAAGTAAAAGAGAGTTAGCCCCATGTATAGGAGAAATGCAAATTAAAACTACAGCAAGACAGTTTTTCATCTGTTAGAAAGACAAAGATCATAATGTCTAACAGTATGGACACAGGATTGGGGAAATCAGCTTTCTTTTCCATCTTTCCTCCCAAGAGAGAAATTTGGCAGTGTCTATTGAGCTGTAAAATTTACAATCCTACTTTTAGGATTTTATTTTATAGACAAATTCACATGTATGCCAAATCCTACTTGTTCATGGATATTAAGAATCACAAAATATTAGAGACCAAAAAATGTGTTTCAATAGGGAACTCACCAGGTAAGTTATGATGCAGCCAATGACAAAAGATGAAACACCCATAAAAAAACAAGAACAACAACAACAAACCAGGCAATTCTATAAGTACTTATATGGGAAGAGCCACAAAAGAGAGCAAAACACTCAAAAGCAAACAGACTATGCTATCACTTACGCTTGAAAATACATAGAGTTGTTTATGTACATACACACACAGCCACGCTTGTCTACACATAGATGATCTCTGGAGGGACACGTAAAACATCGGAGAAGTTGCCTGAGATTAGGTGCCTGACCAAGATAGGAAGAATAATTACTGTCCCCACATATCTATCCTCCATGCATGTGCTGATTATTCAGATAGAAAATTTAAGAACAACCAAGAGAGGGGCACCCGGGTGGTTCAGTTGGTTAAGCTTCCAACTCTTGATTTCCGCTCAGGTCACTATCTCAGAGTTGTGAGATCCTGTCCAGCCTCTGGCTCTGTAGTGGGCATGGAGCCTGCTCAAGATTCTCTCTCTTCCTCTGCCTCTGCCCTCCCGGAACCCCACCCTCCCAACCCGCTGGCACTCCCTCCAGAAGATATAAGTAAGAGAGGCAGAGATTGGAGATGGGATGCATAAACCAACTAGGTGTTAAGTTGTAGTCCATTCTCCCCTATATCCCTCCCCAGTAATAATCAGACAGTAAGTGTTAAAAGCCTTAAAAATATTCCTTCAGCCCATGTAATTCCAATTCTAGTCATTTGTCCCAGAATACTGAAAAAGCTTAATGTGTAATGATGTCTATCAAAGTGTTAACCTATAATCATGAAAAAAAATGGAAACGAGTACAAATTGTGTTGGCCATGCTATTTAATAATATTCAGTTCTGCTAAGAGGAAGAGAATGAAATGAATGAAACTTACAATACATGTAACTTACACAGAGTTAACAAGCACATGGTTTGTGAGACATGGAAGTAGAACACAGGCAGACTGAACAGGAAGGAACAGAATAACCAAGTAGTCACCCAATATTCATTAGCACCCAAATCAGCCACCCATTATTGATACCCATTCTGGCCCAAATTGTCTATTACTAAGGAACAAAAGCTCTTGATATTCCAGAGGAGATCTGATAAGAGACACCCGTGGCCAGGAACACTTTCTCCTGAATTTCTACAACAGATCAAGTGTATGGGCTCCCGGTATCTTCTGTCTCCTGGGATCCATTGCTCATTCTCAGATCTGGTTCTTGTAATCACATCATCAGCAAAGAAGGGTATGGTGGCCAACAGATAGGATATATGAATACTGTCCAAGCCATGATACAAGTAATGTGGTCTACCTATTCTGTTGGATGTACGTGCATTAACCTAATCCTTCTCCTTGCTTCTTACTGTATATTTAAATGGACACATAAACTGAATAATTTAAACACCTTAATTTGGTCTGTGGGCCTGTTTTTGACTTCTAGGATAACTATCTTTGGAAGCTACCACAGCATCAAGGTAATTTCCCACCACTACAAATATAGAAAATGATTAGGTAAATTCTGATATATCCACCTAAGTGATATATCAAATTAAACCACATTTACATGATTTGAATATAAGCATTACCATTACTTGAAAAATAGAATATAAAAATATAAGCTATAAAATTCACTAATTTTATTCCAAGTATATATAAATCCTTATTTTTTTTAAAGATTTTATTTATTTATTTGACAGAGATCACAAGTAGGCAGAGAGGCAGGCAGAGAGAGAGAGGGGGGAAGCAGGCTCCCCACTGAGCAGAGAGCCCAATGTGGGGCTCGATCCCAGGACCCCAAGATCACGACCTGAGCCAAAGGCAGACGCTCAACCCACTGAGCCACCTAGGCCCCCCCATAAATCTTTAAAAAGAAAATAAAAAATAAAAAAACTAAGGCCAGGCGACTGAGCGGTTCAGTCAGTTAAGTGTCTGCCTTCGGGGTTCCAGGTTTGAGCCCCACATTGGACTCCCAGCTCCGTAGGGAGTCTACTTCTCCCTCTGCCCCTCACCCCACTTATGCTGTCTCTCTCTCTCAAATAAATACATAAAAACTTTCTTTCAATACATAAAATCCCTTTTAAAAGATTAAGGAGGACACCTGGCTGGTTCAGCCAGAAGAATATGAGACTCTCGATCTCAGGGTTCCGAGTTTGACCCCCACACTGGGTACACAGATTACTTTAATGAACTTAAAAAATAAAAATTAAAAACCTTTAAGGAAAAGCACTAGAAGCATGTATTATTCCAAGAAAATACATCCATGTCATGTTTAAAATAGGTTATATCTTATACATGCATTATTCTTAAAATCTAGGAGAATTATGAATTTTTAAAATTGCATGGAGAAAAGGACTAGAAGGAATCTATCAAAATGGCATGCTGCTGTGGGTTTTGGAGTAACTATTTAAGTGGAGTAACTTCCACTATCATATTACTTCAGTAATGATCATCTCATATTTTTACAAAAACAAACAAAACAAAAACCACATTTTTCTCTTTGAGATAAAGAAGCTGGCAGTGGTTGAGACCCACTAGCTAAAAGCCGGCCCGGAAACTGAGGGTTAAAGCCTTACTTCATTCAGCTATAAATCTCCATCAACTCCAGGTTAAAATAAAACCTGTTAGGATCTTCCTGTCTCAACTGTGGGAATACGATGGAAGAAGTTTTCGGCAAAGTTCCCAAGCCATGTGTTCATCTCTGGGACTGACTCACCACTATTTCCCCAAAGATGTGAGGTCATTTTTATTAGTGATAGAAATGTTGTTTTTACCAATGGAAGAGTCCAGTGGCCCTCCTGCTGTACACAAACACCTGTATTCAGTAACAGGTGGTAAGCCATGTGGGCTTTTCATTCAGTAAGGTTTGCTTTAGCATCCACAATACCGACCAATGGTTTCTTGAGGCAGAAGCATTGGGAATTTTATCCCCAACCCCAGGAGTACAATGACAAAGTTCCCAATTCAACCAGCAATGACCCTATAATAAGTGCCACAGGGAAACTTTCCATGTAATCATCACCTAAAAGGATCTCTGGAGAATTCAAAGATCACTCGAAAAACCTGATAGCTTCCCTAGCTCCACTAGCTGCACAGGTCCAAAAAGCCAACACACACTCCCAACGCCTCTGTCCCTAGAATTTGCCCTTGAAGCCTTCCCAAGCATCAAAGAGAAGCTCATGGCTCAGTGTTTCTTTGGTATCCAGTGTGCATGTGTGCTTGGACCTGTGTGTGTATGCAAGTGTGTATACCACAGATGCACATATGGACTGTAATGGACCCTCTACAGGCCGTTTGTTGCCCCCCCACACACACACACTGCAGTACCCATTGTTATACTTAAGTCTTGTGAACTCTATGGCGTAACTTTTTACTCATGGCTTCATCTGCACACAGGCAGGAGAAGCTCCCAGAGAACAAGAGCCCAGCTAATAATAAATGCATGATTTATATGACCAAGCCCATCACTGCCACTCTTGTCCACCCTTTGTGCCCACTTCCAGCATTAATGGAGGACTAAAGCCTTCCATTTGCCCCTCTTTTAGCTGGTCTTCTAGCAGTCCTGCACCAGCACAGATCCAACACCACCCCACGAGAAGTCCCAATAGCAGAGAGGATCAGGATGCTTCAGCAGGATGGCATGGGAGGGATGCTGACCAAGGCGGCCTGAACTAAAACTAAAGGCAGGGGTGTGGGGAGCTGAGGAAGAAGGGTGGCATCCAGCCCCTCCCAGCTCTGCTGAAAACCAACAGTACCTGTGGAGACACCGCCTCTCTGAGGGTTAGTCTGTACCTCCCTCCCACCACCCCAGGGGTCCTTCTGGACAAAACAGCCCCCCAGTCTAAGCGCATGTCCCATAGTTCCACAAGGCACAAGTGACACACTGTTACTAAAGGTATAATACAAGAGAACAAAGTACAGTAAGTTAAAACTGGCAAGACAAAGCTGACTACAGTCAATTTTCACCAATTTCTGATACCTGAGGAAAAGATCAAACCAAATTCTAACATTACAGAAGGAAAAAAATGGTACTAACCTTGAGCCCAGTTCTGCGGATAGCTTGAGAGCGTGTCACTCTGCCTCAACACCACTGAGCTCCAATGAGGAAGCCAAAACCTCATCCTACGCTCATCCCTATTAGGATGGGAACTGTTGCATTAATAAAAAAAATTTGGAGTGTAAAATCCTCCATTTACAAAGCTCCTTTTCAGTTTTTTAAAAGGCAATGATTTTAATTTATGTACCAACAAGACACTTTAATTCCCCCACATTGAAAAGACTATGTTATCAGGGCATAGGAATGCTGGAATAGCCCAGAATTCCCATAAACAAGGAGTCCCAGATGGTTTTAAGGACTTTCCCTCCTGAGGGGCTGTCAAAGTAGGGATATGTATTTACAAAATGCCTCACTGGGAAGCAGAGCGAGGCCTCTGTGTCAAAGAACCCTACACCCTGGATTCCTCAAAAGGAAACTGGAACAGCTCCTAATCCTCAGTAACCATGGGTGGCAGGGGTGGGGGACGCAGGGTAGACTCACTTCCCTACTGCTCTGCCGTGATGTCACCCCCCCCCAAGACCGAGCTCTTCCCAGCTGAGGTCTGTATGCTCAAAAGAACTGAAGGCTATCTCATAATCCTAGAGCACTGGGCAAAAGAACTGAAGGTTATCTCATAATCCTAGAGCACTGGGCAACCCACTTGCTTTTTGTCTTTCATTTCTAACTTAACTGGTTTTAATTTTTTAAAGTAGTCTATATGGTACTGACTCTTTAACATTTTAAGGTACACGTGGTCACTTCTCACACGTTCCACGTGTGCTTTCAGAAATATGCTCTAGGGATAGGAGCTGTGTTCTACGCATGTCCACTAGATGAAGTTTCTACAACTTTACTATTTTGTCTGTCTGATATTTCACTTACTAAGAACGGCGTGTTCAATTCTCCCACTAGGCCATGGAGCTGTCAACCTCTCCCTTTGACATTCAGTCAGTTACTTTCTCTATATTTGAGAAACTATTAAGCATTAAGAGCAAACAAGTTTACAAGTATTACATGTCCCACATTAACAATGTTGCAGATTTACATTTTACCAACAGCTTTGGAATCTCTGTAGACTTGGGTGTGAGGTCCCAACTCCATAAGCTGCTTCGAGCCCCAGTTTGCTCCTCCCTAAAAACAAGGTATACCTTGAGCCTCAGAGTTCTTGAGAGGATGAACTGAGACAGCTCATGGAGATTACTCAGCATAGCACCCCTCTCAAAATGCTAGCTGCTCATAAAGTGGTCTATGTCTTAAGACCACACAGCTATCTATGTACCTGTATGGAAGCGGAACCCTCTAACCTCTCCATCAGATGGCAGGATGAGGCATGGGAGGAGGCACAGGTATCCAAAATGTTTATTTCAGGGCTTCACAGATGGGGAAGTCTAGGATAACACTATCCCCCTGTCCATACTGCACTGAGAATGTTAAGTCATATGTCAGTGGAACACTCAGTCTCCCACAACTGCATTGCAACGGCCCCCTCGAGCTTGCTCTCTCTGGGATACGTTTCCCCCTTGTTGCTGGCTTGAGGGCTCTGTTGAAACAGCTGCACAATGATACACTTTATAAACTTCTGATTCTGAGAAACAGGTGGCATACTTAAAGAAGGTATGCATATTTAAATTGTAGGTAACTTTTGAAGCCTTACCCCATTGCTGGGATCCATGGAATTGGGTGTCTGTGTGTTTCGGAGGCGGGGCGGGGAACATCTGTGTGTGAAAGCAATTTCAGGGCAGACCATTCATTTTGTTAACAGTTTCCAAATCCTTTATAACATTCTCCCACATCCCAGCAGGGTGAGGGAATCTTTGTCAAAGTCAAAGTTAATTGCACATCAGAGGGAGAAGATGCAATTTTCTTCTCTGGCTTTTGAACTCTGAAATTGACGCTGGGGAGTCATTCTGTCCTGAAAATGTCAGCTGCAGGAAAATACAACAAAAAAGGCAGAATAAACTAGCAAGGAAAGCTGCCAAACAGAAGAACATTCTTAAAAAGCCTCAAGGGTTAGCAAGTCACTGATTTGCTTTAAAATAAAAAAGTAGTAATTTTGAGAAAGAAAAAAAAAAATTCCCACCCCTGCTAAAAAACAAAACAAAACAAAAACAAAACTCCTGCAAAGAGGTCTTCACCTCCAAGTGCATCAGAAACAGGTACCTACAGGAAGCCCAGGGGGTGTGCGGGTGGGTGCTGGGTCCGGCTGCCAGACTGGTAGAGACTTGCCCACACAATCGGCCGGGCAGCGCCAAGAAAAGCTGACCCAGTTCTCATTCATGAGAACTTGGTAAGCCACCACCACCAGTTTCAAACCTTATTCGGAAACCAGTTCCTTGATGCAATATAGAAACCCACTAAATCATCTGTCTCCCCTCAAAAATTTTTCCCCAGGATTTACTGACATAAGTTATTTCTTGCTATCTTTCTTCTAAAAGGGAGAAGTCAGCCACTCAGACACCCCTCTTTGTTTAATCCTTAGAAGTCTCCCCATTTGTCTCAGAGCCCAAAGTCAACCACATGAGTGATGTGTCCCTAAGGGGCCACACTGACCTCACTCCAGGACCCCCAATCTTTTCTCTCCCCAAAACCACTGCACAGATACCAAGAAGTCAGCCACAGGGAAGACAGATAAAGGTGGGATGTCAGCTACAGCCACAGAGAAACCACTTATGGTCACCTCTCCCTTTGAATATCAGGTATACTGTTTCTCCACCTTTGGCCCAGAATTCAAAAAACTAGACACACTTCACAGTCAACCTGTGTGAGAGACAAAAGAAGGACAGCCAAAAGAAGGGGAGGGCTTCAAGCGCAATGCTCTCTCCTTCCTCCCAACCAAGCGACCAAGGCAAGCTATCTCGTTGACCCCTTCACCTTGGTGAGGACAAAGTATGTAAAGAATTGAACACATACGCTCCTCTCAAAAATTAAACAACTCCATACAAAGGTAAAATGTCCTACTCTAGCAAAACTGAAATCACCTAAAAGCATCAAGCTGAACAACAAAAAAAAATCACAATGCTGCACTAATTCTTTAGCAAAGTTCAATTTTACAGTTACCTTTATTCTCTGTTTCTTCTGTACATCTCTCTGCCTCCCTTCTTAGACTTTTTTTTTTTTTAAAGGAATCCAATACCACCTTACAAACATGACAAACAAGGCTGGCAGCACATACACAATTCCTGTCAAAACCAGCCAGACCCTCTGTTTCCCTATAACTACCCCCCCCAACTCCTGTCTGCTCCAGCCCCAGCCCTAGCCCCAGCCCCTTCCTCTGGACCAGCTTGCAGTTTTGAAGGTCATAGCCTGCTGCAGCCTTCTTTGCCCTGCAAAACAGTCAAGTTATTGCTCCTCTTTATCCCACAATCTATCTTCATTTAACATATTTCGGCTCCAGAGCACAAAAGTCAATGTTTGACAACAAATTCACCTAATTACAGTGAAAAGAAAGCCATCCAAGAAATTACTTTATGAATCATCCTATCTCCCTCATTTTTTTCCCCATCTTTCTGATTTTCCAGCGAATTAAGGTCTAACACACTGGTGGAACAAATTCAAACTAAATTCCGTCCCTGTTCCCCACCTCTATTCAAGTAACTCCAGTAAATGATTTGACCAATGTGACTTCAACCATTTTCTATACAAATGGCAACTACTACTAATTGAACACTTGTTGTATGTGGGGTCCGATTCTAACTCTTCACTTGTATCGATCCAGCAGTTTCTTGACACCTTTACCACAACGTGGGTATTTCTAACCCATCTTAGGAACAAAGATGGGCTCAGAATGGCAGGTTGTCCATCCAAACACATGCCCCGCACCCCCCTAGTAAGTCCAACTGCTATAATTGATGTGCTTTTAAATAAACTACTAAGTGAATGATCTTGAACCTCTTAAATGTACAATTTGATGCTGCTTCTCCCACTGAACACATATGGTCACCTTTTCAGCCACTTCCTTGGTCCCTGCACTGTGGCTACGATTCATGTTTCAAAGAAAGATCAGATTTATTGACCCATGCCGACAGAAGGGTGGAAATAAAAGCCATACACAATTCTATGTCCCTGTTCATTCTAGATCGATGAGGGTCTTTTTTTTTTTTTAAGCCGTCTGTGTGAGTGCTGTATATACACCTACGTCTGTGCTTACATAACCTACTCAGCTCTTCCCCCTTCAACAAACTTCAGAGGGAAATTTCAGGTTCTTCCAAAAAGCCAGGAGATAGACATGTGCCATTCCTCTTCAGAAGGGACAATGAATGAACATCATTTGGGAAGATATACAACTCAACTGTGGTATAGATTTCAGATCCCCCCAAAAAGATGGCACATATTCCTCAGTTCTTGGCTCAAACTTTCTTCTCTCCTTTTTTAGATAGTAACTGGAAGGCTTTAGGATCTTTAGGAATATTTTCTTGGAAATACTGTTTTAACTTCATATATGCATAGTACACTCCCTTCCAGAAACTACACTTTATTAAAAATTATACAGCCAATTTTATAGTTCTCAACCATCAAACAAATCAGCTGCAACAAATTATAGCTTACACCCCCTGACCCACTTTCCTTCCCCCTACCTCATTGCTTTTGCTTTCTGGGCTGAACCTAGCAGCTGGCGTTCCCTCCACCAGTCAGCCTACGAAGAGAGAAGAATACTGGAGTCCTCGATTTCCAATTCTCCATCTTGCAGAGAGGCAGAACTTCCAAGGTTAAGCTTATTTAATATGCTATCATCATCTCTTGCTAATGATTTAAGTTGAAAAGGCACAGGAAACAAATTCCCTCAGTGTCTCACTTAATGAGCCTCTAGGGAAGCTGCTTAATATAAGGGTGTGAGCAGTAACAGAAAAACCGGGCCCAGGTCAAGACCTCCTTCACTTGGTTCCTGTTCATATTTAGGAGATATACACATATAAGCGAGAAATACTTACCCCCCCCCCCGCCACCCACCCAAGGGTGCTAGGCCAGCTAACTCAAGGGTTGCAGTGATGTCTTCTGTTTATAGACAAAGCAAAGTCAGGAGAAGGGGTTTTGACAGGGGTCTACAGGCCCAGCGGTGGTCAAGGCTGAGGGGCCTGCAGGCTGAGCTGCCACTTACAGCTCTCTGACCTTGGCCAAGTTGCTTCACCATTTAATACCTCAGTTTATCTGTTAGATGGGAATAGGAGGAGAAACTACCTCTGAAAATCATGAGGCTTAAGTAACACTTCTAACCCTACTTAGAACTTTGTGTGGCCCAAGTGTCCAATAAATCTCAACCAGAATGTATTCTTTCATCATTATATTTCTATCCCACACTAACAAGGCAACACTCCCCGTGGCTCTCTACTGTGTACCCTACTTTTGCAATGCATTATCCCAATCGTCCCCAGTGAGGCAGACAGGAATGTAAGAATGTTGTTTAAGAACCTGAGGCTCAGACAAGTTTCAGCTCTTACCCAGTATCGTATGCTAGTCAGTGACCAGAAATCTGAGTCCAATTCTATTCATCTTCAAAAAGCCATGCTCCTTCTACCTCCCCAAGCCCTACATGCCTTCCTGCCTTAGACACAAGCAACTCAAAACAAGGACATTTAATGAGTATTCACTAAGTGCTAGGCCAATATAAGTGCCCTGTGTACCGCTCTCACTCACAAAGCAACCTGATGGAGGGGGAAAACCATCACCCCCGTTATCCCAATGAGGTTAGAAACAGAGGCTTTAAGCTCAAGGTTAAGTACTATGTGCGAGAAAATGAAGTACTACCTACAAGACCCAGGAGGGGACTTTGGAGTCTCTCATAATGGTTCCAGCAACAAGAAGAAAAAAGGAAGATATATTTGCTCAACTTGTCCAGTCAACCTTTTTACCATCAAATCAGTAGGTCCCAAAGAAGAGTTAAATGTTTTTCACAGGAGGAAATTTGCTAAGACAGGAAGCTCCTACGTTTCTCATAATAATGCTAGCAATAGGTTTGACATTTTAACCAAATTAGTATAGAAGCAGAATCTCCCAACAACCTCCAGAGAAAAGTTATTTTTGCTAAAAAGTAAACAGGCACAAAATTAAAAAGATGGAGTGGGAAATAACTAGTCAGATTCATTACAAAACACCAATCACCACCTCATTTTTCCCCAGGGCCCTCCGGAAGGGGGAGGGGAAAACAACCACAACCCCTAACAAATTGACAGAAGAAAACAAGAACATTTTTGCTTGTGGTATCTTTGTTTCTATACAGATTCAACAGTCATTTTTTCAAATAAAAACATGAAGCCTCCCATTTTGTGCCAAATAGAATACTTCAGACTTTACTGTGATTCCCCACTCAGGGCAGTTTAGGCTGTTCAGAAAAACAAAAACAAAACAAAAATGGACAGGTGGAGAGGGCTGAGCCTTCAGAGCAGTAAAGCTAGACAGACAAATGAGAAGAGGTAAGGCGCAGACCTAGCAATGGGGGTGGGGGACAGTGAATGAGGGGGAGATACTGAACATACAGAACAGGAGGAGGAGGGTGTTCATTATACTCCAAGTTAGTAACAAGCTCTAGATGCCCTTGGCTGCAGAAACGTCCACCTCCACCATCCACCCTCCACCACGATCTGACTACCTCACTCTCTGGCCTTCACTGATCCCTAGTGAAACAGCACCAGTGAGAGGCTGCCCACACGGTGAATGGGAGGGGTGGTCCCACATCATCTTCCAAGCTCCAGCATCCCAGAGCAATACCACATCACACGAAACCCATGGTCTCCCTCCTCTCTATTCCACCCCTTGGTGATAAAACTCAGAACAAAGTTTCTGAAGACACAATTCTTCCTCCTTGTCACATAATTGGTTATCTCACCTCTTATCTACAATTCCACAGAAAAAGCTCAAGAGCTTTCTGCTGTCAAAAGGACGTGAGGCACAGCTAGTCCGAATGACTGGATCATGTAAGGCAAATGAGTAGTAACGGGCTTGATCACTCGCCTGCCAGAGCATCTGTCCAATTAGCCAGGTAGGCAGGGACCGATGGCCGGGAAGGCAGAAGGACACCCGGCCTTCCGTCAGGAGAAGAAATAAGAGGCAGGAGGAGAAAGCCAGACTGCAGTTGCTATCTACTGGCAGGCATGCACCCAAAGCCACAGGTCACCAACAACTCTGTGCAGTGAACGTCTTTCCTCATTTCAAAGGCCAATTTTTTTTTAATTTTATTTTTTATAAACATATATTTTTATCCCCAGGAGTACAGGTCTGTGAATCGCCAGGTTTACACACTTCACAGCACTCACCATAGCACATACCCTACCCAATGTCCATAATCCCACCCCTCCTCCCCCCATCAACCCTCAGTTTGTTTTGTGAGATTAAGAGTCACTTATGGTTTGTCTCCCTCCCAATTCCATCTTGTTTCATTTACTCTTCTCCTACCCCCTTAACCCCCCATGTTGCATCTCCTCTCCCTCATATCAGGGAGATCATATGATAGTTGTCTTTCTCCAATTGACTTATTTCGCTAAGCATGATACCCTCTAGTTCCATCCACGTCGTCACAAATGGCAAGATTTCATTTCTTTTGATGGCTGCATAGTATTCCATTGTGTATATATACCACATCTTCTTTATCCATTCGTCTGTTGATGGACATCTAGGTTCTTTCCATAGTTTGGCTATTGTAGACATTGCTGCTATAAACATTCGGGTGCACGTGCCCCTTCGGATCACTACATTTGTATCTTTAGGGTAAATACCCAGCAGTGCAATTGCTGGGTCGTAGGGTAGTTCTATTTTCAACATTTTGAGGAACCTCCATGCTGTTTTCCAGAGTGGTTGCACCAGCTTGCATTCCCACCAACAGTGTAGGAGGGTTCCCCTTTCTCTGCATCCTCGCCAGCATCTGTCATTTCCTGACTTGTTAATTTTAGCCATTCTCACTGGTGTGAGGTGATATCTCATTGTGGTTTTGATTTGTATTTCCCTGATGCTGAGTGATGTGGGGCACTTTTTCATGTGTCTGTTGGCCATCTGGATGTCTTCTTTGCAGAAATGTCTGTTCATGTCCTCTGCCCATTTCTTGATTGGATTATTTGTTCTTTGGGTGTTGAGTTTGCTAAGTTCTTTGTAGATTTTGGACACTAGCCCTTTATCTGATATGTCGTTTGCAAATATCTTCTCCCATTCTGTCAGTTGTCTTTTGGTTTTGTTAACTGTTTCCTTTGCTGTGCAAAAGCTTTTGATCTTGATGAAATCCCAATAGTTCATTTTTGCCCTTGCTTCCCTTGCCTTTGGCGATGTTCCTAGGAAGATGTTGCTGTGGCTGAGGTCGAAGAGGTTGCTGCCTGTGTTCTCCTCGAGGATTTTGATGGATTCCTTTCTCACATTGAGATCCTTCATCCATTTTGAGTCTATTTTTGTGTGTGGTGTAAGGAAATGATCCAATTTCATTTTTCTGCATGTGGCTGTCCAATTTTCCCAACACCATTTATTGAAGAGGCTGTCTTTTTTCCATTGGACATTCTTTCCTGCTTTGTCGAAGCTTAGTTGCCCATAGAGTTAAGGGTCTATTTCTGGGCTATTCTGTTCCATTGATCTATGTGTCTGTTTTTGTGCCAGTACCATGCTGTCTTGATGATGACAGCTTTGTAATAGAGCTTGAAGTCCGGAATTGTGATGCCACCAACTTTGCCTTTCTTTTTCAATATTGCTTTGGCTATTCGAGGTCTTTTCTGGTTCCATATAAATTTTAGGATTATTCGTTCCATTTCTTTGAAAAAAATGGATGGTACTTTAATAGGAATTGCATTAAATGTGTAGATTGCTTTAGGTAGCATAGACATTTTCACAATATTTATTCTTCCAATCCAGGAGCATGGAACATTTTTCCATTTCTTTGTGTCTTCCTCAATTTCTTTCATGAGTACTTTATAGTTTTCTGTGTATAGATTCTTAGTCTCTTTGGTTAGGTTTATTCCTAGGTATCTTATAGTTTTGGGTGCAATTGTAAATGGGATGGACTCCTTAATTTCTCTTTCTTCTGTCTTGTTGTTGGTGTAGAGAAATGCAACTGATTTCTGGGCATTGATTTTATATCCTGACACTTTACTGAATTCCTGTACAAGTTCTAGCAGTTTTGGAGTGGAGTCTTTTGGGTTTTCCACATATAGTATCATATCATCTGCAAAGAGTGATAGTTTGACTTCTTTGCCGATTTGGATGCCTTTAATTTCCTTTTGTTGTCTGATTGCGGAGGCTAGGACTTCTAGTACTATGTTGAATAACAGTGGTGATAACGGACATCCCTGCCGTGTTCCTGACCTTAGCGGAAAAGCTTTCAGTTTTTCTCCATTGAGAATGATATTTGCAGTGGGTTTTTCATAGATGGCTTTGATACTATTGAGGTATGTGCCCTCTATCCCTACACTTTGAAGAGTTTTGATCAGGAAGGGATGCTGTACTTTGTCAAATGCTTTTTCAGCATCTATGGAGAGTATCATATGGTTCTTGTTCTTTCCTTTATTAATGTGTTGTATCACATTGATTGATTTGCGGATGTTGAACCAACCTTGCAGCCCTGGAATAAATCCCACTTGGTCGTGGTGAATAATCCTTTTAATGTACTGTTGAATCCTATTGGCTAGAATTTTGGTGAGAATTTTTGCATCTGTGTTCATCAAGGATATTGGTCTGTAGTTCTCTTTTTTGATGGGATCCTTGTCTGGTTTTGGGATCAAGGTGATGCTGGCCTCATAAAATGAATTTGGAAGTTTTCCTTCCATTTCTATTTTTTGGAACAGTTTCAGGAGAATAGGAATTAGTTCTTCTTTAAATGTTTGGTAGAATTCCCCCGGGAAGCCGTCTGGCCCTGGGCTTTTGTTTGTTTGGAGATTTTTGATGACTGTTTCAATCTCCTTATTGGTTATGGGTCTGTTCAGGCTTTCTATTTCTTCCTGGTTCAGTTGTGGTAGTTTATATGTCTCTAGGAATGCATCCATTTCTTCCAGATTGTCAAATTTGTTGGCGTAGAATTGCTCATAGTATGTTCTTATAATTGTCTGTATTTCTTTGGTGTTACTTGTGATCTCTCCTCTTTCATTCATGATTTTATTCATTTGGGTCCTCTCTCTTTTCTTTTTGATAAGTCCGGCCAGGGGTTTATCGATCTTATTAATTCTTTCAAAGAACCAGCTCCTAGTTTCGTTGATTTGTTCTATTGTTTTTTTGGTTTCTATTTCATTGATTTCTGCTCTGATCTTTATGATTTCTCTTCTCCTGCTGGGTTTAGGGTTTCTTTCTTGTTCTTTCTCTAGCTCTTTTAGGTGTAGGGTTAGGTTGTGTACCTGAGACCTTTCTTGTTTCTTGAGAAAGGCTTGTACCGCTATATATTTTCCTCTCAGGACTGCCTTTGTTGTGTCCCACAGATTTTGAACCATTGTGTTTTCATTATCATTTGTTTCCATGAATTTTTTCAATTCTTCTTTAATTTCCTGGTTGACCCATTCATTCTTTAGAAGGATGCTGTTTAGTCTCCATGTATTTGGGTTCTCTCCAAATTTCCTCTTGTGATTGAGTTCTAGCTTCAGAGCATTGTGGTCGGAAAATATGCAGGGAATGATTCCAATCTTTTGATAACAGTTGAGACCTGATTTAGGACCAAGAATGTGATCTATTCTGGAGAATGTTCCATGTGCACTAGAGAAGAGAGAAGAATGTGTATTCTGTTGCTTTGGGATGAAATGTTCTGAATATATCTGTGATGTCCATCTGGTCCAGTGTGTCATTTAAGGCCTTTATTTCCTTGTTGATCTTTTGCTTGGATGATCTGTCCATTTCAGTGAGGGGAGTGTTAAAGTCCCCTACTATTATTGTATTATTGTTGATGTGTTTCTTTGATTTTGTTATTAACTGGTTTATATAGTTGGCTGCTCCCACGTTAGGGGCACAGATATTTAAAATTGTTAGATCTTCTTGTTGGACAGTTCCTTTGAGTATGATATAGTGTCCTTCATCATCTCTTATTATAGTCTTTGGCTTAAAATCTAATTGATCTGCTATAAGGATTGCCACTCCTGCTTTCTTCTGATGTCCATTAGCATGGTAAATTCTTTTCCACCCCCTCACTTTAAATCTGGAGGTGTCTTCGGGTTTAAAATGAGTTTCTTGTAGGCAACATATAGATGGGTTTTGTTTTTTTATCCATTCTGATACCCTGTGTTTTTTGATTGGGGCATTTAGCCCATTAACATTCAGGGTAACTATTGAGAGATATGAATTTAGTGCCATTGTATTGCCTGTAAGGTGACTGTGATTGTATATTGTCTCTGTTCCTTTCTGATCTACTACTTTTAGGGTCTCTCTTTGCTTAGAGGACCCCTTTCAATATTTCCTGTAGAGCTGGGTTGGTGTTTGCAAATTCTTTCAGTTTTTGTTTGTCCTGGAAGCTTTTAATCTCTCCTTCTATTTTCAATGATAGCCTAGCTGGATATAGTATTCTTGGATGCATGTTTTTCTCGTTTAGTGTTCTGAATATATCATGCCAGCTCTTTCTGGCCTGCCAGGTCTCTGTGGATAAGTCTGCTGCCAATCTAATATTTTTACCATTGTATCTTACAGACTTCTTTTCCTGGGCTGCTTTCAGGATCTTCTCTTTGTCACTAAGACTTGTAAATTTTACTATTAGGTGATGGGGTGTAGACCTATTCTTATTGATTTTGAGAGGGGTTCTCTGAACCTCCTGGATTTTGATGCTTGTTCCCTTTGCCATATTGGGGAAATTCTCTCCAATAATTCTCTCCAATATACCTTCTGCTCCCCTTTCTCTTTCTTCTTCTTCTGGAATCCCAATTATTCTAATGTTGTTTCATCTTATGGTGTCACTTATCTTTCGAATTCTCCCCTCGTGGTCCAGTAGCTGTTTGTCCCTCTTTTGCTCAGCTTCTTTATTCTCTGTCATTTGGTCTTCTATATCGCTAATTCTTTCTTCTGCCTCATTTATCCTAGCAATGAGAGCCTCCATTTTTTTTATTGCACCTCATTAATAGCTTTTTTGATTTCAACTTGGTTAGATTTTCGTTCTTTTATTTCTCCAGAAAGGGCTTTTATATCTCCCGAGAGGGTTTCTCTAATATCTTCCATGCCTTTTTCGAGCCCGGCTAGAACCTTGAGAATCGTCATTCTGAACTCTAGATCTGACATATTACCAATGTCTGTATTGATTAGGTCCCTAGCCTTCGGTACTGCCTCTTGTTCTTTTTTTTGTGGTGAATTTTTCCGCCTTGTCATTTTGTCCAGAGAAGGGTATATGAAGGAGCAAGTAAAATACTAAAAGGGTGGCAACAACCCCAGGAAAATATGCTTTAGCCAAATCAGAAGAGATCCCAAATCGTGAGGGGGGAGAAAGGGGATAAAAAGAGGTTCAGAAAGAAAAAAAAAAAAGAAACAATTAAAAAAAGAAAACCAATAAAGAAAAAATATAAAAAGGCAAAAAAATATATATATATATTAGATAAACTAGTTAAAAAATGTTAAAAAAGAAAAGGGTAAAAGTTAAAAAAATTTAGCAGAAGAAGAAAAATAAATTGAAAAAGAAAAAAAAATTAAATTAACTGCAAGGCTAAAGAATCATGGGGAGAAAGCCATGAGTTCCGTGCTTTGCTTTCTCCTCCTCTGGAATTCCGCTGCTCTCCTTGGTATTGAAACTACACTCCTTGGTAGGTGAACTTGGTCCTGGCTGGGTTTCTTGTTGATCTTCTGGGGGAGGGGCCTGTTGTAGTGATTCTCAAGTGTCTTTGCCCCAGGCGGAGCTGCACCGCCTTACCAGGGGCCGGGCTGAGTAATCCACTCGGGTTTGCTTTCAGGAGCTTTTGTTCCCTGAGCGCTTTCCGTAGAGTTCCGGAGGGCGGGAATGAAGATGGCGGCTTCCCGGTCTCCTGCCCGGAGGAGCCGAGAGCCTGGGGCCCCACTCCTCAGTGCGCCCTCAGAGAACAGCGCCCAATTACTCCCGTCACCCTGGCCTCAGGCCGCGCTCCAAGCTGACCGAGCCTGCAACCGGTTCAAGGTAACCCCGAGCTTAGAGCTTACTCCTCGGCTCTGTCTCTGTAGCCGGCTTCCCCGTTTTAATACCTGTAAGCTCTGCAACACTCAGACACTCCCGGTCCTTCTGTGACCCTGCGAGACCTGAGGCCACGCTGACCCTGCGGGGCTTCACCCCGGTTAAGCCTCTGGAGCGATGTCCCTCAGCGGAACAGACTTTTAAACATCCTGATTTTGTGCTCCATTGCTCCGCCGCTTGCCGGGAGCCGGCCCCTCCCCCCGCGGTCTATCTTCCCGTCGCTTTGGATTCACTTCTCCGCCAGTCCTACCTTTCAGAAAGTGGTTGATTTTCTGTTTCTAGAGTTGCTGTTCTTCTTCTCTTCGATCTCCCGTTGGATTTGTAGGTGTTTGCAATCTTTAGATAAGCTATCTAGCTGATCTCCCGCTACCTGAAGTAGTCTCAGCCTGCTACTTCTCCGCCATCTTGACTCCTCCCCCCTTGACAGGCCAATTTTATCTTTTTGGTAGTCAAAGCCCATCTCAAGTGAAGTTTAGAATTCTTCAGTTAGAGCAGCACAGCTTCTAACTAGATGTTCAAGTAACGTGAGTAGGAATAAAATAAAAGTACAGCTCACAGGAAAACACTGAGGACATAAACCCAAGAGGCCAGACTGCTGTGTGTAATTTGCCCAGAGGAGAGAATAGAAAAATCACACATTATTCTGAACCCAATTTAAAAGCTCTCATTTCATTACAGATGGCAAACAGACACAAGAAAAGATGCTCAGCATCACTCAACGTCAGGGAAATACAAATCAAAACTACAATGAGCTATCACCTCACACCTGTCAGAATGGCTAAAATCAAAAACACAAGAAACAACAGGTGTTAGCCAGGATGTGGGGAAAAAGAAACCCTTAGGCGTTGTTGGTGGGAATGTAAACTGGCACAGCCACTGTGTAAAACAGTATGGAGCTTCCTCAAAAAATTAAAAATTAAAAATGATCCAATAATTGCACTACTAGGTATTTACCCACAGAATATAAGAACACTCAATCAAAGGGATACCTGCATCCCTATGTTTCTTGCAGCATTACTTACAATAGCCAAGATATGGAAACAACCCAAGGGTCCATCGATAGATGAATGGATAAAGAAGATGGCAGTACACACACACACACACACACACACACACACACACACACACACACACAGGAATATTACTCAGCCATAGAAAAGCAATCTTGCCATTTGCCAAGACATGGATGGAACTAGAGAGTATTATGCTAAGTGAAATAAGTTAGCCAAAGGAAGACAAATACCATATTATTTCATTCATATGTGGAATTTAAGAAACCAATGAGCAAAGGAAAACAAAGGAGAGAGAGAGACAAGTCTAGAAACAGTCTAACTCCAGAGAACTGATGGTTACCAGAGAGGAGGTGGGTAGGATATGAGTAAAACAGGTGAAGGGGATTAAGAGTACACTTATCATGATGAACACCGAGTATTTTTTTTAAGATTTTATTTATTTATTTGACAGAGAGATTGCACAAGTAGGCAACGTGGCAGATAGAGGAAGAGGGAGAAGCAGGCTCTCTGCTGAGCAGGGAGCCCAATGCAGGGCTCAGTCCCAGGACCCTGGGACCATGACCTGAGCCAAAGGCAGACACTTAACCGAATGAGCCACCCAGTTGTCCCTGAACACTGAGTAACATACAGAATTGCTGAATCACCATATTGTACACCTGAAACTATCACACCGTATGTTAACTATACAGTTTAAGTAAAAACGATTTTTCAGCAAGACAGTATACAAAAAAAGTTCTCATTTGGCAACACCAATAATCAATTATGAGCACATCAAGCCTTTTTTTTTTTTTTAAGCCCTCTTTCAATACTGCCTTACGTTCAGTCAATAATAGAAGACAAGGTGCAACTGGAAAAGAATAAAACATGGGTTCTACTTGGACAAGTCACTCAACCTGTCTACACTGGTGTCTCCATCCACAAAAAGAGCTGGCTGGACTAGATTACCCGCAAGGCACAGTCAAATTCTCATGTCTTCAATTGTTGGTTCATGTTCAACAATTTTTGGTGACCTCTGGGCCCCAGTCCTATCATGACAAATCTCCCTTCCCCAACTCAGGACCTAGCTGGAAAGGGAGGAGACCAGCATGGGTTTCAGTCAGGCACTGCGTGGGAGGGACCCAGTGCACGTGTGGCCAAGTATGAGGCAAAACCAACACACATGAAAGAAAGGCAAGGAGCGTCTGTGGTAGGAACGCAGCTACGTTCTGCTGGATTTGCTTCCATCTTACCATCTCTCCACAGCTGAAGAATTCACAGGAGTCTGATAGGAGAATACAAACATGTATACAGGGCAGTTAAAATTAAGGTAAAATTAAAAAGCAGAAACTGTACAGCTGTTTTCTCTGTAATATGGGTCATTTTGTCATTGGTAGCATGTCTACACAGATAAGTCTAAGGGTAACATCTGCACAATGAACAATCTTGCAAACCTCTAGCATCCTTTTTTTCAGTGAGAATACTCATGAGAAAGTTACTGGACAAATAGAACAAAAAGTTCCCTCTCAAAGAAAAGGGGAACACCAGCAAACAAGACCACAGATCGCTGGCTCTTTAGCATAGCCAAAATATGGAACCTACAACAACTTCCACTGGCAGTAAAACAGATCTATCCCAGTCTATGCACACAATGGGTTATTCTCCTGCAGCAAAGATGAACAAACTTTTGATAGTAACAAAGACACGGACGCATCTCACAGACACTGCTGAACCAAAGTTCCTAACAGCTAACTAATGCAATCCATTTCCTTTTGGCAGGAATTAAAATTATATTGTGGAGGGGAGGAGGGATGCCTGGGGCTGGCTATCTACCATTCCAACTTAAGTAGAAGATCAAAAACTCAGAGAAGAACCAATGATAAAATATTAGCATTAGGATGGGCCTCAGACCTCCAGTTCAACAGCTTCATTTGAAGGATGAGGCAACAGGTGCAGTGGGGGGATGGGGGGGTGGTTCGAAATCACTCAAGCAAACCAACTCCTCCAACCTTACAGCATTCCAACCTTACCTCTCTGCTCCCCCTGCTGTGAGGTATTTAAGAAAAAGGCATGCTGCTGATCCACTTCCTTTAGACAGTTTGTGCCTCCCTAGTTTTTAACTCTGTATCCCAACAGGATAAAGACAGCCACTGACGTAACTCTTCTAACAATGACAGTAACTTAGTGACTACTAGTGGAATAGGGCTGCTGAGAGATTAAATCCAACTGGCCCCTCTCCAAGTCTTCAACACTTCAATTATAATCACAACCCGACACGAAGTTTCCCTGATTTGAAATAGTACACCAAACTGACTGGTACAATGTTGGTCTTCTTCCTTCTGTTAAATGCAGAAGCCCAGGAACAGTGACAATCCCATCAAGGGTACCTGAAGGTCAGATTGCATTTACTAGGCTAAAGAGTACTCTGAATTCATTGCCACTCCTAAAGAACTCCACCTAACACAAGTTATCAAAGACCTTTGAGGAAAAGAAATACACCACATTAAAACTTTGTTCCCAGCATATCATACATACTTCCCAAGGGAGACCACTGGGGAGCTTTCTCGAAGACATCACACACTTGGCCTTTTTAACAGAACTATGTTTCATTGACACAATGGATGAAGTCCCCCCCACCCACCCATAACACTACTGACATAATGGAATGGGTCAAAACTTCAATCACAGTCTATACAAAAGTTTTGCTCTCAAAAAGAGCCTCTGGGAAATGCATTACTGAAAAGAACACAGAAAAAGTTGGAGCTGTGTGCACATTAGGCTAACAGCCTTCAAGAGCTTTGCAAAAGGAGGAAGAAGGGCAAGTCATTGTGTGTACTATGCATATAGGACGAATAAGAAGGTGGAAAGGTAGGTTCTCCAAATCAAAGGTAAATTGAAATTGGAATTTCTGCCCTCTCTCTAAAAAGGGGTTGTCCTTCTCTCTTTTGCTTCAGTTGTTAGGGGAGCTAACCTGTAAGAGATCTGGAACATTCTCTGCTCCTAGTAAGACAAACAACATAGCTCCAACAGGCTGAGTACAGGCTTCTACGCCACTTTAATCTGTAGCTGCAAAATACCGTCCAGACTCTAGGAGGGTTTGCTCTTCGGTTTTACTGAGCACTAATTTCACACAGAGCTTCTTCCAGGCCCTACTTGGATTGGACATGAAGCAAAGAACTGCCATTTACCACATGCTTCCCCTGTTACCAGCCCTCCATTAGACCCCTTACGTGTCTGTTACTCCTTGCTTTCATTCGTAAGATGACCCCACAAGAAAAGAGCGATGGACCACTTCATGGATGGGGCTGGTAGAGTGCTCATGGATTGGCCAAAGGCACCAAGCTCAAGATCAAGAAAAGTACACCCAGGTCTACATGGCTCCCAGGTGCACCCCCTCCAATGGTCAATCAATGAAACTGGGGTTAATCCTTAATGTTCGGGGTAAACTCCAGGAAGTATGGCTATATCCTCCCACAAAATCTCCTGCCAGTGTCAGACAAGACTCTGCTTCTCAGGTTAGGGGGTATCCCCTCAGGGGTACACAGGCGTGCACCACAAGGAGGGATCAATGTGCAGGATCAATGTGACATTTTTTCCATCAAGTCAATCCTCTTCAAGTATTTGGGAAGAAAAATACCATTTTTACACTAAAACAGAATACACTATGGGATGGAATGTGAAATCCAAATATTAGTAAGAAAAAAAAACAATTCCAAGAAATTTTCACAAGCCTCCAATACACAGTTTGGAGCCAAGCCCAACTCTTGGAGCTGGATGGGGTGACAAAATACATGGTAATTCCTATACTCTCATCAGCCCTTAATTCAGAACCATTCCTCAACATAAGCAACAGACCAAAAGATTCCTCAAGTGCCCATATTTGTACCACGTTCATGTATCACTGATACCAAGTGCTGCTAGTAGCTGCTTCATCATGTGATCCAGACACACCACATGCCCAGGGAGAGGGTGAGTGGCTGGAGGTCACTCCTAAATGCAGAAGGAAGGAAAAGTCCAGCACTAAGCAGGAAAGACAGAGCAAATTAAAACATCCACTAACATCTCAGGAAGGAAGCGTCCAAGTGCTTTAAAATTGTAAATACAATGTATCTGGTGCCAAGAAGCCCAGAGAGGATCTGTGCCCTTGAACTTTTACCCCTTACCTTTCCTGGACTTAGGCAGAGCACACGGTGTCACTTTATATCAAGCACTTGGATTCTCTAGATATAGTCTTCTTTTGTGTCCAGAATACACATTTTTTTTAATTCTCAGAGTTGTTCAAGAGCCTATAGACATCCAGTGAGGGAGAGATAGGGCATTTCTTGATGACCAGACACATGGTCTACCTTAGAACAACAAACTGCAAGCTACCCTCCCACAGCATCCGCCTGGGACAAGCAAAACATCACCAGGCACAGATTAAGGAGAAAACGGAACAGAGGTTCCATATGGAATCCCAAATTATAACAAGGACAATTTACAACTTAAGTGAAATGTGAAATCCTGGGCCCAGTCCAAAGAAGTAGTGTCTTACTATGTGTCAGGCAAAATCCGTGTATTACCCATATGTTACCATCATCTACCCCTTTCTAGATTACTTCATTAACTTAATTATCTCAACTCCTCCCTCAGGAAAGCATTTAACATCCATTTTACAGCTTAAGCAACTGAACCTCAAAGAGATTAACCGATTTGCCCAAAGACAAAGCCACAAAGCAGCACCCAAGTCTGACTAACCCGGGAGCTGTGTGCCCCACCCTCTGGGGCACTACCCCCCAGGGCTGGTACTTCTGAACCCACTCCCCTGAGCCCTTGAGTGGAGAAGGTGCTCTGGCTGGATCTCCAGTGCTAGCTGCACCTGCCAAGAGCAGGACACTCCACAGGCCGTATGGGGCTCCGGGACCGCGCCGCACCAGCTTGTTTTGCAAACTGCTTAACTAAAGCTGCAAAAAGAATGACAAAATACAGACTGATGGGAGGATTCCAACCTTAAAATTTTTCCTATATATTAAGAACAGTTAGTTTCACAGGGCTTATAAAAATAAGATTTTTAAATACATAATTAGTTTGAAACTAACATCCCTAACCAAACCCCAGCCTTAAAGTTTCCCTTTCTCATTGGCAACAACAGAATGTGGACAATGAATCCAAAGCCACAGTTTCTCTCTCTCTCTCTCTCTCTCTCTCTCAAGGCACCCCAAGCAGTAAAAGGCAGAGCAGAGGAAGGGCATCCCAGGCACAAAGGTGGGAGGGAGACCAGTAAACCAGTACCCCATCACCCCCACACACATCAGTGGTCCTGCTGGTCAATGACACATGGGAAGTTTCATATAAAATTATGAATCTGGTTTTTAAGTATGATAGATATGGGGTTAGGTTCATTACTTTAAATGAACACCTTATTTATATCCTTAGAAAACAAAAGGGCAGAACAGCCAAAAAAAAAAAAAAAAAAAAAAAGAAGAAGAAGAAGAAAGGAAACCAACTTGTTAAAGACATCCGTGCTTCTCCTGCCTAGTGCAGGCTACATCCTTGGGAAGACAACTCAATTGCTTACTAAGAATGCCACATTTTATTATACTTCAATTACACAGTTCCTCTGATCAACCATGTTAACATTTAATTACCATGCAATTAAGTGGTGGCACTAACTCAAGCTCATGGGCATTTCTGCTCTGGCCACGGGAATCAAACAGTTGACCCAAAGCCCACCCTGCATTTCCTCCCCTGCCTGGGCTCTGGCTGCCGGGAATTTGCCCAAGTTAAGGTTATGAAAGTTCCAGACAACACTAATTCTCCAACCTTAGCTATAGCTGGGGAAAGGAGGACCAGCCTTGGGGTGGAGGCTCCCAGTGCCATACCCCAACTCAGTGGGGCCTAGGTAATAAGAGGACAACTCAAAGGTCAAACGGGGTTTTCAGCTAGGTGAGCGATTAGTGGACTCTGGTGCTCCAAAGCAGAAAATCCCTACTCCTTCCCAAACTGGCCTGATTGACACCTTTGTCTTTGAGGTCCTCACCTGAGAAAACCACCTTATGCCATCATTTTATCAAAAAGAGCCATTTCAAAACCTGAAGAGTCGCAAGGATAACATCTTTCAATAAAAGGCAATTATTTGAAAAAATTTATCTTCACAGAATTTTCCCAGGTTGACTTTTAGACCAATTCATGAATCAGTTCTTTGGAATACACTGAATTAAAACAGTTTTATGTTCCCTCCTAATCCTTAAGTCACTTACACAGAGCTCAGGAACTGTTTTTAAGCTAAAAACAAGTGACAACATTTAATAACTTGTCATCAATAAATAAATACAGAAGACAGTTTATAGTTCATTCATTTCAATGACAAATGCATACACAAGCCAAAAGCCAGGACGGTGGGGGGATGGGGCGGGGGGCGGCGGATAGAAGCCTTAAGAGGAAGCATTCTACTTTCCTGGTGTAATTTCTAGGAAGATTAATATCCTGTCTAAACATCATTCTACTCATACAGGATTTCAAAATGATGTTTTTCTGCTCTATAATGGGAGTGAAATCAGCTATTTTAACTTGGGGCTCTATTGTGTCACTTTCAAGCCGTGTAGGTAGGTATTTCCAACTACAGAGGAAGGCCTGCTTCTGCCTGTCAAAGCATCCAAGACCCCAGAGAGAGCTCAGGAGACAATGTCACCTGTTTCAAACACACTGCCATTATAAGACACCCCCCCCCACACATCAGGGGCATGGGTGGCTCAGTTGGTTGAGCATCTACCTTCAGCTCAGGTCATGGTCCCAGGGTCCTGGGATTGAGGCCCACGTCAGGCTCCCTGCTCAGCCAGGAGTCTGCTTCTCCCTCTGCCCCTGCTGCTGCTTGTGCTCTACCTCTCAGATAAATGAATAAAATCTTTAAAAAAAGGGAAAAAAAAGATTCCCCCAACCTTTGGGAGAGCTTTCCTCCTAAGAACACTCCAGAAGTAAATGAAAGGGTCTGCTGGCAGGAGGGCTCTCCTCTTATTTAGGCTCAGCACAGTTCTTGGGAATTCAAACTGTTACTCTGAAGAGCTGGGTATCAGGGGGATGTTTGCAGTAGGATCCATGTGGTTATACCATGCAAACATGCATTTGTTCAATCAATACTTTCGGGGTCTTTCCTCACTCACATGGCACTCCCTGGGGAGGCCTGTCCTCCTCCTACCACACTTTAAAAAAAAAAAAAGGTGTGACACTTCCCATCTCCTAGAGGGTAGCCTAAGCCCTTCTGTAAACGGCCACTAGATGAGCTGTTTTAATAACTGTCATACTCTGAGTGCTTGCAATGCACACAAATTATTTCAGAGGACAGGGAGGTCCCTTCCTCCTGGAGATGCCATGGTTGGCTGGACTTAACCTGAGTGCTTCAAGAAAGAGACAAGTGAGGAAAGCACCAGAAGACTTTACACTCCTAGAACATGGACTCCATTAGGACCCAATCTTCATGGGTCTTGTTCCAGATAGTTTCCCCCCATGTCTAAAACAGTGCCTGCCAAAAAGGAAATGCTCTCTAGATAGGTGTTCAGTTAGAAGAACAAAATAATGATCCTCGATCTGTCACCTGGCCATCATGTGACTGGCTTCATGACCTTCAGTGACCTTTAGTGAACCTCAGAACCAAGCTCAGACTATCTAAAGCACAGACCCCTGCCCGGCTCCACAGAGGCAGACGATGCCCCCCACGGCACATCACAGATAGGATTTGGGGAGAACTTTTACCTTCCTCAGTGATTGATCGGTCATGAACTCCTAACTTTGGTGCCCACTGACATCACAAAGCAATCTTTAACCCAGCATGTGGAAGAAAGACACAGATGTCAAGTTTCAGCTATAATTTACACAGTCTGCACATCAAGACAGAGCCAACACCATAGTCAGGACAAGTCCAGGAAGCACTGCGGCTTGAGGCCACCAGAGAAACTCACCGAGGAAACTCAGAGCTAAGTCAAGACTTACCCACCATACCCCACCATACCACCCTCCCCATACCCTAGTTAGAGGGCGGGAGGGCTCCAGTGGGCGCAACCTTAGGACAGAGCTGCCGGAAGAACACCAGCTAAACAGAAGGATTTCTTGCTTACTAACATGACGCCATGGGATTGTTTCAATGACAGGATTTCCTAGTACACAGATTTGTGTAAGATAACTTTTCCTGAAGGGCGCCTGGGTGGCTCAGTGGGTTAGGCATCTGACTCTTGATCTCAGCTCTCAATCTCACGGTCATGAGTTCAAACCCATGTTGGGATCTGTGCTAGGCAGGAAACCTACTTAAAAAAAGGAAAAAAAAAAACAAAACTTCTGAGCATTGTGCATAAACTATAGTAAGATTCACTAGCAAAATAAGAGGAAGGGAAGAAGCAGGAAGAGGAAAATCTATCCTCTGAAAGTACCACCAAGAAGCATGGCTTTCTGGTTTTGTTATTACCCAACAAAAAGAGGGCCCTGTTAACAATGGCCCAGAGTACAGGAGGGGAAGGAAGGAAGGAAAGAAAGAAAGGGAGGAAGGAAGAGACAGTCAGACCATTTCTTCCTTCAAACAGCATGCCAATTCCTCTCAGCAATTGGCATGCTGTTCCTCCCTCATGCTAATTACAAATAGCGTGAAAGAATATCACAGTTTTGGGGGCGCCTGGGTGGCTCAGTGGGTTAAAGCCTCTGCCTTTGGCTCCAGTCATGATCCCAGGGTCCTGAGATTAAGCCCTGCATCGGGCTCTCTGCTTGGTGGGGAGCCTGCTTCCCACCCCCCCCTCCCCCACCCCCACTTTCTGCCTACTTGTCATCTCTGTCTGTCAAATAAATAAAATCTTTAAAAAAAAAAGAAAAAAAGAACATCAGAGTTTTTATGTCTACGATCTGGAGTTAATTTTTTTTTTTATATCCTATAACCTAAGGATCAAGGTGCCTTTCTTCCATATGGATACCCAATTGTTCCAGCATCTCTTGCTGAAAAGCCCATCCCATTCTCTACGTAATTACCACAGCCCCTGTGATGAAAATCTGTTCACCTTGTGTGTGTGGGGTCCATTTCTGGACCTCTCCATCCTATTCCACGGATTTAGTGTGTCTGCCTGGACACCAATGTCACGTTGTCTTGATATCTGTGGCTTTATAGTAAACTTTGATATCAGGTAGAATAAGCCCTCCAGAGTTCCTGGGTGGCTCAGCTGGTTAAGCTACTGCCTTCAGCTCAGGTCATGATCCCGGAGTCCTGGGATTAAGTCCCATAGCAGGCTCCTAGCTCCATGGGAAGTCTGCTTCTCCCTCTGACCTCCCCTCTCATGCACTCTCACTCTGTCTCTCTCTCTCTCTCTCTCTCTCTCTCTCAAATAAAAAAATAAAATCTTAAAAAAAAAAATAAGCCCTCCAGCTAGGTTTTTCTTTACAAAATTATTTTTGCTACTTTAAGTCCTTTGCATTTCCCTATAAATTTTAGGTCCAGCTTGTTTAGGTCTCAATAAATATTTTAAAATACCCTTTTGCGATTTTGAGTTAGACTGCACTGGACTTTTAGGTAACTTTGGGGGAAGGCTATCTGAACAATGTTAAGTCTTCCAATCCATAAATATGGCATCTAAATCCATTTACTTGAAGGGCCTATCAGAGTTAAACATAACAAAGTCTAGAGTTACTACCTTGTATGCCAACAAAGCAAGAAAAGTTGTAAACACTAAATCTCTGCAAATTAATTCACAACTTTACAGTCATTTCATGAACTTTACATGCAGTGGATTCTACTGATGAATAAAAGGTTCAAAAATGAACAGATCAAGGGGGGTCTGGGTGGCTCAGTCGTGTAAGCATCTGACTCCGGGTTTCAGCTCAGGTCATAATCTCAGGGTTGTGAGATTGAGCCCCACGGTTGGGCTCCATGTTCAGTACAGGGTCTGCTTGAGATTCTCCCTCTACATCTGTCCCTCCCCAG
Organism: Enhydra lutris kenyoni; assembly: GCF_002288905.1. Taxonomy (NCBI): domain Eukaryota; kingdom Metazoa; phylum Chordata; class Mammalia; order Carnivora; family Mustelidae; genus Enhydra; species Enhydra lutris. The sequence goes on along the minus strand of NW_019154115.1, from coordinate 15,512,743 downwards.
TCTCCCTCTCTCAAAAGAAAAAAGAAGGGGCGCCTGGGTGGCTCAGTGGGTTAAAGCCTCTGCCTTCAACTCAGGTCATGATCCCGGGGTCCTGGGATCGAGCCCCACATTGGGCTCTCTGGGCAGCGGGGAGCCTGCTTCCTCCTCTCTCTCTCTCTGGCTGCCTCTCTGCCTACTCGTGATCTCTGTCTGTCAAATAAATAAATAAAATCTTTAAAAAAAAAAAAAGAAAGAAAGAAAGAAAAAAGAAAAAAAAGGAAAAAGGGGATCTGACTGGCTCAGTTGGTTAACTGACTACCCTCAGCTCAGGTCATGATCTTAGAGTCCTGGGATCAAGTCCTGCATCGGCGGGGGGGTGGGGGGTGTCCCTGCTCACCAGGGAATCTGCTTCTCCCTCTGACCTTCCCCCTCTCATGCTCACTCTCTCTCATTCTCTCTCTCTCTCAAATAAATAAAATCTTTTTTAAAAATTCCCGTAAAAATAAATAAAATCTTTTTTTAAAAAATGAACACATCAAGAAACAGGCAAATGTGGAACCCAAACCAGGTATTCTTTTCCCCAATTTGGATCCTGCGGTCTCTGATACTGCACAGCTTGCTAAAAACCATAAACCAAAGGCAGGCTGTCAAGAGAGAAGAAATGGGGAAGCAGTGTGAGCCCCACTACAGGTGACCACCTGGCTCTTAGAAGTGAAGGCTTCCTTACTTTTTGCTCTTGGAGAAGCTCGCAGGACAGAGAAGAAGCAACCAACAAAAGGAGATGAAAATAAACTCAAAGCAAGGAAAAAACCTTTCTAGAAAGGCCCTAGCTGGAGAAGAGCCAGGAGAGGAAATAGGGCAGGGCGTACTATGGGAGCAACACAGACTACGGCCAAGGGTAACCACATGGCCACCAGGATGCCTGGGAATTTCCAAGAAGGGAAAGGCTAAACAGGAGGCTGGCTATTGTAATTTCCTTTTCACCCCACAGAAAGAAAATTACTTTCCTAAGGAGCTTTAGAAGGTGGTGACGTTGAGTGAATCCACTAATCACTTAAGAAGTCTCTCAGTGTATAGCAGCACATTTGGATTAAGCAGGCAAGTCAGTGCTCCAAGTTTCAGTAAGTGGACAATTCAAGCTCAGGGTCGAGCAAATATAAACCATATCGAGACACGTTTAAGTCCTTGCTGATCCCAGGTGTCTGGGTGGTTAACTTAGTGCTATTGGTAGAGAATTCAGGGTCCATTTCGAGGAGGGTGAGACTGTTTGTTTCACTCTCAGTGGGCGATTTTTATGCTCTTCCATTTTTCTCCACCTCATAAATCAACTTCGGTGAACACCTATTTCTTTTGAAATTTAAAAAGTAAGTAACAATTGGGGCGCCTGGGTGGCTCAGTGGGTTAAAGCCTCTGCCTTCAGCTCAGGTCATGATCCCGGGGTCCTGGGATCGAGACCCGCGTCGGGCTCTCTGCTCGGCAGGGAGCCTGCTTCCTCCTCTCTCTCTGCCTGCCTCTCTGCCTACTTGTGATCTCTGTCTGTCAAATAAATAAATAAAATCTTTAAAAAAAAAAAAAGTAAGTAACAATTTTTTAAATTGCTAAGGAGGATGTCTGTTAACCATTGCAGCAGAGTTCAAAAACCAGCCACGTAAATCCAGACAGCATGGGTCAGAGTGGCCAGCTCATTAAGTGGTCTTTACTAACACAGCCAACAGAGCTGTGAAGTCAAAACCTTCTGGACTTGCCAGAATTGTTTTCCTTCAGCCCATCTCTGGACTCCAGGACAATGAAAATGAAAGAGGCAGCCACAAAATTGCTAGCGAATATTCAAGAGTAAGAAGAGAGACAGAGAGGACATGAAAACAGAAGTCCAAGACCATTTATCACCCAGCCTCTGTATTTCCCACTGCCTTGTATTTTTCCAAGTGGCAGTTCTCACAGTATGCCTGTGTGCCTGTGTGTTCATGTCTCCAAATTCCATCTCCAAACCTGGATCCAGAGCCACAGATGACAGCCCTCTCTCCTCCTCCAGATGGGCCAGAAGCCAAGCAACAAAGGATACAACTTGAGTCTTTACGGATCGATAGAGTTGTGATAACCAATTTTAGAATCCTAAGTATAGTTGAGTCCTTCCTGAAATTCGTGGTTTAAGGTAAACCTATTTCTCGCCAGGCGCGGTGCTTCTGGCAATGAACCCAATGCCCGGAACTCAAAGCAACTTGTTCAAGGTCAGACACTAGTTGCTGGCACAGGCTTGCTTGCCATCCTGGCTGACTCCAAAACCATGCCTTTTCCCTTCATGTCGAAGACAGGCTTCCTCCTTAGGAACTTCAAAGCCTAAAAACTAAATTCATATCCTCTTAAGAGGAAGCATTTGTTTTGGCAACTCCATGTTTTGAAGGAATTTTTAAGAAGCTGTCAAAATTTGGTAAATTCAATCCACAATGCCTTTCCCTAGAAAAACAATGCTTATTTTGTTTTAAAAAGCAAGTGAAAAGGAAGTAGCCACCTTGTCATCAGGAGTAAGGCCCCCAGATTCTGTAAAAAGCTTCATTCAGCTGCAGACAGTTGTGCCAAGGCCCTCCAATTCATGTATTAGACCAGCATGTGCTTTAAGACACAGCCACCTGTCCCTGGGCCCTCTCACCAGGCCCACTGTAGGTACAGAACAAAACACAGCAACAGAGATCATCAAGCCATGTCCCGTGTCACACTGGGTCTCCAGAAGCCCTACTATGCCCAAATTATGCTTAGTTCATTTTCTGCTACTATCTTAGTACTTGACCCTTCATGGAAATGATGCCCACTCATTAGTCCTCTCTACCGGAGAAATAATCATCTCAAAAAAATCAGTTGTAAGCCTTTATGAGACTCCTTCAAAACAGATCTTCAAAATTAAAAATATCTAAAGATCAGTGAGTCTTCACTAGGTAAAGCACAAAATGATTTCGTTCTGTAAAATCCTGCTGGTATAACTACACCCAGTCAGAGAAACAACCACCTTCCAGAGGTCCACTCTCATCAGTGTCAATGTATCCCTCTAAGTCTGTCTTTTTCTCCCCGAGGATCACTTCAAGTCACTTCTGCCATTCCTGAACCACAGCAGGAGGCCTTACGAGTCTGAGTCATGAAAAGCTCCAACCAACAATTAAGGTTTTTCTGGGGCAATGTGAGTACAAGCTTCATTTCTGAAACAGGCAACCAGACCACAAAGGGTGGTATCCAACAACCCTGTAGGAGCATAGCCTGTTCAGTATAGGCCCAGAAGGGACAGAATTGATGGAAAATCTCAATGGCTGGTCGGGGATATCCATCCACCCCAGCCTTCCCCGGAGGCTTGACAAACCTAGGCCAAGAAAGACACATGTAACCTGCTGAGGACAAAGGAGAATGGAAGGGATATACATAGCCCTGAGTGTGCCCAGATGGCCCAACCCATGTTCTTTGGCTAAATGAAAGCAATGGCAGAGACAAAAGCTCCTCCTTTATTTAAACAGTGCTCAGGGAAGCTTACCTGCCCCAATCTCCATTCAACCTTTTGAAAAAGATCATTTGTCTCGTGCTCATTGAAATGGTCTGTAACATGTCCCACAGTGCACTGCACCTTTCAGCAGACTATTTCTAAACTCCAAACTTGCATGACATGCCTTTTTCAGGGGCACCAATAGGAATAGAAGGGCTCCGGCAAGATTGCAAACCCCCCTCAGATTACCAGAATCCCACCATCGACATCGTGTTGTCATACGGACTGTAGGGGGGCCTGCGTGTTCAGGAAAGATGGCCAAGAGCGGCTGTGAGAACTGTTTTTAAACAATGCTATCTCTAGGCATCTGCATGGCTCAGTGGGTTAAAGCCTCTGCCTTCGGCTCAGGTCATGATCCCAGGTCCTGGGGCCCCACATCGGGCTCCCTGCTCAGCAAGGAGCCTACTTTCTTTCCTCTCTCTCTGCCTGCCTCTCTGCCTACTTGTGATCTCTGTCAAATAACTAAATAAAATCTTTAAAAAAACAAAAAACAAAAAACAACGCTATCTCTCTTCTGCATCTTTCACTGCTCAAGAAGAGCATGCGTATTCAACAGCAGGGACAGGTACTCCGTGGAGGCATGGATTCCTTTCCCAACAGCGCTCCCTCAGCAAGGAATCTCCCATTGTGCCTCGAATCCCAAGTCAGTAGTGATGGGGCCCTAGATTGCCACAGCAGATACCCATGGTCTTTCTCGGCTACTGTAAGGGCATTTTGGTCAACGAAACCCTTTTTTTCTTGCCTCGCTTTAGGTTTACCTACTGCGAGCCTACCTGTTTAGCCACCACTAGTCCAAAGGTACGTCACATTGCCTGTGCCCAGCTGGACCCCTGCTTCATCCAGGACTGTGGGGTTTCCTCGTTTTGTGGAATGGAGGCCAGCCATAGCGCCTTATCTACTGAACGCATCGGAGACAATGAATACTTGCTCCCCCATGTGGTCTGGGGGGTGCGTTTTGGCCAGGAAAATCCTGTTGCATTCTTGTTAGACATTAGAAAACAAAAACAAAAACAACCCACCATGGGCCACCATCCATTCTGGACATTCATTCATTCTTATTCTCATCGGAATTGTCATGTCCAAAAAATTTGAGAATGTGTAAGGAATGGCAACTTTTGGCCTGCTATACTGAGTAAGTTGGCACTTCTGTACTACCTTTTTCTCAATTTCAAAATATGTTTGCTTGAAGGAGGCCTGGTTTCAAGTCCCATCCAGGCTATTTCTCTCTTCCCTTTTTTGTAATAAATAAAATAATGTCCCAGGAAGCATAAAGGTAGGTTGCAAATATGAACGTAGGCCCAGGGGGGAAAAACTGGTCAAGTTATTCTTTTTCATAAAGTTAGCACGGCATGTCTGTAATTCTGTCTGAATAGCCACTAGTGGCAAAAAATCAAATCCTCTGTCTTCTGCTGGTCACGTAATCAAAAATGGTCTCAGACTCCACAACCTCCCATCAACACATCTCTGCTCTGCTTAACAATAACCCTCACACAGCTCTCGAGTATATCCATCCATTCCTTTACAAGTTTTGACAAATATCTTTTAACAGTTTTCATGCCCTCCATATTCCGTACCCACAACCTTCCTAAAATGTAATGAATTGGTGAGTAATATTTATCCATAAAAATAATTCGTCTTTAGGGGAAAAAATCCAGCTAGTAAGCAAGTTTCGCAGAAAACCTGTCACCAGGTTTTGGGGATCATTTGACATCTGAAATACCTCACACTCCAGTGATGGATACTCAGATACAGGTGAGTCTTGTGGCTATCCCAACTCCCTGGGACAGTCATCAACCCAGAACCCATTCATTCATGCATTCATTCATTCATTCATTCATTTATTGAGAGAGAGAGAGAGAGAGAGAATGCACTCATGAGCACGGGGAGGGGCAGAGGGAGAAGCAGACTCCCCGCTGATCTTGGAGCCCAATGCAGGGCACGAATCTGAGGACCCTGGAATCATGACCTGAGCCAAAGGCAGACGCTCAACCAACTGAGCCACCAGGGGCTCCCCGGATCCTGTTTTTAAAAATTTCTTCTGGCACATGAAGAGACTGTCCAACAGCCTCCAGACTTTCTTGTGTAAACCACTCCCTCTTGCCTGAACTCCTAACTTCTGATCATTACCTATGCCTAATTCCTACAAGCCTGCCAAGTGACCCAACTGCCAGGGAAGTAGCCACTAAGCAGACAAGAAAGGACAGACAAGCTGACAGTGGGTAAACGGACCACTGACCACAGGCTGCTTGAAAGAGCTCCACGAGTCACCCACTCAGACTACACAAGAGACTCCAGGCCATGCTTTGTAGGACCAAGGAGTTCAACTCAAATCACTTACTCAGTACACCACAATACCATCAAGTGATGAGGATTCTGAGTCATCAGGAAAAACACTGTTCCAGCACAATTTTTCAAAGCAGCTCAAGAACCATTTAGATGGATTTCTCAGGCTTTTAAATAAAATTAGTTTAATTAGCTTTCAAGGTTATCTAGAAAGCTCCCTCAATGTGAAACACCTCAGTCCACAAGGACACAGGCGCTAAGGCCTTCTAGTTTTCCACAGTAGTTTGCTTTGCTATCACTGCTTCCCATTATCTCAGCTCCTTGGAAAGCCAAACATGCCTTTCTGTCACTTTCACCACACTGGGATGGTTTCTCCATGAGCTTCTAAGCTATTTCAAATAACTACTCCAAGTATAAAAATAAATAGCCTAGGAGCTTTGTCATGACCTCCCAGACACTGAGTCTTAACATCACCTCACAGACTGGGTCAGTGGGTGATGCTAGGGGCTGCCCTACTGTGCAGAAGAAATGCAAACACATCCTAAACCTATCAACACATTTAGAAAAGCACATTCCAGTTAGGCTGAAGTATCAATACATTTACTTTAAAAACAGAAATTTCAGTCTTATTTGTAACTGGTATATAATTCTAGATGGGCTTCTCACGACAGGAAGCTTGGGCCTTTCCTTAGTTCTCAAACAGCAGGTAAAAGACCTTCAGGGCCTAGACATCAGCACTGAGGAGCCAGAATGCTGTAGAACGCAAGAAATGACCCACAACCCCATCACCAAGCAAAGAACTTTTGGGCACTGGAATACATTTTTTTTTTTTTTTTTTTTTTTACAATTTTCAATAAGTCTATCTTTCCAATTATAAAATACTTAAAGTAACATTAAGCAGAGTGGAGTCTTTCAGCATAAAATCATCCTTGGTGGGACAAAAATCATTATCATGGGACTCTTGTTATCTCAGAGTGACCCATGGCTAGTTGAGTTCTGGGTGACGGCAACAGAACTCTGAGGAACCCTTCTCTAAGGTTATTAACCAGAGAAACTGCTGGACCTGGAAATAGCTTCCCATTTAAGGGAAGCAGGAACTTTGTATCCATAAGACGGCAAGCTCTAGTAGTGGAGATAAACACCAAAAGGCATTCAAGTCACCCAGAGATGTCCTAAAGAGACAGTCTAACCATCTAACTGAAGATCCTATCCATCCATTTAGCCTAATTTTGTTTCACCTCCACAGATTTAAACTTCTTGAATCAAGTACTATTGTTTCCAATAGGAAATTAAGTAACCCTCTCTGTCTCTCAACCCCCTGTTATCTTGGGGAGAGGGCAATGGAAAAAGCCCAAGTGTACGGATATTACCCACACTCAGAAGTACACTGTGAACCCTTAGGGGCACCTGGGTGGCTAAGTGGGTTAAGCATCCAACTCTTGGTTTCAGCTCAGGTCATGATCTCAGGGTCATGGGATTGAGCCGCATATCAGGCTCCTTGCTCAGCCAGCTGTCTGCTTAAGATATTCTTTTCTTCCTTCCCTCTGCCCCTTCCTGCCTCCCCTTCTCTTTAAAAAAAAAAAAAAAAAAAAGTATATGAAGAGCCCTTAATCATCAATGCTATTCATTTTCCCAGTAAACATTTACTGAATCCCTACTATGCTTCAAGTATGCCCTTGACACAGGGGATGCAGCTATGAATAAATAAGGACCTTATCCCCATGGAGATCAGAAATGTAAACAAGAATTTCAACTCCCTGCAACAAATGCAGTGACACTCACGCATGTGGGGGGACTCATAACCCAAAAAAGGAGCAAATCATCATCTGGGGGGAGGGAGACACAGCCAAAGGCTACTTCAAAGCCCATGAAACAGAGGCAGAGATCATGAAGATAGAGCACAAACAATCCTCCCTATTTAGCCACAGAACACATTTTGTTTTACAGCTTCAGTATGTTTAACTGAAACACAGTATGTCCATGTGCCAGACAACAGAAGGCCAAGCAACTAAGAGTAAAAGTCAGAATCCAGAAGAGAGGATTCACCTATCCTAATTTTGTGAAACTGACCTATGTACATTGCAGCCCAATCATTAGGAGGGGAAGCAATGGTAGAAGATCAAAGTGCATGTAGTCAGTATCACACTTCCTGGAACATCAAGAACTACTCCTACCACAATACCATACAGGAGCAGAGGTTCTCAAACCTTAATGCAGACCAAATGAACAGCAGGTTCTGCTAGAGGAATCCCAGGGTGGGAGGGCGCAGCTGGAAAGCCTGCAGGTTGAAGGAGCTCCCAGGTGACTCAGATGCTGCTGGACCCATGGACCACACTCTGAGCAGTGAGGGTCAGGAGAGCCGATGGTGCTCAGCCTTGGGTGAGACACCCTAGCCACGCACAGATGGATGACACATTGGACGACACAAATTCCAGCCCTCACCTGAAGCCTCCATCCCTGTCAAACTCCATCCCTGTCATCTCGTTTCAGCTGTATAGGTGGTCGTGAGGTGCGGCCGGGCTTGATGAGCCAGTCAAGGAGGCATTCTGAGGATCGGGCCACCAGGTACACCCCCCACCCCCCACCTGTGGAAGGTATCTGGGGGAGATGAGTGAGGAAGAGGAACCCCAGGTTCCTGGGGCCACACTGCTCAACCATGGTGATGCCTGTATGCGGCCTCTACAGGCTGACATCTATAGGAGAATCCAGCCTGACCCTTCGTCCACCTTAATTGCTTTGCAAACCCAGTGCTTAGATTATTACCACTGTCTGTTTAGCGTCATAAAACACTAAGAGGAAGAGCAGATTTTTTTTTTTTTTTTTTTTTTTTTGCCTAAAAATTATAGATAAGGGGTCTTCCATGATGAAAGACTGGAAAGAAGCCAAAAGCCAAACATACAATTAACCAGCCCCAAAGCCTGCAGGCTCCAATCTTGAAAGGGCTCCCCAGCCACACCCCACCTGCAAAGTACAATTTGGTTAATAAAAGGGATCAAGTGGAATGTGGTCCTTCAGGGCTTTCCCACACAAAGTTGCTTCTGGAAAATCAAGAGTAATAACAGTTTACCCTCTCCAGGTGGAATGAGGTGATGAAGCTGAGCCCGTTTAAAATCCATCATTCTGAAATTGTCTATATCCACTTTTCCATTTAACAAGGTACTTCAGGTTCTAGTCCATATAATCAGCCTCTTGCTCTCAATTTCTACCCATCCCACTAAAAGTTAGATGTCCTAACCCGCTTTCTAGCCCTTGTTTACCCTGGTCTTAGCTGGCAGGGGGCAGGAAATTTTTCAAAAGGGGGTTTTCACTTTATCCCTAAACTTGGAAATACTTTTTCCCTGAAAGCAGCTTTCCTAAGACTGGTTTCAGAAGTGTCACACTTAAGTTCAATGGGCAGGGCCATGGGCTGCTCCTTGTTCATGAATGCTCTGGGGAGAAAGATCCAAAGTTTTCATAACTATTTATCTGTATCATAGGACATAAAGGAGAAAAGGGGAAAAAAAAAAAAAAAGAGCAGTTTGTAATTCCTACCACGTGCCACAATGTATCATGTTCATCTCTATTCTTAGGTCCTAGGAGGGTAATTGTATAAAGAAATGAATGACTAGATAAATGACTGGAAATAACAGGATGAACAACATCCTGTCTTCCAGGAGTTCAGTTGTCTAGCTGGGAGACTGAGAAGGCATCACACAGTATAATCCCAAGTGCCGTGAAAGAAATTCAGCCTCAGAAGCCCAGTTGCAGAGCTGGGAGGTGGTGAAGCCTGCCTTTGGATGCACGTCTTCTGAGTCCGCACCGGCACGCTCTTCCTTGCTTCTCGGTATTAGATGTGAACAGCTTACGGGAACAGAGAGGGAGGATGGCTGAGCTGGGGGTGGGGCGCCCTGGGACAGCATCAGGAGAAGGCAGCATCTGAGACAAGCTTGAAGGAGGAGCTCAACTGACAGCTGTCTGAGATCATCTGCTTAGAAGCTACTTCCCACTTACCGGTATTGAATGAGCATGGGGGAGGGGGGAGGGCAGTATAGGGCAAGGTCTTTTCAAATGATTGTCTTTTTCCCTCTTCCTTGTAGAAGAATATCCTTAAGTGCTAGGGCTGGGAGGGAAGGAACCAAAGCCTAGGCTATGCAAAAAATATGAATAGTTTTCTTTTTTCCAAGTGAAAAGAGCATGCAGTGGGGACAAGCAGAAGTTACTGATAATTTTATCATGTCTATGGAAATAAGACTCTTGGAGAATCATCCACAAAATCCCCCATGGGGCCTGAACCTCTGCCATGTAATGATTTTTTTCTTTCTTGAGGGAATAAAAGTTAACGAAGTGTAGCCTTTTTTCTAAATAAGGTCACACAGTCCTTCCCCAGTCAGATATCTCCTCTGAGAATTAACATGTTCAAATCCCCTGCTTGAATGGACATCTACCTAATCTACTTCTGGAGAAGCTGGTGCTTTTGTTTAAAACCCCCAAGCTGAGGTTCAGGTTTTGTTTAAAACCCTACCAGCTGAGGTTCAGCCTTAAGCGGCCGTCGTGATAAAATTTCACCAAGGGCCCACGCACAATCCCAGCCCTGGTCAAAGTCAACCCCGAAGCAAAAGACTGCAGGGCCACGGGGCCCCCTCGGCTGTGGTCACCCCAACTCCAAGGGGACATACCAGCTCAGGAGTCTTGGACACTTGCAATAATTCAGGATGCTAAAAGCACCAAGGACGAAACTGCACATGAAGCCTTTTGGCACTTCTCCCATCCTTTGGCCTCAATTTTAATCCTTAGAAATAAAGGAATCCCAGTATCACCCAGAGAGAGGAGAGGCTGCATCCCTGAGATAGACAGTAAAACAACCTTCAACAGGATCCTCCCTTCTTCTAGACATGGAGGTTGTGTTTACTTAGGTCAGACCTTTTACCTGTCCTGTGTGTATATGGACAATAACAGGGGCAGTGGTTGTGTAGATCTGGGTTACCTTTTTGTGAGGCATGCCTAGAACAGATTCACTCCTGACAATAACCTGCTCAAACATGATAGTGAGGGAGGGTGCGGATGGTGGGGGGTGGGGGAGACAGGACCTTACTGTGTGAGTATTAGAAGCCAGGTATGGTACTGGCTGTTTCCCCTGCATGATCTTGTTTAATGCCCTTCTCACAACAATTCTCTAAGGTTGGTAGGTTTCCACCATCTCACAGGTGAGCAAACAAGTTCCGGAGTTTTGTAACTGGCTGGCACTCACAAAGCCATTAGATGGTATAGGCAAGATCTGAACCCAGAGCTGTAGGACAACTGTTGGGCAGCATGGCTTCTGATACAATTTAAGGTTCTGAGATGAAAGTTTACTGTTTGCTGTTACCAGCGCAGCAGCTGGCCAGCAGCTGCTCCGGGGAACATACTTCCCAGATCATGATTTATGCCCATAGCTTTCCAGCTATGACTACAAACAACCTATTCCAGGTCCCAAAGAAGGCAGAAGGGAGCACAAATCATATGCTAGTAAGTTTTTTCCAGATTTCCAAACCTTCAACCTCTTACAAGAAGACCACACCAACACCCCAAGTTCTCCAACATAATATAGTGGGAAGGTGGCCCGAACATGATCCTGGGGTCTTAGACTCGTTCTGAAGCATGACCTCAAACACCTTCCCAATATGATTACAGCCATCAGAATTTATGAAGTTCCCTGATTACAAAAATTCCACCATAACAGAAGGCAGTTATTTGAATTAGGTTAATACAAAATAAAACCTTATTTGTACATTTCCATTTATGAATTTCAGTGTTCGGAAAGTTTCAAGCTATGGGGGTAGAGGATAGAGGGGAATGTTCTTTAAAAAAAAAAAAATCACAAAAGGAGACTTACATATTGAGGAATTATTTTTAAAACAGAAGATCTATCCAGATGGCAGGATTATGGGGTAGTTTTTGTTTTCTTTTACCAATACGAATTTTCTATTTTATCTGTAATACCGTGTATTACTCACATAGTAAACAAAAGTTGTAAGATACATCTGAGTAACAGCCTGCTCATAAAAGGACTGTGTTAGGCATTTGGTACGTTACTGAAATATATACATACCCACCAGAGATTGAGAGGAAAACAAATTCCCCACCAGCACAGCCTTCCCTTTTCCCCAGTGCTCAAAGGCCAGTTACTTGCTTGTTTTTCCTTAATGAAATGAGGCTGCGTCCAGCTTCAAGTACATTCCTGAATAAGGCAAAGAACAAAGGAAATGCCCGTCACTGATGAAGACACCTCTTTCTAGTAGAAAGGAGTGTTGAAGGGTGGTTCCCATGGTCCTTAAGCCTCCAACCACCACAGAGTTAGAGCAGAGGATGGTAAGGACCCGGAAGGATCTGACACTCTGCCACCTGGGACAGCCAACAACCTCAGCCTATCTGTTACAAGTCCACTGCATCACAGAGACAACAATATGAACTCTCTTTTCTATATTCCTGATACTCTGGCATTTGGGGGTCTTCCAGACCCAGGGAGACACTGCCCCTCCAAGGGACGGCCAATTCTTAGAGACAGCAAAGGGGTCAGCCAGGACAATGCCCTTGCTACGGAAGCAGCCAATCCAGAGTCTATACGTCAATCCCTGGCATCCCCTTTATCCAACTCTCAGACACCAAGCTCCACTTCTCTTCCCCTAAATAATCCCAGGGTCGGGCACCAGGGGCCAAGCCACCACTCCTAGAGCCCAAACCCCGCTGGGATTACTCAAACTAGCCAATCCCTTTTTCTATTTTTTTTCCCAGCATTTTTCTTTTTCTTTTCTCTTAATATTTATTTATTTTTCAGAGAGACAGAGAGAGGTAGGCAGAGGGAAGCCGATGCAAGACTCGATCCCAGGATTCTGGGATCACGACCCGAGCCGAAGGCAGATGCCCAACTGACTGAGCTACCCAGGCACCCAAACTAGCCAATTCTTAACTCTTTCCCCTGCCCTTTCTTATGGAAACCCCAGTAAAGGCACTGCCCAAGGCTTTCTCCTCACTCCTGTCTCCTGACCACCCTGATGGTTCCTACGTGGCATGCTCACCCTGTCTTGGGAAGTCTAAGTGATCATCATCCTTCAATGACATTGGCCTCTCCATTTTGTCTTCTTTCTATAGTTTATGACCTGGGCACAAAACAGCTACGAACCCCGAGCAATCAGAAAACACGTTCAAGCACTAAGTCAATACCCAATACTAAGCCTACGTGTATGAAGTCACAAGAGAGCAATCTCTGAGTCCAGAACCCACTTGGTCATTGGATTTACCCTGGCAACTTTATATCCCACCTGAAACCATGGGCCTATCTGCACAGCACAAGTACTGACTCAGAGGCCGACTCAGAGATGGTCAAATGAGACAGGACATGGCAGAGGGCAACCACCCATGTCCCCCAAGGGAGAGGCACTATTTTGGCCCAGGACAGAAGTCTGAGTCACAAGGAAAAGGTAAATGATACTGATCTCCTCCTACTTCTTTAAGAGGGAAAGTATAAAATAGACTTCGGTCATCTACAAGAGAAACAGTTTTGCCTGTTATCAAGGGGAACTTCAATTATTTGCAACATTCACCCCTTCTGAATTCCTCCTTGCAAGAGGACACCCAAGTAAAAGAGGTACCGCTCCATTTTCATGGGGTTACTTTTCGTTCACCTTGCTCTTCCCAATACGTGTGTGTGTGTGTGTGTGTAAATCCTGAACATTTTACTCCTATTCCATCAACCTCAGCTTCCCTTCCCACCCAGGACCAGCACCAGATCATAACTACTTAGTTATTTCTGTATTCGGCACAGACTGGCTGTTAGAAGAAGAAGGAAGAAGGAAGAAGAACAAAAAGTGACACGCATGTGACTTAGGTCCCCTCCTGATGAGAAAAACTCCAAAGGTCGAAGAGCAAATGACATACTTAACAGTAAAGAATAGCCACAGTCCTGGGGCGACTGGGTGGCTCAGTCATTAAGCCTCTGCCTTCAGCTCAGGTCAGGATCCCAGGGTCCTGGGATCGAGTCCCACGTCAGGCTCCTTGCTCAGTGGGACGCTTCTCCCTCTCTTGTTCTCCCTGCTTGTGTTCCCTCTCTCACTGTGTCTCTGTCAAATAAATAAATAAATAAAATCTTTAAAAAAAAAAAAAAAAAGGAGTATCTGCAGCCCTGAGAAACATTTGCTGATACCAAGGCACAAGAGAAGGAATTAAATTATTAACGTCATTTTGGAGAAGATGGAATGTCTCCACATCTAGTTTTCCTAAGGCTGCCTGTAATTTCTACTCCAATTCAGACACAAGCAAACCTCTGGGAATATATGCCCAGGCCTATTTAATTCTCCAAGCAGCTGTCTTTGGTATGTGCTGAGGGCCCGCTGTCACTGCTGATTCTTCTGAGGACATTGACAAACGTGTCCCAAGTCACGCAGGGATAACCCCCCACAAATAAGCACAGGCATTACAACTGCTTAGATCTTAAAAAAAAAAAAAAAAAAAAAAATTGAGAAACAAATGAACCCATAAATCAATTAAATCTTAGCAATTGTCCTTTTAATTTAAAACCCCTGACCTCAAGGATACTGCCCGAGTCCTATTCCTCTGTGTTCTCCCACTTTTTTAACAGTATATGAGGACCAAAAGGGTAGAGAAGTATTCCCGATCCTTTATTTACAAAGAGTACCATTTTCCCCATTAATCCTACAGTGCATGCATGCAGTCATTTTGTTTGTTTCTGTAGCAACAAGTGGGAACAACAGTTCCAGGGGTCAACAAGGTCAAATGTCCAACAGATGTTGGTCCAACAACTGTCCAACACAAAACAATGAAACTGGAAGAAGTTTGAGAAGCACTAATCCAGGATAAAGCCTGTCCAAAAATCCAACTGGAAGTTTCCAGAGCTCTCAGAAGTGTATCCTTCCCACACAGCAGCCTCCACAGTCCTGAGAGTCACATTTAGAAAGGGTACCCATCATCAGTGTAAGAGCAACCATCACGGGACTTACCAACCTGAAACGGTAACAACTTGCAAGCTGACGAAACCACATTAGGCCAACCTGTCGGCATCTCAAGAGAAGAGCTCCGTGGGCAAGGAATGCAGTTGCGGCACCTGGACCTTCCTCTTTAGCACTGACAGCCCTGTCAAGTGTGCAAGAGGAAGCGAGTTCTGGGTCCTAACGGCTCCTCTGATCCTAGGTAATTCAGAGGCAGCCCGGACAGTCAGATGACATCAAAGGGAACCCACTGTTCCCATCACAACCGTGCCTCTACCTCTGCACGGACCTCACTCTTGCCGCAAGAGCACAGACAAGGTTGTTCTAACCTCAGGCGATTTCTCCCTCGCAAGTAGCTGTGGGCTCTGAGGACATCAACCCTTCTAACTTTATTCAAGCACACACCTTGCAGAGGAAAAGGATGCCCACTTCAGGAAACTCCTATGTGTGAAAAGCACTGGCAAACCTGACCTAATTTTAAAGAAGAAGGTTCCCTTTCAATGCCCAGCTTCAAGGGCTCACATCCTCTAGAACACAGATTAAATCACACCAGTTCAACACCACATTAACCACAGGAGCCAAGCTACCGTGACCAGGATCAGGACAAAAGGACATCACGCGCCTCCCGATGTGATGTACTAAGAGGCAAAGCATCATTCACGCAGCCTTCCTGACAAAAATACATGTCATCATGAGAGTGAAGAGTTACACAAACCTAAACTGCTACAAAATAATCTGCCCATATTCTTGAAAAATGTCACTATCATGAAAGGGGGAAAAAAAAGGCAGAGAAGCTACTCCCGACCAAGAGACTACAGAGATATTACAATGGCACGCAGTCTGCAGAACCCTGGGTTGAACCCTAGGTTGAAGGGAAGAATTGCTGTGAAGGACATTATTGCGGTAAGTGACAAGATTTAGATATGAACTGTATATTAGGTAACAAAAGATCAACATTATATAGGTCCTCTTTTTACAAACTGAACTCATTATGAAAAGAAAGGTTCGTGTTGATAGGGAAAACATGAAGTATTCAGAGGTGAAGTGGTATAACGTAACTTTCAGATGGCCCAGAAAATAAAAGGGATGAAGACGATAAAGCAAATGCGGCAAATGATTTGTAATTGATCATTTACATTTAAGCCACATGTGTATTCTTGCAACTTTACTCTCAGTTTGAAGTTATTTCAAAAAACAAGTCTTTTAAAACGATACAAATGCACATTGCAAAGGGTTTCCACGGAAACATCTGTCAACTAAGGCAAGGCTCCTTCCCCCTACTGTCTATATCTGTCATCATTGACTCGCCCACAGAACCAAGTGACTGTGCCCCTCTTCCACCTCCAAGCCAACTGGACACCTGGCTCCAGCTCATCCATTTAGAGGCCTCTCCTAGGCATCAGAAATTGAGATACAAAGGACTGAACCAGGAAGCTGTGAGGTGGTGAGCAAAACAGAGAGATCTTCAAGTGTGAGGTCTCCACAGGAAGTGCAGGCAAAGAGTTGATCTCCTTTTGATAAGTATAGAGGGGCTGGGACCATACAGAAATATCCCAGAGCTGCTTCTCAAAGAGCAAGCACAAGCGAGCATATACTGGGTGGTCCCCAGTGCTCTCCCAGGTACACAGTAAATGCTCAATAAAGGTCGGCTGCAGTAAAGCAGCTACACTGAATGCCACAAGGCCCACCCACTTCATTAAAGCTAGCTCACATGTGTCTGTGCCTTGGCACACAAAGCCATGACAACAGACCTCCATCAATGCAGAGGGATCACAGTCACCTTACAGTCTTCCACAAACAAGGCAGAACTCTACTGAAGTCACTTACCCCCCAATCTCATGCCTCTGTCCCTTTCTTCCCCATTAGAAGGAGTGGCTCTTTTTCTCCTCAGCCCACAGCCTCTTACCCAGGGATGAACTGGCTGTGATGCAGGATACAGCCTGTGACGGGAACCACCCCACCTCTGCAGGACATCCCACAATGTAGCCAACAGCAGCAAGGACAAGGCAGGGGCCCTGAGCAGTCAGAACACCTGCATCCTTGAGCTTACTCCAGCCACTAACCTCCCTGTCAAGCCTAGGAAATCACCATATTGGTTAGACCCTGTGGCAGATCCTTGGGGTAG
The DNA here is from genome assembly GCF_002288905.1 of Enhydra lutris kenyoni. Taxonomy (NCBI): domain Eukaryota; kingdom Metazoa; phylum Chordata; class Mammalia; order Carnivora; family Mustelidae; genus Enhydra; species Enhydra lutris. Next base: position 15,495,873 of record NW_019154115.1, on the reverse strand, counting down.
ATGGAATGTCCCCCCCAAGAGGTCCATATTGTCATCTAGAGGACCTGTGACAATGTTACATCCCAAGGCACAGCTGACTTCGCAAATAGGCTTAAGGACCGTGAGCTGGTGAGATTTTCCTAGATGAACAGGTGGTCTCAGTGGAATCAATGAGGTCCTCAAAAGCAGAGAAGTCTTCTTGGCTGTGGTCAGAGGCAGATACTGGGAAGCTGCATTTGAAGATGGGGTAACAGGGTCACCAGCCAAGGAAAGCACGTGGCCTCCAGAAGCTAGAAGAGGCAAAGGAATGGATTCCCAGAGGAATACAGCCTGCCCACACCTTAATTTTAGACCAGTGAGACACAATTCTATAGATTTGAAGTCTGGGAACACATAAGTGGTGTTTTAAGTCACTTATACTGCTGCTGCCACAGAGGACCACAAATTTAAACTGACACAGACCGTATTCCCTCATCCGGACAGGAGTGAGTTTTCCTCCTTTCTGAGAAATGGGATTAGTGGAGGCTAGAGACCCCCTCTTGACTTCCCAGAAGCCCCTGGGGCACCCCGGGACCAAAAACCTGGCCCTTTAACAGGATTTCTAAAGGGAATTAATTCACAAAACCAATGACCTCCGTAACAGACTGAACTTCCTTGATATCATCTGCTATTGTTTTGTACAATGTTTTGCCACCAGCGTTCTTTTTTCAGTAGTAAAAATAGAGTACGTCCCAAGTTAGTAATTGGCAGATCCCAGAGCACTAGCATCCAGATTACTCCAATTCATCAGAAAGCAACCCCCAGCACGCCCCCCACCCCCCGCAACTACTCCCACCCCAGAGGGCCTTAGCGTGGCCTCTGATCCCCTAGTGAAATCACCATGGCCTCCTTCCAGGTTTCTGAGTCATCCTCACCACTGCAGGACCAAGCAGCAGCAGCTGGAATGTACACTCCGCACAGCAAAGCCCAAGCCCGGCCCTGGAAATTCGGCAGCTGCACAGAGGTCAGCTGCCCTCCCGCCTCCCACCTCATTACTTTCCCTCACATCTTCTCCATTCCACTGCCCCTTTGTCTCATGGGAGCCATGCAGCTGGCCCAAATTCACACTGCCAAACGCAATTCATGGGTGCAGCCACGTGCTCCGGCTGCAGAGCCGAGCTCCGGAGCTGAGCGCCTCCACTCTCAGCAGGGCATCTGAGGGCATTTTTTATCGCAGAAATATTTTTATTGAACCAAACATCTGGAGAGACAGCTACTGTTCTGAAACTGATGTGGTCTCGTGAGTCGGGCTGGTGCCGAGCCTTGTGGCCGTTGTCAAGATGGATGTTTGAGCTTCCACTCCTTCATTCTACTGTCAGCTGCCCAGTGTGTACCCCCAAGGAGAGCAGTTCCCAGGGAAGGAGGTCCAGGCAGATCCAGGAGCAGAGAATGTAATGGCTTTTGACGGTCTTCATTGCATCTACTCAAAACCGAAGCCCACCATCAAGCCACCCAGGAGATCCATCTGGAGACCGAGAACATCACTTTTTCAAGGCAAGAGTATGTCTACACCAAGGACTTGTGCTGGAAGTGGTTCTGGCCCCAAAGAGGTCTGCTCTAAGTGCAGGAATCGGCCAGACAGGGCACCGGCTGCCATACAGAGGAGAAAAGCCTGTTATAGGGTGGGCGGATCAGCAAAACTCACCCCACAGGGAACTTTCTCAGCCTTTTCTCATCCTGTCAGCATCCACTCCTGTTCAAGAGCAGATCTGCCACAGATGCCTGCTGACTGACTCTGTCCCAGAGAAATCGGTTTCTGACAAGTGTCAGTCCTTCTGGGTGCCTGGGAGACCCTCAACACAGACAGCTCAGCGTGGCCACGGCAGGCATGTTGAGGAGTTCCCCCTCTGAGCCAGAAAAGAGGGGGAGAAACTAGACACGGGAGAGAGGCCAGGGCCACCATGGGCAGCAAGGAGCAACCTCCAGGCTGACCCATATCTTCCCTCTCAAACACGCTTCCACAGAAGTGGTCACTCCTAAGCATTTATCAACACTCCGCACCAATGGGTATAAACAAGAACAGGTGGGAGTCAGAGCAAAGGAGCCATCTGAGGGGACCAGGCAAGCTCAGAGGTTCCCCATAAGGAGTCCTTGAAGGCTGAGACATCTTGGTAAACCAGCAGAGAAACCAGCAGAGACATCTTGGTAAACTCCAGTGGGTTAGAGACCTTGTCTGAAGCCCTATGAACTCCCAGAGCTGGCATGGCCCTATTTTGGAAGGCTTTCAAAATGACAAAAAAAATTTTTAGATCAACATTCTGTGTTACTGAGGGCCTTCACACCCTTGTTACAAATACAAATTAAATCATCTCTTCAAAGGTCAATTTTTTAAGATATTTATTTATTTATTTAACAAATACTCATTGCAGTATTATCAAGTAGGTAAATGGGGAGACCGAGGGCACGAAGCGTGGCCAGCAAGCAGAAAGTGAAAGGTCACATATAATTTTTTTTTTTTAACAAGGAAAGATGTTAACAATTAAGAAATATGCAGTTGTTAAATTCAGGATACACTTGTATCAGCATGGAATTAATGTCTAGGATACATTTATTTTTTGAAGTATTATGCAGAACATTATACTGTATTTTGTTCAAATAACACTTTCCTCACAAAGGGCACAATGAGGACTTTAGGGGGAGTCCTGATACCACCTTGAAAAATTTTTTTCTTCCCTCAGTAAACCAAGAGGTTTAATAGTATCATTTGGTATGTTTGAGCCAGTAAGGACTCTGTCTGCAAGGAGGGAGAAGTAAAAGCTGGCAGATTCCATTCCTCCTCATTCCTTTAAGCAGCAATCACTGCCTTTCCTTTTTAGTAAAAAGAAACATGCCTCGGAGTGTCCCAAATGAGAATAAGAATTGGGATCCGATGTCACCGTGGACCCCCAATTTCAGACAAGGTAAGAAACTGGTACTAAAATAAAATCTGTTTGCTGCAGGCAAAATCACTCCACGCCCAATCCCAACCCCAACCCCAAGAGCTCCGTAACCAACACTGGCTTTGCAGGTGGGACATTCTGAATGGCAGATATGGACAGAATTTTGTCCTGATGCAGAGGCAGGAAGGATAGCAAGTAGGGACCAGAGTAGTGTTTAACACTACATTTGAAGGGAGGAAAAGCCCATTTCTCTGTCCCATAGCATCCTAAAATTTGTCACATTGTGATTAAAAAAAAAAGTACAGTCTGGTACAAAGAGGGGAAACAGTCCCAAATCTGACATTCAACACAGGCCCAGAAAGCTATAATCCTTGGCAGGGGTCGTCAATATGAGGCCTATCAATACGAAGGATCAGCAGGTCCCTTTTTAGTCATCTTTCCCTTCCTTTTCGTAAAATAACAGATTGTAAATTGCTATTGTAACTTTGCCAAGTAAAAAGACCTTAAAAAAAAAAAAAAAACCAACCTGTTGAAGCAAAGAATGTTCTTTAAGACACTTATCCAACATCTTCCGTCCCATTGGCTCTCTCCCATTATCACAAACAATTGCAGACCCCAGAGAGGAGATCTTCTGAAGTCCACAAAAGCCAAGGACACGCCTACCGTCGTGTTTACTTGCGAAGGCTTATAATTACCAGAGACCAGTGTGACCACAGTTACCACTAAGTGTTTGCTCAGGGATCCATCAGCAGTGCCCGTTAATTCTTTGCTCTTCAGATAGGTTAGTTTAGATAAGCAAATGGAAGAAGGAAATGACTTCGTGGGGGTCGTTTAACACATGTTTATGGGGCTCAAGGCTGAGTGCTGGGTCCCGGGATACAAGGATGGAGGAAGCATAATCCCGGTCCTCAAGGGACTCATTTCTACAAAGAAACTGGCCTCAAACAAAAGGAAAGAGCTCGGCTGGAGGGAATGGAGCCAGAAACAGGTGGAAAAGGACACTTCAGCCAGACCTCAAGTGAGCAGCTGGGCTATGTACATCGTACTGTAAGAGCATCATATCTACAAGCAATCTCTGTGCCAGGAAAAGTCCCTGCCCTCCTTTTGCTGTTGAGGAAACAAACCCAGAAAATAGAAGGCCAAACAGAGGAGCCTCACCAGAACCTTGAAACCCTAACGCACTACAGTTGCAAATCTGACCCAGAACAGAGAAAACAATCCTGAGCAGAGAAAGGTTATTTCATGATTGTCTTTGTTTTTTTGTTTTTTTTTTTTAAGATTTTATCCATTTATTTGACAGACAGAGATCACAAGTAGGCAGAGAGGCAGACAGAGAGAGAGAGGGGGAAGCAGGCTCCCCATTAAGCAGAGAGCCCGGCGCAGGGCCGGATCCCAGGACCCCGGGATCATGACCCAAGCCGAAGGCAGAGGCCTCAAACCACTGAGCCACCCAGGCGCCCCATGATGTCTTTGATACAGCAATCCCGCACAGGGGCCAGGAAATGGTCAGCCTGACCCCTCGCCTTCTGCCTCCAGCCATGAGCTCTGGATGACTAGGTTGTAGCACCGGCTCTGGGGATCACCGGGAGCTATCAGTCCCCTCGGAGAACTGGCCCACTGAGGCTGGCTGAGGCTAGCAGAGGTGGCACAAAAAGTGGGCCTCCTACGTGAATATACAACTCTTTCTGGCCATTCCCACCCCACACTGACAGAGGTCCTCCCCTAACTCAAGAAGCTGGACTGCCTATAGAGGCAACACTTTAAAACTGACGCACAGGGAAAGGCCATATCCTTGAGGAGCACGAGAGTGGGAAAGATGGAAGAAAACATTAATAATCAGTAACTCCATCTTGCTACCAGCAGTAAAAAACCCATTTTTAGTGGGGATTCAGGTGGTAAAGGCCAGAGGAGGGAGAGCTCAGCCTGAAAGCCGGACACCAAAGGCACCTGCTGTGTGATGCGGCGAGTTCCTTCATCCCAGCCTCGGTGAAATGGTGACTGCCCGCCTCACAGGCTGGAGGGAGGGCTAAGACACAAGGCTGTGTGCCAGGATCTTAGCCTAGCACCTAGTACACTGTGAGTACTCCCTCAATGGCTGTTGGAACTGCTAACTACTCAAGTGGTCTGTCCAGGTGGTTTCTCGGGAGATCAACAGGACTTCTGAGACCTCCCCCCACCACCCTACACACAGCCCTGGAGCAGTTCCCCAAAGGTCACACTCAAAGGCAAATGTCCTGTGCTCTGAGAACCTTAGACCTTACTTCTCCAAACACGATCCACACAACGGTAGCACGGACACCACTGGGAACTTGTTAGAAATGCAGACTCCCAGGCCCCACCCAGACCTACCCAGTCAGGACCGGCTTTTTAATCAGATCCCCCAGTCCACACTGCTTTAGAGCACTCAGAACAAAATCATCCACCCAGTTAGGGCTGTGACTGTGACTGTGACAGTGTAGTTTTTACTTGGTCTTTCTCTTCCTTCCTGGAAGTTCCATGACCGCCCACACTGTGCCTACCTTAGCCACTGGCATATAGCACTCCATTCATTCACGTGAAGAATATTTGAGTATGAACGAGTCATCTACCAGATAACAAGAGACCGAGCCTGTTTTAAGTGCACAGCAAAATGCAGGCAAGGATGTAAGAGAAATATGAAGACACAGAATATGGGGAGGAGCCAGGGGAGGGGGGAAGAGGGTCTTTAAGGGAGTCAGATAAGGTGTCTCTGAAAGGGAGGGTAACATGAGGACAAGACAGGATAGATGAGGAGGAACACGTGGGCTAACAGGACGGCAGGCAGAAGCACAGCACCTGCATTTGCCCCATGAAGAGGCCGTTCCTGTGGGCTAGTAAAGATGGACAGTCAGTATTTGGCCCTGGTGATAGAACAGAGAAGCCCTAAGCAGGCAGATTTGGAAGGCCTCGTGCCCTTTATGGCTGCTAGGGGCAGAAAGGTCACATCTGTGGTCACAGCTGCCATTTCCAAGGATCCTGGAGCTGGGTGTGAGAAAGGCAGTCCCTCTGGGAGAGCTGGCAGGACGGTGGGACTACTGGCCACAACCCTCCAGCCCTCAAATTCCACAGGTCTATAGTTGCATGCCAAGTAGAAACGTGCAGGTTACTCACTGTTTGTGACAAGCTAATCCAGGAGTTCGTGGGCAGCAAGACAGCCAAGGGTCCAGGAACCCAGCCCAGATGTTACCCTACAGCAGCACGCTGGCGAAGAGGAAACAAATGACATGTGTCAGGGCAGGTGGCTACGTTAGTGGGTATACGATGTGTTCCCAACACTGAAGGACACCGGTGGGGCTCTCATGAGAAAGTGGGCAGAAAAACACTTCCGAGGCAAGTGGTCTCTGGGCACTGTGCAGTACCCCCAAAGGGACAACCCGTCTGTCTTCAGTCTCAGGAGGGGCACCACCCCACCCCCAGCAGCCCAAGAGCAGCCCCAGAGCAACCCCTCGACAGATCCACCCAACATGGGGCCCCGGCTGCATAGTGTCCTTGAGGTCATTGTACCCATCCTGTCTTTACAGAGGAGAGAAATCACGACCAAGAGGAGCTGTCTTGCCCAAAATTAGCAGCAAGTAACGGTAACACCAGGAATGGAATCACAGAATCAAGTCTATAAAGTTTAAATTTACCTGTAAATTACTTTCCTTAATAAAACTCAGTTTCTAAATGTTACTCTTATTCCATCTGGCTGTTAACCAATGAAACAAGACAGAGCAGCCTGCGTTTCCAAATCTTAATCCTTCCCCTAAATTCTCCCCCACCCCCCCAATCCCCAAAGACTTCAACTGCCTAAGTGAAACTCCTGGTTTTCTTCAAAAACAACATGTAAAAGAAAAAGGAAATCATTCACATTTGAGTATGAGAAGTTTAAAAACCTTATAAACAAACAAAAAAACTTAACACCTAAAAAATCTCAATTTGTGAACTATAAGGAACACAGAACCAGAACAAAAGCTCCTTTTCCAGACATCGGGTTTACAGATCCAAGAGGCCAGAATCCATCAAGGAAATGCTCCAAGACTAAGTAGGGCATTTCAAAATGGGCGGGCTAAGACTGTTGTCAACGGTCATTTCGTTCAAATGATATGGATGCTCAGAATGCTAATTCTCTAGGAAAGGAGTCTCATTATGTTTTTAAGTTAATCTTTATCCAATTATATATTTAAGCCATAATCATGGAAATAGCTCCTTCCCTGGGATTTTAGTTCCAGCTGAGCCCGACAAGTCAAGGCATCCCTGGGCACATCACGCCGAACTCTGCTGTCCTGCCGTCACCTCCTCCATAAAAAGAACATGAAGCTCAGGGGTCCCGCAGCTAAGGAACTCAACAATTGCCACACATTGCTGGAATAAAGCGGAAAGTAACCTCATGTTAAGTTAGGTCACACACAGCATCATCACTCCCTACTCTGAAGAAGCGAATGTCCCTCATTATAGATTTAAACTGCCACATCTCTCAAGGAAGTGACTAGGAAGTTTGTCCTAACAATAGCTGTATTCTGTTTCTAGGCAGTGAACGTCACAGTGACACATGTGCCCCCACCCTCACTAAATGGGTATTTGGATGTGTTTCCACAAAGGTCCATCATTTATAAGGCCAAGGTTAGGGTTTCTCTTGCATCAAATAGAACTTTGGCAGTGAGGTCATTTGTTTTGAAACTACAGCAACCATCCCAATCCCGCCCCTACCCACACCCCACCCCCCATTCTGGCATTCTCGTTAGTTAACTCTGGGTCAAGAAAAGGAGATGCAGGTTTCAGAGAACATGTAAAGTCTGCTGGGCCACCCGTGGGACAGTCAAGAATTCCACCCTGGACAATCCGTGGTATAACTTACCGCTCATTTCCCTTTCAACACTCAGGCACGCTCAGACGTACAAAGTCAACGCAGACACACCAGCAGACTGAACGTATTTCAACAAGTCTTCCACAGTTCCAGCATTCATTAAAAAAAAAAACAAAAAAACACAACCTACCATGACGGCTGCGTAGTTCTTAACCTTATGGAGAAGGAGGGTCCACCAAGTCCTCTGGAAGGATCACGGACGCTTTCACCCAAAAGCATAGAATGCATGCAGTTTCAAAGAGTTCAAAAGCCACCTGAAGTTTCTCTCTGTATGTCTGGCTAAGGACGCCTGCTGAATTGAAACGTTATAAGGAGTCCCCTATTCTAGTTCTCTCTGAACTTCCTATGACCCCTTTGTAAATGGGGGTGTGAATGACAACCCCATTTACAAAGTGATACACCAGAGCACGGACAACTGAGAAAATTGGCTTCTGGTAGCATTTCTGGTGGAAAAAGTCAGACCCGCAGCTATCAACGCTCACAACAGCATGAGAGCTCTCGGCACCTCTGGGGATCCTTTGCCGAACACTTTCAGCAGGAAGCTTCCCAAAGCTCTGTTTGTACTTGGTCAGTGATTTTTCGAAACCCAGAATGAAATGAACATCAGGGAACAAAAATACACATTATGTAGGAATGCCTACATAGGTACTAACAATAAGAAAGGCAGTATTAGTCCCAACATAAAGTTAAGACACTTGTCACCTCTGAGATCATGGGGGAATCCTGTTCTGTATTTGTAACACTGATGGCTTAACCTGGTTGTAGGCTTCACGGACGTTCATTTTCCTCTTCACACTGTACCTAGACACTTTATACACTCTTCTATGGATAGGTCACAAAGCAATGTTTTTTTTCTTTTACGGGGGCGTTGGGAGTCAGGTCAATGACAAGGACTCTTAGCCCCCATTTAAGACACACCAGCAAGCCTGTGGAATGAGGTCTGTGTTTGTCAAAGGGTGGGGCCCACAGAGGAACAGTGAACATTCTGGCCCCAGGGGCACTGTCTATAAATACATTTTCATTTTTAAACGTCCACGCCCTGGGGCAGTCCTGTGCTCTGGGGCTGAGGCCACGCTGACCTCTGGTGCTGCCTGTCAGTCTGGGAAAAGCTAGTGTTGGGTTTCTGCAAACCCAGTGGTCTTTCCTCTTACAGGCTCTGCCGGCCTATTCCTGTGGCACATTCTGTTACCAGGAACCAGCTCAGTCTTCCTGATCAGCTGAGAAGGCAGTGAAGGCCCGGAGGCCGCAGCAAGTTTGGAGGAACACCTGACCCCTCCCCCTCTTCATCTGGCTACAAACGCCAGGGTTGCTTCGGTATTCTCCTTCGGGTGCCTCATCAATACTTGACCTTCCTCGGGAGAATTCTGCTCATTCAGGGGGTGGTCAAGTGACCTGCTTACCAAAAAATAGGTGAGGTGTCTGGAGACATGAGCAATCGAGTTTCAATTCCTAGCCCTTTGCACACACTTACCCATATCATCTTGGCCAAATAAGAAGCGCATGCAATTCAGAAACAAGCCCTCTTTTTTTTTTTTTTTTTTTTTTTTTTTTTTTAAAGACAAAGGTGTCACGTTTATCTTTTGGTTATAATAGCCAATCATGGCCACCTTGACATTCAACGACATTGTCACCATTTTCGGACCTCTTGGATGGATACCCTGGGTAGACACTGCGTAGCCTGTGCCTAAAAAGGAAGTGCTGCTGTCCCCCACCTCCTCTGAAAAGTCTCTTCTCCTTGCTCAAATCTGGTTTAAAAAAGCAAAAGCCCAAGTAGGAATACAGAACCCACTCTTTAATAGGTCACTTTCTTTAGAAGTAAACCTTCCACGGGATCCTGCCATCTCTGGAATCCAAGACAGGCCTGGCGTTCCTGTGTGTGTGTGTGTGTGTGTGTGTGTGTGTGTGTGTGCATCCCTGCCAGCTTGAGTGTGTGTGTGTGTGTGAGCGTACATGCGAGTGCACGCACATGCATCACAAGCCCAACATTCTTCTGATGAATTCAAAACAATAGCTTCCAGGGAAACCATTGCTAAGAGTTCAGGAAAAGTAAAGGCCTGCCAATTCCAGGAGGACAAAGGGTTTCAGCAACCAACAAGGGAACCAAATGATCTCATGCCCCTTTCCCACTGAGACTCTAAATGGGACCCTTCTCAAATTCAGAGTGCTCACTTACAGGCACAGTCACTGTTTCCACCCAACGGGACCCACGGGGGAGGAGAGCTCAACCGGGGAACGGATTCCAGAGGTAGCTTTATGATGTCTACCCCAGACAATCTGCAGACAAGGCCCCTCAGCCAAGGAGGGGGCGGACCCTCGTGGTGAGAAGTAAGACCCTGGCATTAGTCACTGCATCTAACAGCTAGTTCCTTTCCACCAAGGTCCAGGCCAGGACTCAAAGTAAACCCTCCAATGACAGCCCTGCATTTCTGGGGCATGGGCCTGTGCTCAAGTGTCATTCCTAGTGATTTCCACATGCCTTGGAGGACTCGGGCAGGAAAAGGCCACACCCCCAGGCCTCAGGTGCCTCTCACCGCAGGCCCTGGGTGATGGGATGGCCCCCAGCCCCGAAGCGGTGGGTGGGAGGCACGAATGTGGCTCTGCTCCTGCAGTCCTCACGTCTGCCCCTTTTATTACACACCCAGATGACAGGCACTGCGCTAAGTGCTAAGAGAAGTCAGTGGTTACTTTTAAGGGCAAAAGGTTTTAAAGAGTCTTCCCTGCAAAAGCCCCCACACCTGCCACACACACACACACACACACACACACACACACACACACACACACACAGTAGTAGCCATACTTCTGGTATCTTCGGAGATACGAGATTAAGACGAAAATGCTCTAAAATAAATTTTCAATCAACCTCACTATTTCCTCCATACATTTTTAAAATAGCGGAGTAATTCCAGTACAGTTTTATTCCATAGGCAATACTTGACACAGAAGGATTAAGGATCCCTTGACTAACTCCCACACATGACAGCCTGTGTTCTGCCCCGAACTAGGGCTGGGGTTGCAGTTGGGGGATAAAAATGACCCCAAAAAAGCCCCGAAATACTGGCCGTACTTCAAGGCTATTGGAAGGCAACTTTAGGTCTCAAGTGAAGGTAGAAAATATTTTTTAAGTAAGCCACAACCTGCATCATCTCCCACAGCTGGGGGTCTTCTCCTGTGCCCCATCCCAACCAGTGCCCACCCAATACATTCTCCTGTAATTCCCTGTGGACATTTTGGGAAATCCCCACCAGCGTGCTCTTCATACTGTTCTAGAATCCTAATCCTCTCTCCTCTCCTGTCTCAGCCTGGAGCTCCTATAGAGCAAAGACTTCTCCTGGAGGCATCCCTCGCACCCTACCCAGGGTACGCAGTAGGCTCAGAACAAGCAAACACTGAGAAGGGGGAGGAAGGATTCTTGACTGAGAACTTCATAGACAATTAACATAAGTTAAGAATTTGGGGAGGAAGAAGAGTGTGACTGGACCTCCTCCAAGTACAGCATAACTCAGTGATTCCACGTTCACGTTTGAAAACTTACAACTGTAATAAAGATACAAAAAGAAAAAAAAAAAATCAACAGTCTTCCCAAAGGCTGAGGCTGTATAGGCAGCCTGGCTTCCCCATCTGTCAGTCTGACAACAGCAGAAAGACCCGAATTTTGACTCAAAGGTGTTCATTTTCTTCTTCCCTGTGCCTTTCTGTCCTGCCTGCAATGCTGCCTTCTCTACCTCCTTCCCCCCTTCTCCCCTGGGTGTGTTCTCCACACATTAGGAGTATATTTCAAATTTCTTACCTTGGGACAGGAGGCCCTGCACAGTTAGATCCCTACCTGATTTCCAGACTCAGCCCCTTCCTACACACACACACACACACACACACACACACCCCACCCCCACCCCCCGCCTCCACCAACCACAAACCAGACTCCAGAGTGTTCTGGGATTCTCTCCGCCCCACCACTTCCTGCCTTCACTCACCCACTTTGGGGTCTGTGCCCAAGTCCCACTCCTTTTAGGAAAGCCCAACCAGCATCACCGGATATAAATCTACCTTCCCCCAAAATCCAGCTCACATTCCGCCACCAGCCCTAAGACAACCCCTTTAATGCTCCCCATCAAAATGAGTCTTTCTTTCCCTTACATGCCTTACCCTTTGGTCTCACTGTGGCAGACTTCAGACCAGAGAGTTAGCTTCTGGGTACCTTTCACCTCCCTGAGAGATCCTGGCGGGCCAGGAAGCCACCACCTTTACCTTTGTGCCCAACACAGCATCCAACATCAACCTTGGCCAACGGTGAGGACTCCGTTACCTGTGAAGTGACCATGCCTTCGTGTTTTGAGGGTTCTTATGGGTGGCTCTCAGGGTGCCCATTTTAGAATCTAACCAAGCACACTGACAGCCCGAATACAAGGACAGGTTTGGGGGTTTTTTGGTTCTTGCTTTTGGTTTTTTAAGAGTTTTACACACACACACACACCCTGCACTAGCGTAAGTATTCAATCTCATCAGTCCACCCCATTCAGGCTCTATTTCCCCAAGGGCCAAACACCTCACTTTCTCTCCAAAGCCTGTGTTCCTCCGGGACCTACTCAGAAAGTATGTGACTTTGGAATGCACAGGCACACTTTCCTTTATGAAGGACACAGCTTCTGGGGAAGGAGCCTGTTAAAGCAACGACATTTATACATTCACTCTGTAGCCACGGATTTCTTGAAACAGGTCAACCTCCACACTTTTTCATCTGATTCATTGGGTGTGCCCTGTGGGTCTAGAATTTACACCATTCCCTTGGCCCTAAAATCCATTTGCTTATGAACAGATAGAAATGGCCATGTTGTTAATGCTCATCCCAGATGAGAAGTCTGCTTACATGCTCCAAGGAAAATAAGGAAGCAATATAGGACCCCAGTCAAGAAGCCTCTGGAATCTTTTTCCAAACACAAATGTTTCTCATTTGGTCCAGGCTCTGTTTCAATTACACGCTGAGAAAAGACAAAAACCTCACTACCACCCACTCCTGCCTTCATGAAGACATTATAAATTATCTTTGTTATGTCATACAGTAAAGTTGCCTCACATCAGGTATGTTGACAAATGGTTACAGGAGCAGTTTTGCTCAACAGCTGCCTTCATTCGTAGGTGTTCTTCATTCCTAGGTGTCTGCCAGGAATCCGCCTTACTGCTCTCCAGAATCCGGACAGCATGGGAATGTGGGTACAGTCTGAAGTCTTTGACGTTAATTTCCAAAGTACGGTCATGAAGAGTCATGAACGTCATCACCCAAAAACAACTCCTTTGTACCATTAAATAACTTCAGAAACAAAAATTGACTGTCTTACAGATGAAATTGTCTTACTCTTCTAAATTTTCCCAGCTAGGTAATTTCCCCAGTCGGTAGTTTTAACTTTCAACATTGGACTCCAAGGCCAACCCCATTGTTGCCATTTCAAATAAATTTACAGCAGCATGCTATCTCCTCTGGCACATTTTGTAGATTAGGTCAACTCTCAGGTAACATGTTTAAATCTCCAGTGTCCCACAACAGCACAACCATACCCTTTTCAGTGTTGGTTACAAGCTAATACAAGCCAAAAGCTCTCCCACTGAAGCCGAAAGGAAGGAAGGTAAACTTTTAAGTACATGAACTCTTAAAGGCTAGACAACCTTTATTATTGTGATCCCTTTTCCCCTAATGTCCTCTCTGTTGTTGAGCATGTGAACTTACCCTAGAATCTACCCTAGATCACTTAAACCAAGGATTTTTTTTTTTTCCCCACCAGAAATTTTACATGTAGAAATAATTTTGGTGAACCCTGGGCCCATGACTTAGCAAACTCAGCCAGAATTCCAACAAAATGTGGGGGCGGGGGGAGGGAAGCACCTGGCATTGAGAAGAAATTCTTAGCAAGCATGAGATTGCCTTCATTTATTGAGTTCAATGTTCTAGCTTAAATTCAGATCATGCAAATTTTGCACTTATTCAATACGTGCATGCTGGCTTTCATTCAAAAGTAACCTTGTGTCTTCCAAATCTCCTGAGCAAAATCGGGGCTCCAGTGAGAGTCTTGGGTTTATCCCGTGGTCTCATATACCCTGCTTCACCACCCAGCACTTCACCCGCATCCAGCAAGCAGGAATCTTGACCTTGCCCTTTCTTCTAAGACTAAGGAAACTACTGGCCAAATATTTGGTGACCTGACCAAAAGAGTGGAAGGCAGGCCCACGTACAGCACCCGGGTCTCCAGGCTCTTAATGGATGCTCTACTCTTCACATCCACTGATTCACAGCAACTCCCGAATTCATAAAGTCATGGTCTCCTTCAATTTCTGCACCCACATCTGCTCTGTATTTACAGAAGTTGAAGTTGTTAAGTGTTCTCTCCCAAACTTACCCTAAGGTTTGAAAAATGGGAGACCAATCCATCACCATTTTCAGGTTGCCCAAGTCTCCTTTGCCTTCAGAGCATTTTGATTTCTCCCCTAGTCACTACGCACCTCGTCTCTATGCACAACCATTAGCTAAAAACAAAAGTACAAGCTGCTTAGTGGAGACAAGTCCTCTGTGTCCAAACTCTAAGGAGAAAACCACAATCAAATCTGCTCAAGGGAAAACAGTTCAGACTCAACAGTTCAGTTCAGGCCTGTGTTTATCGCTTTCTTCTAAATGGCCTTTGAGCCAGTTTTATGTACTGTAAGAGCTTTAGTAAACACTATTTTAGCTGTGTAGTTGACATTTCAAAGCAAAAACAAAAAAAAAAGTGCGGGGGGAAGGGATAGGGTTCAAGCTATCTAAGAGTTCTGTTTATGAATTCCCAGGGTCATCATCTACAACTGAAACAATGGTGGTCAACCGGGAAGAATCCTCCCCCAACAGGAGATATTTGTCAATGCCTGGAGACATTTTCAGCTGTCACAACTGAAGGTGCGGTTGAGATGTGGGTTAATGGCAACTAGAGGGTCGAGGCCATGGATGGTGTTAAACATCCTGTGACACCCAAGGCAGCCTCCACAACAGAATCATCCAACACAAATGCCAATGGCATGGGGGCTCAGAGCCCTTACTAAAATACAAGAGGCAGGAAGAATACTCAGGCAACGTCCTAAGTCCTAATTCTTCCTCTGGGGGGCTGTCTGGTCTGGACATAGCACCTGAATTTCTAGGTCTCTGGTTCATTGTCATTTAATGACAATGTTGGCCCACTTCAGAGATTTTGCAACCTCTACCACAGACTCAACCATTACTTCTCAAAGCCTTCCAGGACAACGGTTCAAACCTGGAGCTACTAGTGGTCTCTTACCCTAACACCTATAATCAGGGCCACTTCCCCACCAGTGTTCTCTCAGCCCTATCTCACTTCCACTGGGAGGAGAATTAAGGCTGAGAACAACTTATTTCTCTCTATCACCACCCACCAAATAAGTCCCTGATGACCTCCTCAGGTCACAGAAATGAAAAGCAGAGAGTTCCTGGACCTGAGGAGCTCCTTCCAACTCTAAAATGATTCTTTGCAGTCAACAAACTAAGGACCAATGTGGCAACTTTATTTTGAATTCTATATTCTTTTTTAAAAAATTTTATTAATTGGGGGCGCCTGGGTGTCTCAGTGAGTTAAAGCCTCTGCCTTCCGCTTGGGTCATGATCCCTGGGTCCTGGGATTGAGTCCTGCATCGGGCTCTCTGCTCAGCAGGGAGCCTGCTTCCCCTCCTCTTTCTCTGCCTGCCTCTCTGCCTACTTGTGATCTCTGTCTGTCAAATAAATAAATAATAAAATCTTAAAAAAATTTTATTAATTGACAGAGAGAAAGAGATCACAAGTAGACAGAGCAGCAGGCGGAGAGAGACGGGGAAGCAGGCTCCCTGCTGAGCAGAGAGCCCTATGTGGGACTCAATCCCAGGACCCTGAGATCATGACCTGAGCCGAAGGCAGAGGTTTAACCCACTGAGCCACACAGATGCCCCTCGAATTCTGTATTCTGCTTTGCAAAAATGCGTATGCAACAAAGTGAGACAGGTTTGCAATAGAATTAGAAGGAATAACACGGGTACAACTGCACTCAATGATGTATATGGTTTTTGCATTTTCATAATGCTTGGCAACCATAAATCCACCTGCCACCCCAGCTTAGGGGATAGACTCAGAATCAAGTCATTGTTTTATGGATGGAAAAACTATGCCACCATCTTGCCATTCCCGAAACCTTGTCTCCTGGCTCTAGCTGAATAAACGTCTCCCACGAAAGAAACCACATTAATGGAGAGGCTCCCGAATGGCCTCTAGAACCAAAGAACACAGAACTGTTTTCCAAGTAAACTTCTCACTTTCAGAAAGAGGGATTTAACACGTCTGACATGGGGAGAGGATTAACATCTTTAACTACCTCCGTGAGTTCACCATTGTGCACGTGTTCCTCGGACAGTCCAAGACAGGGAACCACCCACCCCAACACACTGCAAAGGAATCTTACTGTCCCCATCACGCACAAATCCAAGGGTTCTCTAGATCCCAAGCTGGGACAGAGCAGTGGGCTAAAGGAAAAAATGGGAGGAAACATCCAAAAGAGGAACCAAGAGGGAAGCTGAACTTCTAAGGCTAAAAGGCACACAGCCTAGGAGCTAAAGTGTCTCATAACACATTTCATTCACTTCAAACAAAAACAACAACCAGTCACCACGAATTTCCTAGTACATCCATCATCCATAAACCCAATCAGAGAGGTAATCCAAAGACTGTGGAGGGGGAGGGGGGGACCAGTGCAAACACCACCGATGGCAACAGAGGGTTAATGTCCCAGAGCCAGGCTTCCTCTCAGCAAGCACAAATCTGAATTCGTAATAAAAATGCTGAAGGACTTAGTCACAAGCCCTCCCCTCAGCCATCAGAAGGAATGGCAAAAATGCTGAGTGAATGCTGGGAGCCAGAACGATTCCATTTTCCTTCTAACTGCGCAAAGAATTTGCATTTAAAATGAGCATTTCATCAGACCTTCCAAGAATGCTTGATATTTGGCTGCTACAAGAATAAAAGTGATCCACTGCAACTCCAAGTTTCTAATTATTTACTCGCAGCCCAAGTAGATTCTTCCAAATCAGAACTGAAAATACAGTCCAATCACATAGAGAAAAATATGGATGAAAGGGTAACTTCCTATTGCCTAAACTCTCCACGAAGCTCACTGTAATTTCTATATGGTTTCCCATTTACAAGCAAAGTAGTATCAGGAAATGAAGATTTGTTCTAAGAACTCAAAAGACAAGTGTTGGGAAAGTCCAACACTTTTTGTTCAGCAACCAAGTGCTGCGTGTCAGCCGGGAGAAGCACGGGGTGCTGGAGCAGAGCGAAGCATGGAGCCCAATGGCAGGAAAAGCCCGGATGGGCCCCGGGCCAGGAAGGCCACCGCCTCTATTCACAGGATCGGTCCTTCACCAGCACTGCTTCTCAGCATCCACATCTGGAAAACAGAGCTGTCACTTGTTTTGAAGGAGGGTGGAAGCAAAGAGAGGATTCGGGGGGCAACACCAGGGAGCGCCTCATCACCCCTCAGCCACCAGAGGCGGGGTCAGAAAGAGGGGAAGTCAGTGGGTGGCTTCAGCCTTGCTCCCTAAGAGGGACAGTTTTCAGTGGTTTATTAAATACAGCAGAGCCTTTCATCTTTTTCACTCACTATGAACACTGGCGGGTGGAAAGAGGATACAAAAACATCAATGGAAGTTCAGAAAAGGGTTACCAGAGTCATAGGGCTGGGGGAGAGGCAGGAGGCACCCCTGTTCTGAAGGGGAATAAATCCTCCCAACCAGCCACAGGGCCTGTGGCCACTGCCAACAGCCCAACTGTACAACAAAAAGGCAATTCTTGGGAGGCTCAAGTTGTTTTAGTGTCTCCTTCCACATCCTCCTCCTGACGACGGGGGTGGCTGCTCTGTGGCCAGGATAGATTTTCACCAGAGCTCCGTTTCCCAACAAGGGCATTTCAATTAAAGATGAGACCCAAAGCAATGCAATAGGAAAAGAGAAATCTGAGGATGCAGTCCGGCATGCAGGCTCCACGTGGTTCCCATTCCCACCAAATCCTTGCACCAAGCTGGCTTTGGGTTTTCCTGTCCGAGAAGGGAGGCCTGGACCAGCCGGCACAGCCACACCCCCAGCTCAGGGCCTTTGCCTCCTGCTCCTCTCCCCATCACCTATAGCACTACCCCACCCTCCTCCTAAACACAGTAGACTTCCTGCCTCCCTGCGGTAGGATCCTCTCCAACATCCCTGCCTGCAAACCCCCAGGCTAGGAATCTCCTCCCCCACGGTCCAGGAAGGGAAGCTAAGGGCTCAACACCAGGAAGTGAACAGCAGTGGTGAATTCTAAAGCAGACTCCCCTGACCCACGGAGCGCCAGCCAACCCTGTGGCTTACTTTCACTGGCCCTCCCACAGGCCTCTCAGGAAACGGAAGCCAAGGCAGGCTCCACTGTGGACAGCATAGAGCCTCAGGGCAGGGCCTGCCACCTGGCCCTCTCCTTCTGTGAACCTACACTCCACAGTGCTCCCTCTGTGATCTGTTTCCGAAACACATCAGCCCTCCTTCCTGACTTCTACAAAGCAAAGCATCCTGGACCGTGAATTACTTCACGTGCTCAGAGAGGATCTAGCCAACACCTGTATTTCCCTCTCCTGTGCTGACCCAGCCACTCCTGGGTCCGTCGCAATCCCCATCAGAGCTTCTAACTACCTCTAATTAATGTCCCTCTGTTGTAAATCAATTTCAAAGGACATGCAAGGCTCAAAGGAATAGTGGAAAGGTAGAGTTACCATTTAAAAAATACTTCACCTTTTTTGAATAACACACATTCATATTTTGGTATCCTCTTATTTTTCTGCCCTGTAAGGTAGAAAGAGCAATTAAATGGTCTTTTTTTTTTTTTTTTTTTTTAAACCAGACCCACTGCTTGCCAGATGTGGCTGTGCCGGCTGACCACGTGAGTTAGCAGACTCTTGGAATGGTGGTTTAACAACCAAGGCCTCCCATCACATCCCCTGTCACCAGGGAGAGGGGGCAGGAGTGGAGAATAGAGAAAGAAAGAAGAAATGCCCCAGGCTAAGCGGATCTGGATGCCAGAGAGGACCACTCAACACTGCATCAACCCCACATTTTTTTTGAAAGGTTTATTTGAGAGAGAGAGACACAGACAGACAGACAGAATGAACACATGCATGGGTGGGGGGGGAGAAAGGGAGAGGGAGAATCTCAAGCAGACTCCCCATTGAGCATGGAGTGCAACATGGGACTTGATCCCAGGACCCCAAGATTATGATGTGAGCCAAAACCAAGAGCTGGATGCTTAACCAACTGAGCCACCCAGGCGCGCCCCCCCCAACCCCACATTTCTTATTCATATACAACCCTACCCCACGTCAGGGTTTCAGAGACATTCCACAAATGGTACAGAAAAACCAGAACCAACTGGACACATCCCTTTTGACAATCAGCATGTCCCTTCTCACTACACCAACTCAGGAGGACAAATGCCAAGCACAGAAGGACTCCCAATGGGAAAGACTGCAAACTTACCATTTCTAATACCCATCTCAAGGAATCAGGGAGAGGCAGGCAGATGACCCTGCCTGATCCTCAGCACGCAGAGAAACTGGAGAAAGGCCTGGGCATAAAAGCAAGCTTTGTCCCCACTCGCCATCCCTATGCAAGCCCTTGCTCGGGACGATGCCAGCAACAACCAGAGCAGGCTGCTCCGGGAGCCAGCCGCCAATAAAGGCTCCATTGTTGCCTCCTCTGAATCTCTCCAAATCCCAAGATGGGGAAGCCAAGGCCCAACAACTGGTGGTGAGGCAGAGTGAATCAGACCTGACTGTCCCATCACCATCACTTAAGGGAAGGTTCTTTCGTTTTCCCCAGCTTTCTGGAAGACCTGCTTCCAAGCTATGACTATTTATACCACACAGGTAGCTCAAGTCATCCCAAGCCACAAAAAGAAAACCACCCCAGACAATTTGTCCCGGGTGCTCAAGGCAGGAGATGACAAATGAGAGGCCCACCTATAGCAGGCAACGAACGAGGCAAAACGGGACTTGGCCACCCATCCCTGGGCTCTTCTACCTGGTAGCTGGTCCCCACAGATGTGCAAGCAACCCCTTGCTTGCCCAGTCACACTGCCACACACCTCCCCTTTGTCAAGGACCTCAGCTTGTTAGGGCTTTGTAACGGGGGGAGGGATGGTAGAAAGCACCAACACACCCCAGGCAGCCTCCTGTCCCTCCATATTCTGGTACATCCTGTTCGCAGCAGGAACTCTCCCCATGCAGAGCCACCCTCCCAGGGAGGCAGCTCATTTCAAGAGGTTTTCAGCCAGCAAGGCCTGACCCCCGAGGAAGACGGGGCCCAGTGCCCCTGCAGTCACCTGTCTCTGCCTTAACAGGCACCTCAAACATCTCCAGAAAACTCCAAGGAGATCCCCTTTCACTCCAGGGCACAGGCAAGCTCAACAGCACAAACAGGTTGCTCAACACTTTGTAAGGCACGACGTCCTACCAGCTAACCCTCTCCCACTCTGAATCCACACCCCACAGCCTTGTGGCCTAATGCTAGCTTGTCAAGAAGGCCTGTCTGCATGCTTCCCTACAGCAAAGCAGCAAGAAAAAGCAGAGCTAGGGAGAACCTGGGCTGGGAGGCACAAACACAGAGGGCCGCAAGCCCTAAGCACAGAAATGGCCACAGATATCCATACTTCCAGTCTCCCAGAGTGATGGGAGCCTCTGAAAGCATACTATGTGATAAGCCCTCATTCCCATCCCCATCCACCGGGAATCTAAAATTAGCCTGAAAAAGCATGTCTTCAGCCCTGTGTCTCCTACGCTACACCTGATAAGTGTCACTGCCCCCTCTGGCAGTAACTTGTCTTGGGGAGTGCTATAAATACCAAAGCCTACCCAATGTGAATTATGAATACCAGGAATAGTTTCAGGGTTTCCAGGCACTGGCTGTGTGACAGGGGTGTCAAATTCAAAGTCGCCTATGCAAGATGCCGACCCAGAGAACACTCAAGTCCCCTGGGCCCGGCCCCGCCTTCTAAGCCCTGGGGAGGCTCCACTGGAGAGCACATCTGCCTCCCACATGGCCAAGGCTGCTCCCGCGGCGGTTCTAGAAATCCCGCAGATGCTCCTGGCCTCGGGTTTCCCAGCTCGGAAGTCTGACGGTCTAGAATGTAGTCAACTTCAAGTTACCTCAAAGGACAGTAGGGTGTCAGCCTTCCTGGATACTTAGAGCTCATTCAGAGCTTTTAAGGGAGAAGGCGCTCGGAAACAAAAGTCTGGAGGGGAAGCAGATAGCGACTGGATAATCTTTGGTCTCCCCTGAAGCTTGCATCCAGAGGGCGTTTCGTTAGATGTTTGCGGAATCATCTTCAGGTATTTGCCTTGCAGAGGTTCACAACTGCAGAATCCTAACCCCCACCAGGAGCTGGGCTAGCAACCCAGGTACCACTAAGGCAGCTTGCCGAAGAACAGGCAGCCAGCAAGGACCCTGTGGGCCTGAGTGTGGGAAAAAACCGTCAGCGCACGGGGTAGGGGAGGGAGGGAAGTGGGCCTGGAGGACAGAAGCCTGGAGAACGTGGACACATGCAGGAGACAGAAGGGATGGCCAAGAAAGAAAGGTCCCAGGGGAAGGCAGGTCACGGGAGGAAGGTGTTCTAGAGGCAAAAAGGAGAGGGTGCTAAGGGAAAAGGAGCATGAACAGCAAAACGGGAAGGACAGCTGGAGATCAAGCTGTGAGATTTGGCCATCGAAGGGTTGCTGGAGCCTTCCGGGCGGCGGTTCTGGTGCAGTGCTAACTGTAGAGGCTGAAGAGTAGGGACAAGACGTAGACATTCATCTCATTTGAAGGGACCAACCAAGATCCAACTTGGCACTAGTCAAGTTATAAAAGTAAAACAAAAAATGAAGCCTACTTCATCAGTTCACAGTCCCTTTCTTTTTTTTCTTTTTCTTTCTTTCTTTTTTTTTTAAGATTCTATGTATTCAACAGAGACAGAGAGAGATAGCGAGAGAGGGAACACAAGCCGGGGGAGTGGGGGAGGGAGAAGCAGGCTTCCCGCTCAGCAAGGGAGCCCGATGCGGGGCTCAATCCCAGGACCCTGGGATCATGACCTGAGCTGAAAGCCAGAAGTCAATGACTGAGCCACCCAGGCATCCCCACAGCCCCTGTCTTTCAACAGCCTGTGCCCTCCCATCTTCTGGTCCTTGTTCCTTCAGTCTCAGCCACCCAGAAAGCCCTCCCCTGCTTCCTGACATCAGACACCCCTCCAGGCTCAGCGGGGCTGCCCTTCCATGAAACCCTCTGAGCTCCGCAGGCCCCCCTCATGCCCAGGCTGGGTAGTCTTCCCTGACCAGCCAATTGCGGGGATTTGGTCTCCCCATCCCACCCCCTCTCATCACAGGCTTCTGCAGGCAGATTCAGACTTCTCAATGCTCCCCTATTGCCTCAGCAGGTGCCACATCCCTTTGCTCATAGCAGACCCACCAGGAAGAACAGCAAAAATGCCTGTTTTCAAACCCATTATTTGCTCTCTTCTTTGCTCAAATTCTTTGTGCTTAGTAACAGACATAACTGCCCACACATTACCCCAATGTCAACGATTTCCCTAGCACGTCTGATAATGTCAGCCCCTCAGGAAGAGCAGAAGCAGAAAATCAATCTGGCTGGAGGGAATGGTGGGTGGGGAGAGGGGAAAAAAAAGATGCTAGCATCTATCTCTTCTCCCCACACACCCCTCCCCGAACTCCATCCCACATGGTCAGAGGAAAGCAGGGCCTTGGGAAGAATGCTCTACAAGCCATCTCCTCTGATCTATATCCCAAGGAGTTCGGTCCTTACTAGGCTACGCTGAGCTACTCTTCCTCTGAAGTGCTGAATAAAGGAAAACAGCCTTCCAGGATCTGAGCCAAACTAAGGAGCTGAACCTCCATGCTCAGAACACCACATCTGCTGCCCCAGCCCTGGCCTCCCAGGGTCAAGCTCAAGTCCTACGAGTTAAGGCAGAAGGGGACCAGTAGAGGTGGTGGTATATAGCCAGCACCCAACTTTTGAAGTATTCACTCTGAGGCCCTGGCCCGATGCCCCACCCCTAACAACCAAACCTAAGGATGATCCCATAGCCCACGAAGGTGTCCCCCAGCTGGGTCCCAAAGTCCTTGCTGGGGTACCTGGCCAGAGAAGGAGCAGCCCATCAGCACAGCCAACCAGCTTCCTCCAGTAAGCCTCGAAGCTGGCAGCACTGTCCATTACAATGTCAAGGTTTCCCAGTACCTGGGGACAGCAGTTGAAGCCCACATTGGGGTCCCAGAGGCTTCCCTTCTTTTTGCTTCTTCCTCCCCCTTGCACAAATGTTTGCTTGAGGACAGCTCTAGAAACTGACCTCAGTGGAAAGGAAATGTCTGCAGTACAATCAGGGTTGAGTCATTAAATATCATGTAGTCCCTTGGGGAAGAAAGAAGCAAAAATGACCCACAAACTGCTAGGACTTCAAAACCCTAAAATAAATTGTCTATCTCTTCGCTGTGGACAGAGTAACGGGTACACCCGTGTCCTTGGAGTCTCAGGAGACCTCTTCAGCAGGCGGCCCCCTCCGCTCTCTCACAGGCCACCAAGGACCAGGGACCCCATCTGCAGCTGGGCCTGGCCTCTGACGAATAGAACCAAACCCTGATTTTCTCCACCTACCCACCAGCAGCTACAGGAAGGGCTCACACTGTTTGCAAACCCTGCAAACTATTATTTTCCCTCCTCCAAAACACTGAGGGGAAAAAAGCCAGCCAGCCCCAGGAACCCAAATCCAAGGGGGAGGGCAAGGGAAAACAGCCACGCAGAGAACCGAGGAGGAATGATTCAGCGTCAGCCTGACTTACTCAAGGCAAACATTCATCATCAGTCGTATTTTTGTTGAATTCACACTTGGAAGGCTGGATCAGAGTACCACCAGAAAGAATAAATCTGAGGACCATTGGCTGTTGAACAGGAAGGGACATCAAGTTTCGATTTTTCACACTACATAAAACCACCCCTCCACAGCTGGCTCCATCAGTCAACAAGAGACACCACGGCTGGGGCAGACACACGGCTTGGCTCTGGGGGACCCCTCAAACACTCTGGATCCATGCTAGCAGGTGTCCTTGGCACCTGCACAGGAGTAAGTGCCCTGAGATTAAGGCCCTGACTTGTGGCACCTGCCATGTACAGATCATATTTTGACCTATCTGTAGACCTAACTGATGGAAGTCTATGCAATTACTTTAAAATACAACTTGTGGGTCCAAGTGTTGTTTATATTCTACCACAAGCCAAATCACCTTTCTCTCTCAACCTGCCATCCAATCCACGCATCTTCTGGGATCGTTGTAACTAACTATATGGCCTTTCACTGATGAGCCACTGTATTTTGGGTTTATTGGGTTGCCCAGATTTTGGCAATAAAAATACAAGATACCTAGTTAATTTTCAGTTGCAGAGAAGCCACAAGTAATTCCTAAGTATGCCCCCCCACACACACAATATAGGGGAGGTGTGTGTTTGTGTGTGTGTGTGTGTGTGTTTTCTGTTTATCTGAGATTTAAATTCAACTGGGAAGCCTGTACTTTATCCAACACCTTCAGTTCAACATTCTAGAGAAAACACTGAAGGCTGAGAACAGCTGGAAGCAAATTTTGGGAGCCCCCAGCTGTCAGCTCATTCCACATAGCAGATTAGCTGAGGCAGAACACTGGCCTTGCCCCTCTGGACAAGAACAGGCAGAGGGAGGGAGAGGACTGCCTTCATGGAAGAGAAAAGCCCCTTGTCCTCTACTTTACTCAGAGGGCTTACTTAAATACCAAGAAAAATGTCAACTTTAAGACAAAAGCCAGACACAAAAGGACAAATATTTTCTAATTCCTCTTAATGAGGTACAGAATACACAAATTCATAGCAACAGAAAGTAGAATGGTGGCTGCCAGGGGCCGAGGGGCAGGGGAATCAGGAGTTAGCATGTCCTCAGTGCGGAGTTTCAGTTTGGGATAATGAAAAAGTCTGGCCGATGGGAGAGCAGTGATGGGTGCCCAACCGTGAGAATGCACTTCACGGCTTAAGTGCCAAATTTTATGTTGTGTATTTTACCACCTTTTTTTCTTCAACTAGCCAATTTTCTTCCCATTTGCAGTTCAGCTAGATTTTTCCCTCTCATTGATCTAATTCATCTCCAACTTCATGGAACAGTATCTGCTGCTAAGAATCTTACTGTTTCCGAGGAAAACAGATCAGCAAGGCACAGATGAAAAGACCAGGAAGGAGACCAGGAAGGAACTCACTTGCTGCTGGAAGGCCAGTTCTTGTGGCCACCTGGTCCCACCCACCCAGGCCTCCAAGGGTCCTGCAGAAGCACCCCTCAGTCCACACGTTTCCTTCTCTTTCTGTGTGTTCTTAGGACCTGTCACCATCCTAGGCCCAGGCTTCAACATTCCCTAGAAACCTTCCAGGACAAAGCCCAAGAGGGTCAAGAGGGCTCCTCTCCACAGGCATCAGGGAGGTCTCTGGGGCTGGTCGGAGCTAAGGCTCACAGCCCCACACCACCTTTGACCCGGGAACAAAGAAGCGACAAAGCCTCGGGACCCAGAACCGACCTTCAAATAAAGAAGCACAACCACGGAGGATGGACAATGCAAAGAAAAAAAAGTTCAATGTCTCAGACACCAAGACTGAGCTCTTCCGCACTTGCTCCCCAGTGACTCCAAGTGCGCACACGTGCAAAAACACACATATGCACACGCACGCGCGCGCAAACACACACACATGCGCGCGTGCCCTCTCTCTCTCTCTGACTCTGGAGGACCCAGACCAAGGATCCTGTCAAATAGATACCTGACCTCAAGTTGCTGGTCACCTGCCCTGGCGCGGGGTGGGGAGGGGAGGGACACACTGACCCACAACATTTGAGAACTTCATATATTGTTCTCAATGTACAAGTAGAAACAAAAACACTGGCAAAGTCCAGGGCCAGTAAGTGTTGTGGAAGCCCACAAACCTTTGAATGGCCCCAGGACTAACTGGAGGCAACAGCCAAGGTTCCCTGGCTCAGCACTGATCAATCCCTGAACCGGCTATCAGCACTGTGTAGACAACTCCTCTTAAGAACCCAGATTCCGGGGCACCTGGGTGGCTCAGATGGTTAAAAGTCTGCCTTTGGCTCAGGTCAGGATCTCCAGGTCCTGGGATCCAGTGCTGCCTAGGGGTCCCTGCTATGTCGGGAGCTGCTCCTCCCTCTTCCTCTCCCTCCGCCACTCCCCCCAGCTCCTGCGTGTGCACCCTCTCTCAAATGAGTAAGTTAAGTCTTTAGGAAAGGGGCGCCTGGGTGGCTTAGACAGTTAAGCGTCTGCCTTCAGCTCAGGTCATAGTCCCGGAGTCCTCGGATTGAGCCCCACATCAGGCTCCCTGCTCAGTGGGGAGCCTACTTCTCCCTCTTCCTCTGCTGCTACCCCTGCTCATGCTTGTGCTTGCCTTCTCTGCACCTTCTCTGCATCAAATAAATACATCTTTTAAAAAAAATCTTTAGGCAAAAAAGAACCCAGATTCTCCTTGGCCCTTACTTGCCCACCCTGTCTCTGGCCTGACCATATAGTTAAAGGGGCACAATTACCCCTCACATTCATCCGGCAGAGGCAGGCTGGGGTGCCAAAGGCTCAGGGTATGGTTAGGATACTCTGAACAGAGATTTTCTGATCTCAAGAGTCTCAGAATTGTACCAGTGATTCCCATTCCCATCCTGATTCCATTCCTGGCCTGTAATGGGGCTCAGCAGTCATCAGGTTTGGCAAGAACCCCTGGCCATGCTAAAGGAAGGGATCCTCATACCGTATCTAACATACTGAGAAGCAAAATTTGAGCCTAAAAAGATAAAATGGTCATGAAGACTTCGTAATGATATAGGGGAACACTCACAAAATAATGTTAGGTGGAAAAAAGGCTGAATTCCCAACTATGTATTCTGTGGGGATCTATCTATGTTACTTCTATATCAATTGGACTGGCTCCCAAGTTCACCATGAAACCTGTCTCATGTACACAGTGACTGGGATCCTATCAGCTTCTGAACTGGCCTGTTCCATCCGCTGCAGTGCACCTGAGTGATAGGGTCACCTGCCTCCACTCCAGCTAAGAGTGGGATGGTGTGTTCAGGAGAAGAGCATGGTTGGTGAGGAGAGGAACCTTCCAGTCAGGGGGACTTTTCTGAGTAAAAGCTGAAGGCTGAGGACTCCCAGGACACACTGGGAGGTCAGCTGGGAAGCTGGCTGGCCAGAGCAGGGATTCTACCCAACAGAGTGGAAGACAACAGTTCAAAAGGGGACTTGGGTTTCAGCCACAGAAGCACCTGGGGTCACTAAACAGTTATGAGCAGCAGCACACAATTTAACTGTGTGGCAGAACTTGACAAGGAACCCTAAGCTTTCTACTACCGGGACAGAGGAAACCACAAGTAGGAAGCAAAGGTGGGAAAAGTATTTAAAGAAAATTAAGACAGAAAATCATGGAACGACACACACTTAATTGTGAATGCTGAGCAGAGAAAACACAGCCACTTTCTGACCTTCTCTTGTCCTTTCTATATGCATGGTTTTGGCCAAGGTTCTGTTGTTTTTGTTTTTAAAGAAAATTTGGCACTCCGGGGCCCATGGCTCTCGGCACTGGCCCAGTCTTGACAGAGCAGGTGCTGTGATCTCTAAACTCCCTTGCCTTCTGCCGGCTCACCTTCCTTCTGGCTGATCAAGCACCTCCTTCAGGCCCTAGGCTCCGGGCAGGGGAGGGAGCAAGGAGGGGAAAGGATGTTAGCATCAGGACTGAACTGGTACAGACCATCTTTCAGAAGCAAAGAATTCAGTTACAGGTAAGACTTCCCTAGACCCCTTAAGAGGAACCACAGTACCAGGCACCCCCGCATTCATCACCCACCATCCATCTGGGCCCCTCCTTTAAGAGGTGGTTGATCTCTAAGGCTTCTCTTGATAAGTTAAGCCACTTCATTTCAAGCCTTGAAAACTAATGCTCTGTGACACTCCATTTTTCTTACTGCCGTACCATTTAATACCCAGCATTCAGTATTTTATATTAAAATCGGTTATCATTTTTGCTACACATCAAAAGCCAATTTCCCCTCAAACTGCGAAGCTGGGATATCACCAAGGAATATAAAAAAGAGTAAGAAGCCAGGTCCCCTGCAAAACTGTACAAATAATGCCCTCTTCCCATAGTGGGGGAAGGAAAAGCAGCCCCCTCGACAACTAAAAGCAATTACAAGATGAGGCATTCTCTTTCTCATCTGCTAATAGGATACACTGCATTTTGACATTTTAAATTAGGTCAGGATTTGGGTTCTGGTGTTGGGCTTTTAAAGTACTTCCTTGCTTCAGATTTGGGGTAACAGAGTGTTAAGCCTAGAGATCCCTTCCTGAATTATTATTCCTTACATCCAAAGCTTATTTCTATTATTTTCTCGCAGTTAAATACCTATCTGCCCTTTAAAAAGTAAAAAGCATCTCTGATTAAAAATAAGCTGCACCATGTGATTGAAACATAAATGTCTCTTCCTGCCATGCATTGCAAATGTTCTAGCCCTTCATCACAAGTAATCAACCTGTCAGCTCTCTGTAATGCATTTTTTCTGCATGGGTTTTGTAAGAACTAGGTGACTGAGGGCTCTGAAGGGAGAGAAAACCCCACGGAACAAACCGAATGAAGAAACCAGGCCCCTTCCAACCTGCCCTGTGCAAGCCTGATTCTTCCCTCCCCAGATGGCTCTATTAAGACCATGCATTTCAAGAACCCCATTTGCAACAGAGGGTTCAGTTCAACAACTCCTAGCTAATTCTACAAAGGCTGGAATGTAGTTGAGGAAAGCTACGTGGAATCTGGGCCTTACAAATGGGAACGCTTAATTTGCACTGCTGTGGGCCTCAAGTCCACAGCACACGAACCTCCCAAGCCTTCCCCAGGGTCACTCTAGGTTCAAGGGGTCCGATGGAATCTAATGTATGGTGAGAGAGAGTCTATGCAGGCTCACTGGGCCTAAGCAGAGACAGGCTGTTTTAGCTCCAAGTTCATGTCCTAAATCCATGGCTTGGGGCTTGTTAAAAATACAGATTCCTTGGGCCCCTCTCCAAGAAATTCTGCTTTAGTGGCTCTGGGGAGGGACACCCCCAGGCAACTGAGTGCAGCTTGTCCCTGGGCCAGCCTGAGCAGCTCAGCCCTGGCCCACTGTGGGTTAAGGAGTAGCCAAGTTCTATTTGGGGGCCATAAGCCCCTCACAGTAGCACGTTAGGAAATTGGGAGGCTAGAAATCAGATTGTTTCTATTGGATACAGCAGGAGCAAAAATAGAAAAGCACTCTAGTGAGAGATGGTGGGAAGTGAGTTCCCCTAATACCTTCAGGGGATTTGGCACTTGAGATGGGTTAACTCTGTCAAAGGAACACTCCTGAGAAGAGAGACTGATCCACAGAAGAAAGTGTCAGGGGTCCATGCACTTACTTGTCTGGCCAAAGCTGCCAAAAGCTGTTGTCATAGATGCCTGCATTCTCAGCAGCAAGGCAAATCCAGCCCGGCCCTCAAAACTGCCCAAAGCCCACCACCTCCTAAAACCTTGTCTGGCTCTCCAGCTTGAAGCCACCCCTCCCCACTTTAAGCTCCTAAAGTACTTATCATGAATACCACCTTCCCAAATGGCATTCCACTGTGCATAGTCTAGGATATTAAGAAAAAAAACATTATGGGGTCCTTATACAAAAAAAACTGTGGGCAACCAAAGACAATGCAGATGTGCATTCATTACAGAGATCAAAGATGCAGAGAAGGTGTTCATTAAATAAACGGCTTAATTTGACCCAGGATTTTCTCAACTCAACTGACCTAGGAACCTATCTGTACAGGAAAACCTATCACCATCTTGCAGAACTGATAATGCACAGAAGAGTCTGGGAAACACTAATCTACCCCATTCATCTAAAAATTATTTTAGTTTGCTCTTTAACTGACTTTAAGAGCTAATCTTGTATTATTCAACTTCACTTGCATATTATCTTCTGTAGAATATTCTTGATACTAGGAGGTCTTACAGGTCTCTGAAGGCCCAGCAGCCCTTAGTGCAGCCCCTATATAGGAGAGACAACTCGTGTTAGATCTAAGGGTATAAGTGACATATGGGTCTGAAAATATAGGGTTTTATTTTTTAAGATTTTATTTATTTATTTATTTGACAGACAGGGATCACAAGTAGGCAGAGAGGCAGGCAGAGAGAGAGGGGAGAGGAAGCAGGCTCCCTGCTGAGCAGAGAGCCTGATGCTGGGATCATGACCTGAGCTAAAGGCAGAAGCTTTAACCCACTGAGCTACCCAGGCACCCCTGAAAATATAGCTTTAAAAAACCTTAGGGAGCATCAAAAAAATGAAGCTCTGGGATACCTGGGTGGCTCAGTCGGTTAAGCATCTGTCTTTGGCTCAGATCACGAACCTAGGGTCCTGGGATGTAGCCCCACATTGGGCTCCCTGCTCAGCAGGGAGCCTGCTTCTACATCTGCCTGCTGCTCCCCTGCTTGTGCTCACACTCTCTGACAAATAAATAAAATCTTAAAAAAAAAAAAAAACCTAAAGAAAAGAAAAATGAAGCTCAGAAATGTAAAATGGATTATCTCAAGTCACAAATACAGAACTGTGGCTAGAATCCAGCTCTTCCCACCCCTTAGCTAGAATTTCTTCTATGGTTTAAGCGAGGCTTTTCCTTCCAAGCTCCAGCTAGTTTTCCAGCAGGTCCAAGAATATGAGGTATTCATCAGACCAAGTACAAAGAAGTGAAACAGAAGAAGATCCAAGAAATACCTGAGTTTGCTGGAGACAAGTCAAGCACTCTTTAAAGACTCCCCAGTGCCTATTAGGAGTTTCAGGCTTCACAGCTTAGTATCCTGGACAGGAAAGGTCTAGGACATTTGTTTGCAGAACGGAGTAAGACACTTGACTATTAGACTAAAACATTAAATATCTGAGCATTTACTTCTTAGAGAGCTACATTTCTATGCATAAGGCCTGATTATATTCAAACACGTGCCACGTAAGGCTGTATTTGTGTGCCCAGACACGTGCGCCTGGGTGTCCATGGACATACAAGAAACTCTGCTTGTTCCTAATGAAGTCCAGTGATAAAACGGACATAATTTTGGATTCCTCCACTAGCCTCAAAGTAAAACAGAATCAACCCTAGCCTAAACACCAAAATCACCCAGGGAGGGAGAGAAGTTGTTTGCCAATGCACAATCAAGACCTCCAAAGGGGAGAGCTGTAGGTCTCTGGCCTTCTGCAAAGCCCACAGGTGGTGCCAGCTCACAGTGCCGGGGTGAGAACTGCTCTCTTGGAAGCCTGGGGCCAGCTACATCTCACAGGCAAGCACTGCCTCCTGTGCATTTCAACACACCTAGTTCTACTGCTAAAGGTCGGCTTCTCCAATAAGGTCTCCCTGACCCTGGCTTCCCGAAGCCTGGCATTCACTCTGCTATCCCAAAACCCCTATCAGCTGTTGACCTGTACAGCCAACACTAAGCATTCTCCTGGTAGCTCTGACCATTGCCTTGATGGTGCTAACTAGAATTTTGTTCAAGCCTAAACTATAGTTCCCTGTACTGTACTTTGTAGTTCCTCACTTAGGCCTAGTGTGTTCTCAGCTACCACCAACGCACACACGCAAACACACACACACACATTTCATATGCCAGGCAATTCTGCACAGCCCCTTGTCCCTGTCCCCATGCCCAGATCTGGCATCAAGGGGACTCTCAGAGGCAGCTGGCTCTGACTCTACCCCTTCTGCCCCACTCAGAGCATATGCAAAGCCATATGAGAGAAAGATGATCTCATATAGGCAACCACCTTGTTTCTCATTTTCCAGTAGGTCATCCATCCATCAAGTTGAGTCCTTTAACCAGAAAGTAGTAGCCTATCACAGCACAATTCATTGTGCCACATTAGTTAGGACACTGAGGTTAACAACTGCTGACTTAACTAATTATCAATAGCCTTCTGCCGATGTTGGAAATGGATACAAAGTAAAGAAGTAAAGAAGGCTAAGAAATGATGGTCCTTTGTCAAGTAGAACTATCAATGGAATAAAGTTCTCCAAAGTCTGTATTATTGCATTTTATGGAGTAAAATATGATGGGAGTATTCAGAAATCTGAGAATCCACAAAAGCTCCTAGACAAAGGCCTTACAAACCCAAAGACTACTATTACTATGCTTTTATGAAACTAACCTCTCACATCATAGTCAAGAACCATACCATCTGTGGGCCAAGGCCATCTGAAGACTTGGTTCACACGGGATTTTTTTTTTTTTTTTTAAATGTTCAAGGATACAGCAAGGGAACCAATGACCTCCTGTCATTCAAGGCAAAGGCCATTTCTCAAACCACCTCATCTTGTCCTCTCAGCAGCACCTAGATCTCCTAAACTCCCCCACCTTCTCCATACACACCCCCCACCCCATCTCATTCCTCTCTGACCATGCCGGCTCAGTGTCTTGTTCACCTCACTCCACCAAACCATTCACTATCAAGGTCCCTCCAAGATTCACATCAGTAGACTCTAAAAGGTTTCTTGAGTGGATGGTGAACTTTATTGACACTTAAGGATCAACTGCTAGAAACTAGATTCCCATTTTATAGGTATCCTAGAAACTGATCCCCAGACTCTCCAAACAGCAAGTGAATCCAGGAAAAATAAGGTCAGTGCAATCAAACAGCAAGTGTCTTCTCTTCCCGATGGTCCTTAATTTGGGGGTTTGGGAGTTAAGAATTTTAGTAGATTCTAATTAGATCTCTTTTGAGATAGTAGAGAATAAAAACTGAACCAAAGAATAAATATTAATTTATTATTAACATTTTGTTAATAATATGTTAATGCTGTAATAAAGAGAGCATTCACAGCCCAACATTATCTTCCTTTTGCCCAAGTTTTAACATTTTGACAAAGAATGTGAAACTTCTACCAATAAGGTCCCTGTCCAGCAGAAATTTTAATGATAAAATAAACTGCAGTTTTATAGTAGAAGCAGTTAGGGAAGTAGGTTTTTGTTTGGGCAAAAACCAAATGCTGCAAGCAGAAGCAAGACTAGAAGGCATTTATTAAACTAGCTTTTTAGAGAAAATAAAAAATGTGTTATTAAAGTAATTAACTGTGGCAGTCTGAGTATCAGCCCCCCGAAGAGGTCTACCATCCAGTGGAACCTGTGACTATTTTACTTTACAAGGCAAAAGGGATGCTGCCGAATTAAGGGCCTGGAAAGGAAGGTCAAAGTCAGAAGGAAGGGGCTGGGACAACGCAAGCAGAGGTCAGAGAGCACGCTTAGAAAATGCTACACTGGGGCGCCTGGGCGGCTCGGTGGCTTAAGCCTCTGCCTTCGGCTCAGGTCATGGTCTCAGGGTCCTGGGATCGAGCCCCGCATCGGGCTCTCTGCTCGGCGGGGAGCCTGCCTCCCCCTCTCTCTCTCTCTGCCTGCCTCTCTGCCTGCTTGGGATCTCTCTCTCTCTGTGTGTCAAATAAATAAATAAAAATCTTAAAAAAAAAAGAAAAGAAAATGCTATACTGCTCAGAAGATGGGGCCACAAGCCAAACAGTGCTGGTGACCTCCGCAATCTAATAAAGGCAAGGAAACAGAGTCTCCCCTTGAGTTTCCAGAAGGAACACAGCCATGTGGACACCTTGATTTTTAGGACCTCAGACCTCCAGAACCACAAGAAAAATCCATGTGTTACTTTAAGCTCCTTAAGTTCATGGTAATTTTTTAGCAGCAAAAGGTTGTTGCTATCAAAGCCTAAGTACATGCCTTTGAAATATTTAAGCTCATTTTCAATGAGAAACACTTTGCTTCTGTTAAGTAGGAAATATATCCATTTTTCAGAAGAACAGAAGTACTTTAGTCGATCAATTCTATCAACTCAGCCTCTCATGCCAATAGTTGTTTAAAAAATTTCTAAAGGCGGGGCGCCTGGGTGGCTCAGTGGGTTAGGCCGCTGCCTTCGGCTCAGGTCATAATCTCAGAGTCCTGGGATCGAGCCCCGCATCGGGCTCTCTGCTCTCTAGGGGAGCCTGCTTCCTCCTCTCTCTCTGCCTGCCTCTCTGCCTGCTTGTGATCTCTCTGTCAAATAAATAAATAAAATCTTTAAAAAAAAAAAAAGATTTCTAAAGGCATGCATGCTCCTCATGTGAAAAGGCATCACCTCTTGATAACTAGCCCAAGGAGCAGATAAAATTAAGCTCAACGTCAGGCCCCTCACTATGGACAAGTTTATAAATTTCTGTGGCATAAAAGCGCCCACTGGAACCAATTCAGGGTACCAAAAATCATATTACTAAATATCGAGTGTAGAATAGATGCAGTCAGCTCACATGAGCTGGTATAAGCCAGCTGGGAAGTTAATTCCCTAATTTTCTGATTCACAGAGTGCTTAATATACACCTCATTCTGAGAAGTGAGGGAGCACTAGGAGATTCTTTCGCAAAAAAGTGTTCTATAAATAAAAGTTCAGGACACAGTACTACAGCCCTCACACATTCATACATTCAAGGCTCCAACAAGCCCTCAGTTCTTCTCTTCAAAAGCCTAATTATAATTTAGCTCCATGGGTTTCATACTTGTATTCAGGAGTCTGTCTACTCAAAACTCAACCAAGATAGAAAAGCCTCTTATTATGCAAAACAAAAGTAGGTGCAGATCACTGGAAGCAGACTCCTTAAGAGAGAGGTCCACGACCTTCAACTTCATAGCTCAAGGCACATCCATCCCTGCTTGGACTGGAACCCTTTTGTATTTAACATCTGACACATGACTGGTTCAGCAGAGCACACATCAGGAAACATCATCACAGAGCAGGACTATGAAATGGGCAGGACACAGAGAAAGTACTTCAACAAGCTATCTATTATACACCAACGTGACTACATCCAGAACCTGGCTTTGTTGCCATGGGCCATCTTCCAGAAGATAGAAATAGCCTTGTTTCATAGACTGCTTTCTCCAGCAAAGTATTTGCTTTAATAGTCATTCATCTATACTTTCAGCATTTGCTGAGCACCACATGGGGAGAATCCAGAAAGGATTTCAACAGCCTCAAGAAGCTGAACTGGTGAAGGGCTAGGTCATGTGCCCTGTTCAAACACATTGCTTTGCAGGACAGCTCCCTTTTACAAGGGAAGAATTAATCCTAAGTGGAAGCAAGGTGGTCAATAATTCCTGCTGGGGTAAGCCAGGAGGCCATGGCCAAGGACAAGACAGGGATAAAGGGGTGGTGTGCAGGACAGACTAAAAGTTGCCATGGAAACACTCCCCAGAGTAGGAGAACCAGCACTGTCCTCCCCATCCTTGGACAAAAGAGCCCATCTACTACACCCTAGGCTAGGGGTCTACTTACAGAAAAAAATGCTTTGCCTGTCAGTTGTATTTATAGGTCCATGGACAGAGCCCTGCTCTTCCCAAGTTAAAGATGCACTTCATCCCAAGAATATAACCTACCCATATGCTTAGGCCCCTGAGAAGCCAGAGGGAAGATATTGAAGAATCAGGGACAATTTGGTCTCTATCTCCAGTTTAACTGCAAAATGTACCATCAATTTAATGTTTTGTTTCAGCCTTAGAGGCTAAAATCTATAGCACAAGCTACCTCCCACAGGCAGGGAAAATCAAGCTCACGATAGGCCCAAGTGGAAACTTGCATGATGGAAGCACCCCCTCATCCTGAGATGGAGAAAGGTGAGCAAAACTTTAATATCGAGACTG
The DNA here is from genome assembly GCF_002288905.1 of Enhydra lutris kenyoni. NCBI lineage: Eukaryota > Metazoa > Chordata > Mammalia > Carnivora > Mustelidae > Enhydra > Enhydra lutris. The sequence goes on along the minus strand of NW_019154115.1, from coordinate 15,460,284 downwards.
AACCTGAGACAGACATCACGATGTCTAGCACATGGGTTCTTTAGGATTTTCTACTGGGCGAGTCAATATGAACTTGTCGGAACTAAATGAATGAAGGGACCTTCAGGGTTATCCTGCCCAGACTTCAAATCCAGAAGTCTTGCACCCAGAGTCCTGCTTGCATGGTATCAGAGCTCCTGTTACAGCACAAGGACTTCTTGTCCCTAGAAGAGCCTTGATCATTTACCTTGAGAGCCCTGGAAGAGAAAGACACCAAACACCTCACTGCCCCCTAATTAATGGCTTCTGACTTCATCCCAAAGCAACTCTTCAGATTCCAAGTTCACTGGAATGAAGGCCCAAACTCTCTGGTCCCACAGCACAACGCATTCCCAAAGGGTAGAAGACCAACACGAGCAGGAGACTTTTTACACTGAGAGTTCACAGACTTGGACTATTCACCAGAAACACACATTTGTGTTCCCACTGAAGTTTCCAAAGGTTGGTGGCATGCTTATCCAACCAGCAAAAACTGGCTAACACAGGTCAAGTATCCTGGGTCTCAGGACCATCCTGGGCCCAGGCCGAAACATGTTTTTGTCATATGTAACTCGCATTGACGGTCAGTGGCTGCCTCTCACCAGATCAGCAGCAAAGGGTCTTTATCTTCTAGCACCATGGGGTGCAGGGCAAGACAAAGTGATGGGCCCACAGGCCGGGTATTTACCATCCCCGATCCTAACTTTATTAGGTCATGTATATTATGCAGAAATATACGGATATACCTATGTAAGACATACCACATATAATTTCTCTGATTAGCTTTCAGAAATAAAAGGACTTCTTATAAACAACTTCATCCACATTGTAACCATGCTCTTGTCAGTCCTCTTAAATGCAAACGAAAAATTTAGAGTAAGAAGTGGGACTTCAAACCACATCTAGCCGTGTGCTGGTACAGCTACTGGGAGAACTGGACTGCTCAGGCCTGGCCAGCCGGGGGTCCTCCCTCTCCACAGGAACAGGGAAGTCCCATTATGAAGACGAGATTTTCCAGGGAAGTACTATCTTTCTGAAGCTCTTAGGATCACCTGTCTCAGGTCCTAGGTTTCACAGGGGAACTCAAGAGAGAACACGACTGACCCTGTGGGGTTTCCCTTTCCTGCTCAAGGCATTGTCCTTGTGGCTTCATAAAATGCCTCACTAGCCTCGTCATCCTCATCCCCATTCTCAGGCTCCAAACTGAAGAAAGCAGGCTCCACCGAACCACCAACTTCCCACCTGCTCCCACTATATGGTAAGCCAGGACTGATTAATTAGGTCCCAAACCGTGTGGAGCAAATAATCAACACAAGGGCCCAAAAGCGAGAAGATTGTCAACTCAATGTTTAGAAGTATGGTAGGAGTTTAGAGCAAAATGTTAGCCTATGAAGCTAGGCTTCTATCTACAGACAAGAATAAGGCCAAAAGAAATTTATATTGGAAACCAACACCTTGTAGATAGACTTGACTTTACAGACAAGGTCATTTTTCACCTCCAAGAATACGTACTTTTACCTTCACTTAAACATTCTGCTCAATACCCAGAAAGCAAGGAGGTCTGGTTGCTCCCCATGCCCCCTTTTTTCCCCACAAAATAACCACTACTGGATTAAGCCCTGTAGTTGACAACAATGGCTCACCACCAACATCCTGGAACCAGAGTTTGACTTTCTGATCAAGGCTGGCTTGCAGTGGTTCCCGGAATACTTTCTGGCCCTGAGCTCATCCTACTACATCCTCTTGAAGGCCTGCCTTCCCCATGAGCTATTGGCTCCCAAGCAGCTCCCGCCAGAGATGGGGATGGGAAAGGCGATAGACTCAGAGGTCTGGTGCTCCTCTGACACCCGCACACCTCTAAGTCAGTGTGTTCACTGCCGGTGGTTTCATCAGTGATTCAGCTGTGTTCATCCAACATTGGCAGATGCTATCAACTCTGACCATTTCCAGGTGAAATTATAGTTTAGGATGTGGGGGGGTCACTATGCCAAGCTGGTGGACCCAAGTACACACAATCCTGGTGCTTTTTCAAAACACGTAGTTATATAGGGGAAAAAAGTGAACCTGACCTAAAACAGAGGCATTAGTATCCTTAGGCAGAGACTGAGATTAAAAGTGCATGTCAGTGAGCAAATGGCTCCCATGGTCCCAAGCCAACAGTGCTCATCTGGGACCCTCCCCCCAGGGTACCTATACCAACACAGGACAGAAGAGCTCCTTTCTTTATGCTGTTCTTGATCAAACAGCAGCAAACCCCTCCTGGTGCTGTGGCAGACATGACTAATCACCACTATACCCTGTCCATTTAACAAATGTGTTGAGGATTCTATTAAGATGTTAGAAAATATACATGAAAAGATGCCAAAGAATGTCATAAAATCAAAGAATTATGGAGCAAATGACCAAATCCATCCACAACCTACAATATCATCCCCAAATAACCTGGTTCCTTCAAGTCCCCCAAGCCACTTCCCAGGGGCATGCTCCAGCAACACTGACCTTTGTGGGTTTTTCAAGCCCTGTAAGCTCCTTTCCCACCCCATCATCTACCCCAGGGCCTGACCTCATAGCTTCCTCAACACGGAATGCTCTCTGGTTCCTATTCATTGACACCCTGTTACCTACACCCTAAATTCTGGACAACCCCCACTCAGGCTAGAGGTTTACCACTTAGATGCCTTCTCTCGAGAAAGCTTTCCCTGGTTGTTCTCATGACCTTCCCATCCCAGACCAGAGTAGGACTCCCAGTCCTCTATCACAGCCATCCCTCATTCCAGTTTTCCAAGGACTTGGAGTAAATTCCACATCTTCACTATGCTTTCAGATACCCACTGTGTTCACCATAGTACTACACACAGCACAGTGCCTGGAACCCATAGAGAATACTGATTCCATGAATTCAAAGATCATTTATTCATTCATTCATTGGTAAGGCAAACAATGTCATTACAATTGAAGGTCAAAGAAGAGTTTGGCAGATTTATGATGCAAAATTTGCTGGGAAGTCAGAAGAGATGTGTGCCTATGACATAAATTGAAGCAATGAGGCACAAAAAACATCCTAATCGAGTGGAGAATACAGCCAAAAATAATACCATGGAGTAGGATACAAGACCCCAAAGCTATATAATAAATTTGGCTACATAAAGAAATTGAGTTTTCTGCAGGGAAAAGGCTAAACAGTCTAATGGGGGAAGTATTTGCAACATGTAACAGAACACTGATTTCCATACTATATAAAAAGCCAATAGAAACCAGTAAGACAAACCCAACAACACTGACAAATGGGCAAACAACTGAGAGATTAGGAAAAAATACAAGATGACTTTAATCATGTGAAAATGTCCAACCTCAAGCACAGGAAGTCACATGAGGTATCATTTTTATCAAGCGGACTGGCCAATATTAAAAAGCGTGCTACTACGCTGTGCCAGTGAGAGGTCAGGAAACCAGTCCTCATACACACTGTCGATGAGACAATTAGTACTTCTTTGGAGGACAAGTTTGGCAGTATCCAATGAAGAACGAACATATCCTCTGACCCAACCATGCCCCTTCCACATCCCACAGATGTATGCACACTTAGGTACGAGTAAATGTTTTTCTACCTACAGCACTGGCTAAAACAGTAAGACGAAAAGGTAAACATCAGTGGACAGGAAGCTAGTTGAGAAATCCAGTGGAATCTAACACTGCAGTTCATGAATGAGGTCGAGCTATACAAACTGATAAAAAAAAATGCTTACAAAGTTAATAGAAGCCTATTAGAGTATTAGAGCACTTCATGTCCAGGATGGAAAAAGGCAGCCAAGGTAAATCAAGGTAACGATTGCTATTATTTTGGAAGTATTCGGTGCATGCGAGAGGAGAAGACACTGCTAACACAGACGGGTCTTCAGGAAGAGACCTTGATTACTAGGAGACAGAGGTTGGACAGAGAACTTTCTGCTGCATACCCCTCTCTACTGTTTGACATTTTCACCCCATGTATAATTTACCTTGGCGAAAATTAAACAGCAAAGGAGGACAGATGAACCTGAAGTACAAGTTACTAAGGAGGGAAGAGAAACTAAACAGGAGACCAGAGTCACTCAGGCTTCAAGTAACCAGGGTCCAAACTACCAGTAGGAGGAGAAAATATCCCTCACAGTGGAACCAGGGCCCGTAGGTACAGAAGCCATCGTTGAGCAAAGACCCTGGTGGCAACTTTGACTTAACAGCAGAACACCCAACCCACCCCATGTGTGGAACCCACGCAAGCAGGTAACACTGAGTCTGGAAGCAAGAGGACTGGAGCAGAAAATGCAAATAGCTCAGGTTGGTAATACCAAGAGTAGAAATGGAGGGTGTGCCCCCAGAGAACTGCTTTGGTGACAGTCACCGATACAGGACAGGTGCCTGTGGATCTCAGGCCCTTTTAAGTTCTAGAATTTGGAGGCATCAGTCCTCCTGGAGCACAAATAAAGATCAGCCTGGAGAGTTACCAAAGCCTTGGAGTCGATTTAATCAAAATAGAACGAGAAAGCCTTAGGCTTCTGCATCAAGATTATCCCCTGTGCCCCCACAGCCAACAGCCACAGGTGACCGTCTCTGAATGACCTGCCCAGGCCACAGCCTTGGGACAGCTGCAGTCTTTTCCTTCAAAAAACAAAAACAAAAATAAAAACAAAAACCACCACTCTTGATCCCTGAAGTTAAGCCCACGGTACCAGGTGGGGACATGGAGTTCCTCAGCCTGGGAGTACACAGGGAGCCACTTCTGTCCCTCTATCTGGGGCCTGTTTCCCACCGCTTCTTTTGACAGAACGATCTGAAAATAGAAACCAAGTGACATAAGCTGCGGTCTATTTCAGCAATTATGTCACACACATCTGGACAAGAACTCCCAAATGCCTGCCCGGCAAAGGTTTCTCCTTGGTGCAGAGTGAAACAGACCCAGACGCTTCCCTCCCCCGGTCAACTGTGGGAGCGATTCCCGGAGTCAGCAAGTCTCCTTGGGAGTCCAAGAGTTGGATACACACATTCTAGAGAACAAGCCAAAGGAACTTACTCATTTCAGTCAGCTAGCCAAGTACTAGTTTTAAATACAAGCATTTAAAGGCCCTAAACCACGTCTAGTGAGTCGCCAGCAACACGGTGAGAGCTTGGTTGAGCACCTTCTGCACTTTCCCAGCCTCTAAGAACCTCAACCCAAGACATTTCAAAGTAAAACGAAGACCGGAAGACCCGTAACACACATCAGCACGACTGTCTTCAAAGTGCTCTTGCACGTGGACATGTGGTATACAAACGCGGGATCCACAGGCTTCCAGCCCAACAGGAATGTGGCTGAAGCATGGTACACAGCAGGCACTCAGTAAATGGTGGGAAAAGGGGTCAAACTAGTTGATCACTGTAGAAAATGTGAGTTTTCCAGAAACATGAGGAGGCAGAAGACAAGCAGGTCATTCCCATTTTCACGCAGCATGGTTCGATTATAAAAGGCACTCAGAGCTTCATAGTGGGTCCTCGCCCTCCACAGCTCCCGAAGGTCCTTTAGAAATTAGTTTTCCCCCCTCCCATCACACAAAGTCATTTTCTCTTCTAAGGGAGCATTATTTTCCCTATCAGGTTGATTGTACTTTTCCAAATATTATCTTACAGTAAGTCTAATGAGGACACTATTTAAAAACCACTTTCACACACAAATAGGAATGCACATGGCCCAGCTGGTACAACACCAGAAGGAAGCCTTACCACTATGCAGAATCAACAAGTGATTTTGTTATCAGGTCCCTTCCTGAGGGTGCTCCCTGAGTGTGGCCCCCGTCCCCCAGCAAGGGATGGATCGGGCGCCACGCCCAAGGCCCAGGAGAGTTCACCTACTGGGCACTCCTATCTCTGACATTTTGTTCAGGAGAGATGAAATCCAGCCAACAGTCACACTAAAACCAGCAAGGGGTGTAGAACTGCCTATGCTTAAGCTTCAGGTCTTCCAGTTCAAATACTTTATTTATTTCAGGACCAACTGATGCAATTTTCATGTTCTCCCCTTAGAACAGTTTTCTCCCAACAGGGAAAACTTTAAAAAAGCTGCATAAATCTGTATTTGCCAAGTTCTATACACTCCTTCAGCGTCCAACCTCAAACCCAACTCAAGCCACTTGTCCATGTTTGGTTTCAAAATTCCAGACTCTGAGACCACATGGGGTCCTTCTGGGCACAAACCCTGGGAAACCAAACACAAGTGGTACAGTCAGAGCTGTGGTAACTCAACCCCAGAGGGGCTGTTCTGGTATCCTGGGGATAAGTCACATGTTTCAATTGCCTAATTATGTCATTATCTAGCTCTGGGGTTTAACATGTCATCAGGGTGTAGTCAAATTATATCCACAAATATGTAGAGGGGACTGTTGGGCTTAATTAGGTGTTCACCCCTGGGGCTATGCTGTTCTGATCTCAGACGCAAAGCCTAATGCTATTGAACGAGGTCTTTCATGTAGATCCACATATACAGAAGCCTACTTCCCTCCTCCCAAGGGGGAAAAAAACTGCACACACATTGCTTTATGTCCCCTCAAGCTGGTGACCAGGACTCTAGGAGACTCTGGGTTGGACACGGTTCTCTGCTTAAACCCAAGGAACCCCACAGAGAGAAAGGAGTTGTTTTCCCTCAGGCCTTACCCCCTGGGCCTTGAGGGTCAAGAGGCAGCTTAAGGCCATTACTTCTCAACCAAATCCCAGACAAAAGTCCACAATCTCTTAGCTCCTGCCTTGTGCTTGATAAATCCAAATCACCATCATTTTGGTTAAAATTTTTTTTTCTTTTTTCTTTTTGGTTCCCCCTGTTTTTTAAATTTTCTCATCTCCTCCAGGAAGCCTTTGAGACTTTTAGACCCAAATGAGTTCTCCAATGACTAAAATGGATTATTACTCAGTAACTGTCTCAAGCAGCTTACCCTGAATTATTCATGCTCCTACATTATCTCAAGATTGTTTCCTCTAGCAGTCTCACTGATTGACTCTAAGTATTGAGCCATGTTTTATACCTTGTTCAGGATCCCCAGGGGATTGCATAGAATACAGGGCACCAGGAGATGGTCAACAAGATACTTCCAGTATAGCTGACTAAGTCGCAAACATTGGAGATGGGTTCTCTTCTGGGCACACAGGAACTCCTGCAGAAGTAAAGCCATCATGCCCAAAAATGTGGGTGTAAATCATTAACTCAAACAAGCACTAAACTTCCCAAAACAAATTGCTATCCCCCAAAAATCCACATTAAGTGCCATTTTAAGGACAGACACATTAGGAAAGATATAATAGCCAAGGTACTATATTGGGACTGACACCCTCTAAGCAGTGTGAGTTTGGACAGGCAACAGCAGTTGTGGAGTTGGTCTTGCTAGTTACTTTCTAGACTTTGAATTGAACCACGAATGACCCAGGAAGACAGACACACTATTTTCAGACTCTTACAAATTTGCCTTCTACTGAAGACAAAATAGTTGTTTAACCCTCCAGACAATGTTACATTCCGAAGTCCAACCGTAACAGGGCTTTCTCTTTGAAACACCAACGGTATAAATCCATGCTTATACTACAAGTCTAATCAAAGTGTTCAGAATATGTAAACATAGTCACCAAGACCTGTTTTTTAACTTGCAGCCTTCTACGGAGCTCAAAGACAACTAGAGCAAGTTAGCCTTTTAGAATCATTAAATTTGTGCAATCATAAAATCAAAACCTAGGTTTTTTTTTTTTAACAGATGATGCCAGGTTTCAGGAAATTTCTGCATTTATATTAATTTTGTAAAAATTCTAACCAGTAATCTTAAATGAGTCACTTGTTAAATAAATGAAGATACTTCTCAGGAAAGTTTCAGAATCACGCGCCTGAATCATCCTTGCTAAGGAATTTGAACAGAGGGGCAAACACTTCACCATTTAGTTATATTTGCTTCTGGAGTATTTTTGATATTTCTGATATTGCTGTGCACAAGAGAGGAATTCACAGTTAAAATACAAATGAAACAGCTTTCTTTCTCTATCTTCTCTGAAAAAATCCCTGTAAAGACACTAACCACAGAGCAGTTCCCTCAATGAACTAGGAATCTGGCATAGCCAAAAAATTAAAAGTAACTCAACCCTAGACAGTCTAGATAGTTCTTGAGTATGATGGGGGTGGGGGGGGGCCTTCTTAATTAAGTCACACTTGCCAGAAATCACAACACAGGATCAGCTGTAAGCTATCATAACACATGTGGTTCTTATAAACTTTAAGACTTTAGATCTTTCAAGCTAAAGGGAAGGGTTCAGGCATTTTCACAAACCACTGGATTAATCTGTCTTCCTAGCTTCCTAGTACAACCAGTTTAGATAGGTCACGTGAGACCATCATGCCCACATAGTCCTCCCCTGCTTGGGTCTCCCAGGCACCTTCTCCACCCTCTAGTCCCATCACAGATCACCATGTGCCAGGAATGGATGCTTAGGACTCCTGCTGATCCTCAGGCCAGAATATCCTGGGCAGCCTGGCAACCTGTCAAAATTAAGAAGCTATCCCAGGGCCAAAAGTCAGACATAAGTCTCACCGGAGAAGCTTTAAAGATTAAAAAAATTTTAAAAATTCTAAAAAGAAAGAAAAGGAGGTTGGGGGAGGGCACCTCGGTGGCTCAGTGGGTTAAGCATCCAACTCTGGATTTTGGCTCAGGTCATGATCTCAGGGTTGGAAAACAGGGCCTTGGGCTGAGCTCAGCACCAAGTGTAGAACCTGCCTAAGATTCCCTCTCTCCTCCCTCTGCTCCCCTTGACTTCCCCACCCCACTCACATGTACATGCTTAAAAAAAAATTTTTTTTTTTTTTTATTTAAAAAAGGGAGCGGTCCTGTGAAAGAAGGGATAGAGAAAACATGATTATACACACAGGAATATTATTCAGCTATCAAAAAGGAAACCTTGCTATTTTTCACGCAAGGACAGAACTGTGAGGGCATTATGCTGAGTGAACTAAGAGAAAGGCAGATACTGTATGATCTCACTTCTATGTGGAATCTCAAACACACACAACACCCTCATCGATACAGAAAACAGATTTTGATTGTCACAGGCAGAGGTGTGAGGGGGTGGGTGAAATGGCTGAAGGTCAAAGGGTACAAACCTCTAGCTATAAAATAATTAAGTCATGAGGATGTTAACATCCAGCATGGTGACTACAGTTAATAATCCTGTATTGTATATTTGACAGCTGCTAAGAGTAGATCTTAAAAATTCTCATTATAAGAGAAAAACTGTAGTGATAGGTGTTAACTCGTTACCGTGATCATTTCACAATACAAATATCAAATCACTGTTACACACCTGAAACTAGCAATGTTGTCAATTATACTTTAAGTTTAAAAAAACAAAAACAAACAAAACCACTGGCATCCAACTTCAAATCATTTAGGAATCATGCTGGGGAGTCTCAAGTATCCCAGTAAGAAATTAGGGGTCTAAAAAAAAATACCCCACAAACATTTAGAAGGTAAAAGTAAAAACAGGGTTCCAGATCACACTCCAGAAGGCTTTGGTTCAGTGAATCCAGGTGGGTTTCAGAAGTCTGCATTTTCAGAGCTCCCTGAGTTGATTCTTAAAGATTAGCCAGGATCAGGAATCCATGCATACCAAATTCCTATCACTAATAAAAAGGACACATTATAACCTTACCTCCAGGACACAGGTGCACTCAGAATTCCTACACTTGCGACTTAACATAGGACATAGGACACCTGGCACATTCATCAACAGATCACCACCTTTCCCAGAGGTCCTTACCAGGTTTCAAATGCCATCCTTTGAGAGAAATTAGCACAGATGACTTTTTTTTTTTTTTAAAGATTTTATTTATGTATTTGACAGACAGAGATCACAAGTAGGCAGAGAGGCAGGCAGAGAGGGAGAGAGGAAGAAGCAGGCTCGCCACTGAGCAGAGAGCCCGATGCGGGGCTTGATCCCAGGACCCTGAGATCATGACCTGAGCTGAAGGCAGAGGCTTTAACCCACTGAGCCACCCAGGCACCCCAGCACAGATGACTTTTAAAAAGAACTTTAACTCTTCTCAAAAGTATTCCCCACATTCAGAAGTGGGAAAGAACCTCAAGAGATTCTCCTGTAAATATGGAAAGCCAAACTTAACTTACCCTGGATAGAGAGGGCAAGGGATACAACTGCCCCTGAAATGGCCAATGACCAAGGGAGGTTGGCCTCCTGTGCTTTATTCCTTGATCCAGGTTTACAATCCTGCCCCTCCTGTTGTTCAACTCTAAAGCACAAACCTTAGGTCTACACTAAACACAGACCACAGAAACCAAGTAAAGAAGGAAATGCCTTTGCATCCATGAAGACAAACAAAATGCATGTTTTGTCTATAACCTTCACCGTTCACAATAACCACAATGGAGTTGCGAACTGTCTTGAGTTAAAGCCACCACAGCCCAATGGGATTCCATCTGTGCCCATCCACCTAGTTCCTAAAATCTGTAAAAATGCCCCTCCACCTAGGAAGGGTAACGTTTATGAACTGAACTTTGTCTTCTAAGAAATCAATGCTCAATGCATGTCCCACGTTTTCTTTGCAACAAGCAGTGAAAATAATCTGAAGAAACCAGAGACCATCAGAATGGGACTGGGGGAATGGGGAAGGGTGGGGATGAACATTCCAGAAAAGGAGGCTGAGGGTCCTGACCGCTCTCCCACTTGTGGGACCCAGGGATCTGCTCTTCCGAAAGGCAAGTTCATGCTGCAATGAGGGACAACACGCACGTCAGTCATCCTACAGAGGCTGATTATTACCTTCTGAGGATCCACCACAGGGCAAGGCCCTAGGAACGACTGTCAGAGAGAGAGCTTTGAGGCAAGCAACTGACAATATTTATGTTTAAAGGGCAATGGTGAGGGTGGGCTCCATTACATGGAGTGAGGGAGAATTCCCGAGGAAAGAGCCCCAAAGCCAAGATCAGTTGTCCATGATAGCTGCCCAGTTCCAGGGAGTGGGAGAGGAAGTTGCCAGTGTGTGGGCAGAGAGGCAGGGCTCACTAGGGTTCCAGATCCCAAGGGTGTTGTCCAGAAACTGTGGAAAGGCCAGAAATCTCAAAGGGCTGTTTGGACTCGATCTGCAGGTCATAGCACATCCTCCTGACCTTGGCCTGGGGAATAAAGCGGGACAGCTGAGGGAAGCAGCAGGGTCTTTGGGTACATGAATGTTGTGCTAAGGGGGCACCGCTGGAAGGTTTCTATTGTAAAAGAGCCCCAAATGCTTGCTGTGGACTTGTAATTCAGCTACATTACAAAAAAAAGGAAAGAATGTAGGACATAAACTTGAATAAAGGAATCAAGACTTGTTTTCTAGATGCAGCAGGATGTTTTTCTCCATAAAGATAGCATAAGCAATAATAAAGAAAGCCCATGTTCAACAACAACACTGAGTCCAGGACAGGGAATACAGTGAACTCCCAAAGACAGACTCACACCTGTTACACCAAGACTCCCCAGACCATTACCTCTCTCCTGGAAGTCTACAACTGACCTTGCTGACAAGACTTACAGCTTCCACTAGAACGTGTTCACGGTGCTTGGAACAGAAGGAAAGTCACTGCTTAATTCAAAGTTCTCCACTGAGGCGATTCTGGAAGCCTGGAGACCCGTGATCACCTCGGATGGGGAGAAGGCTGCTACTACCTACTAGTGGCGGAGGCCACATACGCTGCTCAACATCCACAACGCACGGGACAGACTCTGGCCCGGACGGAACTCATCAGCCCTAAATGGCAGCTGTACCAAGGTTGAGAAACCCCAGGTTAAATCAGATTGATTTAATAAGACTGGCAGCAAGTGGCTCAGAGTGAGCAATGTGACAGACACCTGTGGACAACCGAGGCACTCAGCCTTGGCACTCACAGGGCTGGGCCTACTGTGGATGGGACGGAGGCAAGAATGCCAGGCTGACCACACCTACTCACACCCCGGCCTCATGGCCACGTTCTGCCGAACTCTGACCCTGACTTTCCCTTCTGCTATCTCTTCCTGCCACTTCAACTCCCACCTGAGGGGGGTCACCCCAAGTCACTCAAGAAGTGCTCTCTCAGAATGAGAACTAGAGCAAGGCCAAGGTATTAGAAGCCTGACCAAGAATGAAAGCAAGGTAATCTCATACAGACAGAACTTGTTGATGACCCTAGTCCTAAATCTGAGCAGGGCCTACAAATTGCCCGCACCCCCACAGTTTCAGGGAGACACATTATCCCAGCCTTCCTCTTCAGACCTCGAATTCCTAACACTCGCCAGCTACAGCAGGCTCTCAAACACAGACCTCAAGATCAACACACACAGACCTCTGCCCTCTCCACCCAGATTCTGCCCAGGGAAGCATCCAAGCCCCAGCTGTGGGCCCTCAACACTTCCAATCACTCACAAGTGCCCTGGGCCCTGCCTTTAAAAAGCCCTCAGAACCAGCTCCCCTCCCCCTTCCAGCCCTTTTGCCACCATTACTCTGAGTCCCCATCATTTCTCACCTATGTGGTGCCAACACCTCCAGAACAAAGCTTTTCAAACATTCTCAGGAAGCTATGAAGAGCAGATTTCAGAGGCTTGTTGCAAATGAAGATTTAGTAGCTCAAAGTGGGACAAAAGAATCTGCCATTTACCAAGTACACAAAGTGGTTCTGACCCAGATGCTCAGAGACCCCACTGGGCCCAGCCAACTTCAGATTCTCAACCCCTAGAGAGTTGGTCCTGTGGTCAATTCTGGGTCTCCCACCCTCATCAGAAGGCAGAACTTTCCAGAAAGCAGTGGCTGAATTGGGGGGGGGGGTAGAGAGCCAACAACACCCAGATGCCAACATGAAGCTACAGATCAACTGGAAATCATAGAAGAAAGAACTGAGCGGCCAGTTTGCGTCTAGCCTCCGCTACCCAGGGACGCCAGCAATCTCACTAGGAGTGACTGGAGGCAAGTTTCTCCATTTGAGGCTTAGTCCCCATGACCACAGAATTCTCCAGCCAGTCCAGGCTGAGGTGTATCCAGATCTGAAAGGCTCTTGTCCCACATTTTCCTCCCATCCCAATCCTGGTCCACAGCCGGTGTCCTGCTCTCTCCTGAGCCAGCCCACATCCCCTTCCGGTCCAAGCCAAGGTGTGGAGTGCATGCCCAGCTCCCAGACTAGCTCAGAGGCCCCAGGAAGGCAGCAGCAGCTTCATTCCTCTGTACCACCCAAGGGATCTACCTAAGAAGCACAATTAAAGGGAGATAGGGAAGGAAAGGTGAACCATTTCAGGTGTGCCTTTGCCCCATTTTAAGCCATCACACAAGCACTTGGCAGGCACAAAGGCATGGAAAGAGCATGCGAGTGACACCAAGAGTCACCTGTAACACATCACACTGCAGCGTCTTCAGGGCCCTCATCAGGCAGGGTCCTACAACAGATGCTCCCATATACATGGACCTGGCTGGACTGTGTTTTCCTGAAAGCTTTGCGAGCACTGGAGAAAGGCAGTTCCCAGAACAAATTCTCCTCCCCTCACCCAGGGAGGAGGTAGTTAACTGGTCAAGAGACATGAGGGTAACCTGAAGACACAAACAAAAGGCTGGGGGCTGCTGAGGTCTCCCCATGGTTCTACCACAAGTCGGGGCTAAGGGCTCTCCATGAACAGTACTTCACCAGACATGGGGTGAGAGGTTCTCCTCAAAACCATGAGGCCAAAGTAACTGCAGCAGCTGTTACTATGAGCAATGGTGCTGAAGCTACACAGCGGGTGAGAACCACAGAGGGCAGGCAGGCCGGCCACCCAGCCCTGGTGTGCACTCTCGTGAGGCTGAATTAAATCCATGAGGGACAACCCAATGCAAAAATTCCCACCACTTGTGCAACAAAGCACAAATATGTTGTCTTATCCGTGAGAAAGCCAAAGCTCTTCTCCCTAAACCACCATATTAATGACTGTGAGACCTGTATGTTGGTCTCCACCAATTCTCTTGGGGAACAGCCCTTGTGAAATCCAACCCTTCCCTAGAAACACACACCCACTCCCAGGGATGCAAAGAAGGGTTTGTCTCGTAACCAGATCCTACTGAAGTCAAGGCCACTTACCACTGGCTGTGAGGTGGGCCCAAGGGGACTTACTAGCTGCCCGGGAGACACACATCCCGACCAGAGGCTCAGAGAATACAAGCCTCAGCGTTCCCTCTGCCCAACCTGCCAGATCCGCACCTACACAGTAGAATTACCTGGGGCTTTTTTAAGATAAACAGGAATGCCAGGGCTGCAGGAGTTACTGATTAAACTGGCCTCAGGCAGGGCACAGGTACTGCTGTGGTTTAGAAGCTCCCAGGTGAGCCTAATAGGCAGTCAAGACCAAGACTCACTGACTGGTCCCCAGGAAGAAGCCAGCTCGAGCAGCACAGGAGCAGACCACCACTGGTGAGGCTGGTCGAAGGGCAGCTCGCCCAACATCGGGAGCCAGCATGAGTCCTACAGACCTTCTTCAAGGAGGGCAGGACCGGGGCACCTGGGTGGCTCAGTCGGTTAAGCGTCTACCTTCAGCTAAGCCCATGATCCCAGAGTCCTGGGATCAAGCCCCATCTGGGGCTCCCTGCTCAGCAGGGGGCCTGCTTCTCCCTCTCCCCTTGCTTGTGTTCCCTCTCTCGATGTCTCTCTGTCAAATAAATAAAACTTTAAAAAAAAAAAAAGAAAGAAAGACGACAGGACGAAGCCCGCTGATGCCTTCACCCCACCCTACAGCTTCCCATCCACCTCCCTTTCTTAGAGCCACACATATAAACCCAGTCACCTCCCTGAGGGGAAGCCTGATCCAAGCTATAAGTGGGGAAATACAGAGCACAGCAAATCAGGACAGAAACTCAAAAGCAGGCTCCCAAAACTCCCAGTCTCCACCATCTTTAGGTTTAAGGGAGACAGTCCTTGAGCATGTACTCCATGCCAGGCTAAGCTACTTCCGTGCTCATGCACAGAATGGGTTCTCCTTTAATCCCAGCATAACCCACTAAGCCTGTTACAGGTATTATCCCCATTTTACAGATGAGCAAAGCCAGGCACGACCACTTAAGAATTTATCCAATGTCTCACAGAAAATAGTGTCAGCAGGACTAGAATCCAGCTGGTAGCCTCCAAGCCTTTGCTTCTAACCGCTCTGCTGCTAAGATAATCTCATCTTGTTATAATTAACATCGAGTTCAGCCCTGACAGAGAGGGGAACATTACCAAGTAGAAGGAGAGTTCATTAAAGCCCCGAATTTGAGGTCTTAAAAAAAATCAATTTCATCAGTGTAGATAGAGAAAACCTGATTCTTACTGACAGTTCGTGTGGGAAAGATTTGCAGTTTCAGGGACCATCCATTTATTCATTCACGTTTGCAGGGTACCTCGTGCAGGTCAGGAACAGGGCGGAGTGCTGGTGACAAGGAGGCACAGGCTATACCCTCTGGGTGACCTTCTAAGATCTACTGTGACCCTGGGCTGCCTTAGGACAACCTCCTCCTCTTTCTTGAGAGAGAGGCCCCGTCCATGTGACTCTGCACCAGGCAGACGACCCGGAGGCCTCTGACAGCTGATTGTGGGCTTGTCTGACCGGCTGGGTTGTGATTTGATATTGGTTTTATTTGTTTTACTTATTTATTTTATTTTATTTTATTTTATTTTTTTAAAGATTTTATTTATTTATTTGACAGAGAGAGATCACAAGTAGACGGAGAGGCAGGCAGAGAGAGAGAGAGAGAGAGGGAAGCAGGTTTCCTGCTGAGCAGAGAGCCCGATGCGGGACTCAATCCCAGGACCCTGAGATCATGACCTGAGCCGAAGGCAGCGGCTTAACCCACTGAGCCACCCAGGCGCCCCTACTTATTTATTTTTAAAGATTTTATCTATCCATTTGACAGAGATCACAAGTAGGCAGAGAGGCAGACAGAGAGAGAAGAAGGGAAGCAGGCTCCTCGCTGAGCAGAGAGCCCGATGCGGGGCTAGATTCCAGGCCCCAAGATCCTGACCTGAGCCGAAGGCAGAGGCTTAACCCACTGAGCCACCCAGGTGCCCCCTTGATATTGGTTTTAAAGAGCAGCGCCCACACTCAACTCCGGACCCTCTAAATTAGTCTCTAGGAGTGGGTCCAGGCTCTGCCGGTGAATAAGTTTCTACGGATGAGTTGAGAACTAATTTCTCAGCCAGGCTTGAAAAACCAATGGCCACAGATGAAAAAGGAGAAAAATCCAGAAACCACATATGAGTCACTGAAGATGGTTGAATAAAAGCAATTATCTGTAGCCTGGATGACAGTTGGCATGAAGGATAGGAGTGGGACACGGGGCTTCTCTGTGGAAGGCATTCCTCTAAGGCTGGGTGGTGCCAGGGGACAGGACTGCCAAGGGCAGACAACATTAAGAGGGCAACAACAACCCACAAGAGAAGGAAGTCCTGGTACCTTCAATTTGGAGCCCTCCAGGACGTCTCAACTCTGGGTATCAAGCTCTGAAAAGCTGCAGGGTCAATGACTTACTGCTCAGATCATTTCAGTGAAGACAATTATCATAATACAGGAAAAATTGCCATTTTTAAAAAGACTTTATTTATTTAGAGTGGGGACGGGCAGAGGGAGATAGAGGATCTCAAACAGACTCCATGCTAGCCACAGAGCCCAACTATGCAGGTCCTTGATCTCACAACCCTGAGATCGTGACCTGAGCTGAAATCGAGTCAGACCCTATTTAACCAACTGAGCCACCCAGGCGCCCCAAGAACTGCTATTTTAAAGTAACAGCAACTACCTGCTTTCAATCTTTTGGGCTAGAAATGATCTGGGCCATGCACCCATGAATTGGCTACATTTGGGGGATGAGGGGTTAAAATTCATATCCATGGGCCTCGCCTCCATCTCAAACATCTACACTTCAAATAATGGTCTCTGATCCAGGTGATGCACAAACTCTACTTTTAGAAAACCCCTGATCACTGAGTCTGATGTAAAGAATGAGTCCCTAAAACCCTCCCTTCCCTGATCGTGGGAGGCAATCACTCCTCCTTCTAAACCTTTAAAATGATCTATAAATTTCATATGCAAGCTTATGCTGTTTTCCTCCATATGCAGATACAGGTACAGGTGTAACTGTAACCTCCCCCCACTGGCAAATGGCACTTTCCACCCTTCCCCATCCCCCACACAGGGTGCTGTCTGAATGACAGCCAATTTTTAAAAATCAAGACTGGTTAACCAATTTCATCCAAAGTGACATGAAATTCGATTGAAAATATTTAATCAACTCAAATTTCATGACCCTCTAAAATAAGCATTTAAAAATCTTTTAAATACAATTCAGGGGCGCCTGGGTGGCTCAGTAGGTTAAGCCTCTGCCTTCGGTCATGATCTCAGGGTCCTGGGATCGAGCCCCGAGTCGGGCTCTCTGCTCAGCGGGGAGCCTGCTTCCTCCTCTCTCTCTGCCTGCCTGTCTGCCTACTTGTGATCTCTATCTGTCAAATAAATAAATAATAAATAAATAAATAAATAAATACAATTCAACTAGTGGCCAGGGTACGTCTCTTGGCCCATGACGTCAGAGTGAATGGGCTGAACTCTGGATCACGTGGCTTTGAGCACATCTGACTTAAAGTGAGTCAGCCTTTGAAGTTTCCACTTTTACCAGGCTCATTGGTTTTCCTGTTCTTCAAATGGGGGCCTAACAAAAAAAATCAAAATGAATCTAAGTTGGATCAATAAGGGACCTCATAGGGCCTGATGGAGGCCCATCTTTCGGGAAACACAGCTGAGGGAGATGAGGTGTCCCTGGAACGGTGGGGAAATAAAGAATGTAGGCTTCCTCCTGGAATAGTACAACCTTCCCAGGAAAGAATGTTCTCTTGGACTTACCCCAGGAGGACACCGGATTAAGAGGGGAGGATGCTCCAATGGGACCGTATTTGTAAGCGGCCAGCTCTGCACCTTATGGAAGCAGGCCACGAAGGAAGGCTCCGGAAAGCATCACTCTCTCCAGGAACCTGAGGCACAACAGCTTCCTTGGGGCCTTCAAGCCAGTTTCAGATATGCTAAAACCTAAGGCAGCAACATCCAATACAAACGTAACACGAGCCACATATGTGATTTAAAATTGTCTAGTAGTCATATTTTTTTGACTGTTTATAGTAAAAAAAAAAAAAACTTTTTTTTTAAAGATTTTATTTATTTATTTATTTATTTATTACAGAGAGAAAGAGAGAGAGAAAACGCCTAAGCAGGCAGAGCCGAAGAGAGAAACAGGCTCCCTGCAGAGCAAGGAGCCCGATGCGGGACTCGATCCCAGGATCCTGGGATCATAACCCGAGCTGCAGGCAGCAGTTTAACCGACCAAGCCACCCAGGCGTCCCTGAACTTGCTTTTAGAAATGTATATCATTTAATCCAATATATCCAAAATATTGTCACTTCAACCAAAATTTAATCATTATAAAAATCATTAAGGAGGGATGCCTGGATGGCTCAGTAGGTTAAGCGTCTGACTCGTGGTTTCAGCTCAGGTCATGGTCTCCAGATGGGAAGATCCAGCTTGCGTGGGGCTCTGTCCTCAGTGAGGAGGCTGCTTCCCCTCGCTCTCTGCCTCGCCCTCTGCCCCTTCCTCCCATCCCCCACCCCACTCACACACAGACACACACACGCACACTCTTTCTCTCTCTGAGGTAAATAAATCTTAAAAAATATATTTAAAAAATTTTTAAATCATTAATGGTATATATCACATTTTTCTTATGCCAAGGCTTTGAAATCTGGTGTGCATTTTACATTTACAGCACACTTCTCAATCTGGATGTTAAATGTTCTCTGGAAATACTTGAGCTAAATTTCGATTTCATAATATTTATCGCTGAAATAGCTGTACCAAAGTTATTCCAAACATGCTTCAAAGTTTCCCAATAGCCAAACTGAGAACATGGTTTTAAATTTAAATTAAATAAAATCAGAGATGCAGATCCTCAGCCATCCCAGCCACACTTCAGGGGGTCAACAGCCCTTTGTGGCCATTGGCTGCGATAATCAGACAGGTTGAATGTGTCTTCTTTCCAAATGGCTCCACACCAAAAGCTTTATTTTCTTAATCATAAGGGGGTAGAACAGCTCTCGATGGACAAAAGCATGAGGGATTTGTTGCTGTTGCTGTGAATGCTGAAGGGCTTTCTGATTCTCTCAAGCCTATCACTGTAATGTGCTTTTTCAAGGATGAGTCAGAGTCTGCTGGGTACAACCAGGGGAGGGGTGGGCTCTCCAAGAAAAAAAGTCCTGGAAGCAGATTCCCCAAGCACCTACTATGGGCCAAGCACCACACTAAATATAGAATAGCCACTGTCCCATTTGGTCCGCCATCATCTTGTGGGTGACACATCATTAGTGGATTTAAAACATAAAGAATCCAAGATTGCCCACAATGGGGAACTTGCCCAAGGCCCCACAATTTCCCAGGGAGACCTTTCCTTTTTCAACAGGCCACATCAAGATCCATGGGTAGCGGGACGAGGGGAAGTCATGCTATGTCCACTCTACCTTGAATACCAGGTAGAATCCAAGACAGGCCAGAATGTAGGTAACCAGAGATAACAAAGCCAAGTCACTAGAACCACACACTGGTCTGAAAAATTAAAGTAGATGTAAAAGTGGACCAAAAGGTAAAAGGCAGCACAAGGCCTGATAACCTTAGTTTTTATATTTTTGCCCCGCTAAACAGTGGTGCCACCTCACTCCCACTGGCCCACTGGCATTGTTGCGGCCAAGAGTCAAGTGTTCAGTTTCTTCTGCCAAGGCAGAAGCTTTCCTTAGCTCTACGTTCACAGACGTCCACCTAGACTGGATTCAGTTCTTCCAAAACCCCAGACACCAGGTCTGAGTTTCCCACAGTAGGGTTGAACAGCAGGGAAAACAATTTTCTGATCCAGAAATTGAAGACTGATCAAGTAACTGAAACAATATCCAAAAGGAAATTTCTATACATGAATATTGTCACTTAACTCAATTTTCTAAGCTTTTTCAGGCATTAGAGGAAGTGTAACATGACGGGTCTGCAAGGCATTGAAAGCTTTGCCACTTACCTACAGGACCGGGCATTCAACTGATTCTGATTGGAGACGGAAAGAAGAGACAAAGTTGTGGAAGGAAGCAAGTCAGTGTGAGGGAGGGAGACAAAATGAGTGAGTTTTTGAGGTGATTCTTTGAGGCATATTGGGGAAATATAATTAGCAGCAAAATTCATAGAAGCAGGGTGAGCCCATACAAAGAGTGAGAATCAGCCAGAACCCCTACCAGCTAAGGGCAAGCTCTGATTCCAGGGTACTTAAGCCACTCTCACCAGGGTAAAGGAGCAGGTATGTTGAGAAGGTCAAATGCAAATCAAATAAGCCTTTTACTCAGCTACCTAAGAAGCACCTCTTTGAAATACAGTCATCAAGGAAGACAAGGCTCTATCTCCCAATTTCCTGGGAGGGCCAGGGCCTAGCTTTAACCATCACCTTACTCCAAATTGCAAGCCAGGATAAATTTAGCAATTTGATCTTGAAGACATGAATATAATGCATTGTATCCACTGAGCTATATAAAAGAATGAGATTTCTTTCCATCTTTATAATCTCTAGCTTTGCGATGCTTGCAGCAGACTGCCTCTGATGTTCATCACATTCTAGTTCAATGCATAGTCAAAAATAAATTGTTTTCTTTTTCTTTTGCCTTTGTGGAGAAGTGTTCTGGGTTGGGAAAAGATTTTGCTGCTAATTATATTTCCCCAATATGCCTCAAAGAATCACCCTTACCTCGACCCAGACCTGACCTCCCTCAAGTTATTTTTAAACTGTTTTCAACTAAAAGGGGTATAATTATAGCTTTATGATGGGATTTACCCTATGGACAGGGGAAAGGTCTCCCACAACTCACTAAGATACTACAAGAAAAGATGGAACTTGGTCCTCTGAATGTAGCTTGGGGACAGTCTCTTAGATCAGCCTCCACACACCCCAAGTACCACAAATTCCAGGGAAACACTCCCAGCAGGTCACAGAGCCCCTCAGCTGGCTGGCTCCAGCCCTGAGTACCTACCAGGCCCTCTGCCAGGAAACCTGGCAGTGACCCTTTCCTCTCCCTCTGGGTGACCCCCATCAGAGAAGGAATCCTGTCTTATTCTACTCCGTACATTCCCCAGCACACAGCAAGGCATGAATGAATGGTAACCTTTACCTCCACTCTTCTTCCTCAAAGTCAAAGTCAACACTATCTCAACATTCAGTTTGTTTCAGCTGGAAACATTTGCTCCATATGAGGAAATGTTTCTCAGAGAGCTGTGTTTCAACTCTTAGAATGAAAAAGTCCTTTTAAGAGAAGAATGCTCATCAAACATTTTTGCCATCACACAGCCAGCAGAAACACAGGTGAAAAACATCCGGGCTGTCTTAGCCGTGCCACTTTGCTGTGATATCCCTCAGCAGGAAACCTGTCTCTCTGCAAGGCCCTCAGCCAGCTTTGGCATTTCTTCTACCTTTTTCTCCCTGAGATCTGTCCATCTCAGTCTATCCCTGACAGGAACATGACTGTCAAAAGAACCCTTAAGAGAAAAAAAAAAAAAAATTTTTTTTTTTTTTTTTTTTTTGAGAAAAAGTGTTCTTAAATTGACTCCTCAAGTCACAGCCAGAGAGTGTTTTTTTGCAGAGCCCAGGCTGAGGTGAGCTGGACTGTCCTATCCATCCAGACAGCAGGGCTGCCTGTCGTTAATTATTACTGAGCCCTAATGGAAATCTAACCTTATTTACCCCAACCACTTGGCCTGGGTTACCAGAACAAGAAGCCAACCCAATGCAGAATACTCTGGGAAATGACTCACCAGAATGCACATCCAAATAGCTTTTGCTGCTTATGAACTGTATAGCAGTGCTTCTCAAACCTTGGTGTGCATTAGAACGTCCTAAAGAACTTATTCCAATCTGTATTCCTGGGGCCCAGCCCCAGAGTTATGATTCAGTATGTGGGGGGGGGGGGGTGCAGCTGCCTTTCTCTTAAGTTCTCCGGTGATACTGAGGCCTTGGGTCCCAAGAGCGCACTTTGAGAAACTTGATGAATGGAGCACCTCAGCCACTCATTGAAGGAAAGCGCCAGGCCCTGGCCTCTTCTCGGACTGACAGCGGCAAGGCCAAGCTCAATGGTTCTCAAACCTAATTCCCACAGAGCACTGCTATTCTATCACTGAAATCAAAGCACGGGATTTCTCTCCAGTTTTCAAAGCAAATTAAACCTCTGACACCACTGAGTGCTTGTTTCTATTATAATCTAAAAGCATTTCATTTCTCAACAAATTATGTCTTTTGTTGAGACCTTATTGAGTTCAGCCAATGTGACATATTAGTAAGAAGCAGCTGTACGGCCTGGTTGACACAGCCAACACAACACGGAAGAACAAGGAAATGCAGAGCACTTGGCCTCTGGCTCAAATCCGACCTTCCTAAGGCGCCCCCTTTGACCATCACAGCCAGATGCCCTGATCACCTAATAACATGCCCCTGGGCTGCCAGAGAAGGCCAAAGAAGGGCTTCCAAAGAAGGGCTTCATTGCCCCCAAAACTCAACCTCCTGGACAACCGAAGATGGGTACACACATTAAATTATTTTAAACCGATTGCTACACCGCGTGGCAGAAACGATTACAGGCTTCTGATTTTCCACACAAGCAATTAGGCATCACAGGATCGGCTACATCCTCCCTCCCCGTGCCTCTGCGCTGGAGCCCATTAGGGTCCCTGACTTGAGCTAAAAAGTCTTTGTCAAGTTTCAGCCTGCCCACAGTTTAATTTTTAAAATTTAATATGCATCTGTCCCTGGGGGCCTTGGCAAGAGCATATAAATCCATGCCCTGACTTTGAACACAAACATTCTGCCCATGTCCAGTGCAGAGGTCTCCCTTGTCCTGGGTGCTATAGATCATGTGAGTGGCACTTCATGCCATGAGAAACTGCCTGGTGTAGCATCCCCAACGACGGGGATATTTACCAGCTTATGATTCTTCTTTCCTGACCTTTATGTGTAAGGTGGGGTAGCAAATGAAACCAGCAGATTAAAATGGCCTATTCCATTTAAAAAAAAAAAAAAAACCCAAAAAACAAAAAACAAAACATTATGCTAGTTTTAAAGACGGGGGGAGGGGGGCGCGGAAGGGACAGCACATCTGGATCCAATTATTGTAAAGTTTCATAGTCTTAGGATCTTCTCTCCCAAAAGCAGCCGGACACAAGGACAATGCAGGGGACAAACCAAGATCCCTGGATCCTGCCCCAGGCTTTGCCACCAGCCCGATGTGTGACCTTGGGCAGAGCTCCTGACTGCTCCAGGGCTCAGTTTCCTAGACAGTCTTCCAGGCCACAAGACCAGTACTAACTAGTAATAGGAGTCAAGTGTTGATGAATTCATGAGGACCCTCACTTTTCCGCTTGATTGTATATGCAAGGATTGCAATTCTCCTCGGAGGAGACACAGCCATTGTTCCTTTCTCTGCAGGGCCTGCCGTTCCCCTATTTGCCTCCTCCGTGTCCTCCCCTCTCCTAAGCTTGGAGGCCAGTCCACTGCCCAAAGTCAGCTTCTCCTCCCAGAGGAGTTTCCCGAACTGGCACTGAGCTCTCCCGGACTATAATGTCTAGCACAGCAGGACTTTAGTTCCTCAAATAAGCTTCTAATTGTCTCTTCAGAAATGTGCATGGACGCTTATTTCAAGCCATTTGGCAAGTGCCTTGGAGGGTATTTGCTCCAACATTGTGCTTGGAGAGGGAGGATTGAAGAGTCTGGAGCAGCATTAGAAAAACTGCACTCCGGCTGATCTTTCCTTGGATGGAGATAAAACAACTTTTTCAGGCACCCACCACGGGTATGATGCAAAACCCCACAGGTCTCCAAAACTTACAATCACAGACTTTTACACTTGGACCTCAGTCTTCTCCCTGGGGCAGTGTCAGGGTTAATGGAGGCCAAGAATTAGGACACATTGGGCATTCCCAGCAGCACTCTCCTGTCCCCAGGCATCATTCTTCCCAGATGCAATACTAACAGGACAGCGAAGGCTCCTGACAGCTGGCTGGAGACAGGACCCGAGTCAGTAAGAACTGATGTCGGAGGATGTGGGATCAGCATTCAGTCTGGAGTCAGGAAACAGAGTTCAAATCCCTGGCCTACTACCACCTCCCTGGTGTAAAATGTTAACAGGTGTCCCTACCCTCTACACAAGCCCTAATTTTCCCCAAATTTATTGTGTGTGCACATTCCCCCTCGGGTCTTATTAATATGCTGATTCTGAGTCAGCAGATCTGGGCAGGGCCTGAGAGTCTCAACAAGTTCCCAGGTGGAACGGATGTTGCTGGTCCATGAACCAACTTTAAACAGCAGGGACAAGATTTACGATCCAAGCCAGGGTTTCCCAAACACCCCTGCTAAGAATCACAGGAATAACTATTAGTGCACAAATCCCAGAGCCCCAACCCAGATGGGCGCAGGCCTGGTGGACTGGAAATTTAACAAGTGCTTGGGTGAATCTTATTGTCAGAGAAGTTTGGGGAAGCCCGGTCTAACCCATCTGCATTTCTCACAGCCTCTGGAAGCCCTCGCTTCCTTTCCATTGTTCTCTCCAGTTAAGGTTCCTTAAAGTTTACTAACCTAGCTCCTGCTTCTGGGGGTCCCTGTAGACACACTGAGAGAGCTGACGGTTCTCCCAAATTTTCCCGAGTCCTGGTACACGTAGAAAAGGACCATCCTTTTTTGTTTTTAAAGATTTTATTTATTTATTCGACAGAGAGAGACACAGTGAGAGAGGGAATACCAGCAGGGGGAGTGGGAGAGGGAGAAGCAGGCTCCCAGCCGAGTGCAGGGCTCGTTCCCAGGACCCTGGGATCATGACCTGAGCAGAAGGCAGATGCTTAGTGACTGAGCCATCCAGGTGCCACGAAAAGGACCATCTTTGTAGGGCCTGAGTTCTGGCAGCCCCTGAGGGGCTGAGGGAAGATTGAGGGTACCACTACGTGCACATATCTCTAAACCATAATTCTGCTCCCCGACTAGAAAGCTCTGATCCCACCTCAACCGTATCAGTCAATGCGCAAAACCAACCAGCCTGGCCCTCCAATCCATCTCCCCATTGTTGTGAAATGATCCAAAACAGAAAAAGAAAAATAAACACATCAAACTCCTGTCTTGAGGTTGTCTCTAAGGGCCATCGCAGAGGAGGGAAAGCATATACACCCATTTACTCACCCTCTTTAACAAATTACAGATAATATCCATTAGACCAGAAGCCCAGTCTGCCTGACGTTTGTTATCTCCCTGAATCCTCGCACCAAATCCTTGATTTGTCTGTTTTACTGAGGACACAAAGGCTTGCAGAGGTGAGGGGGCCTGCCTCAGGTCACACGATCAATGGTGGCCACTGTGTAACAGGCTCTTACATGGGACCTTTGCCACATTCATCCCTGCTCTGGTTTGTTTGAATGCCTCCCGCTGACATGCACCCTGCCGGGTCCTGCTTTCCACGAGGACAGCACCCAGGTGTCTATTGTTCCAGGCTGTGCCAACCACAGCCCTCAGAGACACATGGGAAAGTAGCTGCTGACCTGATGAAGGTGACGCGAGCTGCCTCCAAAACCGTCACAAGCTTACGGGTGCTCCCTGGTTTAAAAGGCTCCCAACTGATAAAATATCAACTTCCCTGACATAAGATAGAGATAGAGAAAAGATGGAGATAAGATGGAGAAAAGATGGTGGAAAGGGAGTCAGAAGGCCTGATGGACTCTTCCCCTGTTTCTGCCACTTTGCTCTCACACGGGGACAAGCCACTTGACCTCTCCCTATACCTCAGTTTCTCCATCAACATGATGGTTTAATTCATGCCCCAAACCTCTCTGAACTCCCACCAGGTGCTGGATGTGGAGCTAAGAAGAAAGCGATCTCGGGGAACCTGGGTGGCTCCGTGGGTTAAGCCTCTACCTACGGCTCAGGTCATGATCCCAGGGTCCTGGGATCCAGCCCCCCCCCCCCCCCCGTGGGGCTCTCTGCTCAGCGGGGAGCCTGCCTCCCTCTCTCTCTCTCTCTGCCTGCCTCTGCCTACTTGTGATCTCTGTCAAATAAATAAAATATTTAAAAAAAAAGAAAGAAAGAAAAGTAAACGATCTGGAGGAATGAATGAGAGGCATCCATTCCTCGGCATCCCATGCCAATCCCACTCCTCCCACCCCACTGAACAGCAACAGACATAAAGCACACAGAATGGTTTTCAAACAAGTATGAAACAAAAGAGGTCCTAGGGGGATCATCTGCATCACAAAAGGACGCTTTACTTAGCAAACTAACTCACAAAAAGGATGGCTAGTGTGACAAGTTCCCCTGATACATTTTTTTGAGTCAGGTTACTGAAGCACTAATATGACAGTAAATGTCCTCCTTTTTAGGTGAGCAGTTTTATTGATTTTAACAAACACACGCAGTTCCTGCTGTGGTTTTTAAAATAGTTTATTTCTAACTTTTCAAGAATGCATTATATAAAGTGACGTCACATGGATAGTCCAATGAAACAAAATTAATTTTCGCTCCTCTTTCTAAAAGTGTAAGTCCCCACTGTGCCAGAAGGAATAACAGAATTGAAAATCTTGTCTGGAGGGGTGGAGGGGTTGGAGGGATCAATTTGCAGAAACATCTGTTAGGCATGGAGCACCGACTACCAAGATCTATTAGTCCATGCAACTGAATCACCTTCACTGATAAAATAATTCTCTCCTCCCAACCCTCCCCCTCACATTTACCAATTCTTTTTTTTTAATATGCACACAGAGCCCAAGAACATAAACATACTTCTACCAAAGGTCATCCTTAACAGAGCAGTTTAAAACCACAAAGCCTCCTTGAATTAACTCCAAAAATCTGTAAGTTTCATATACTATCAATCTTCCAAAGGAATTTACCTGGACAAAGAACATAACACTTGTTTTAAGACTTATCTTAAAATGAACGGTGTGAGCTTATGTAAAAAAGGGAGGTGATTATTTAAATAGAATTCTAAAACTCTATTCAAAATACAACTCCACTGCAGAATTAGGTCCTTGTAACTTGAGACTAAACATCAGCATTCCTAGCCAGAAAATGGGAACAATGCAATCAATCTAACAGTGTTTATAACTTTACTATGAGGCTGGTAAGAAGCAGAACTGATTTCCAATCCTTAGCTCAGTGGCACTCAAAACTTCAGCATACCTAAGAATCTAAGAATCTTCTGATTACGAAAACTCCACATTCTTGGACCCCACACGGACCTACCCAGTCGAGGATCTCTGAGGACTAGGCAACAATAGTGTTTACTCTAGGTAACTCTGAGCATGGTGGCTAAAGACCACATCCTAAGGGATGCAGCCCTCGCTAAGTGAGCGCGTGTTTTGTTATGTAAACACTACAATGAAGTTAAGATGGTAACAGAACTTGGACATTGATCCTGAGTATGGGTTGTAATCTGTAGGCTAATGGCCACGGCTTAGAAATGTTCACGCTGGGCAGAGAGGCTGGTCATTGTAATATCAGCAGATAAAACCACACAGGGACAATTTTTCATTAATGAGTGGCTGCCTGCTCCAAGTGAGCCCCCCAGATCAGGAGCGCGGAATTACAAAGAAATCTCTGGGGCTGGGGCCCAGGAATCATGTTTTAACATTTCTCCAGGTGATTCTTCCATATGGTGCATGCTCCAGCATGTTTTAGTTAATGCAAATACATTTTATAACGAGAAATACTTAATAATCACAATTTCTTCTTGCCTTGTCCTCCTGCGGGTTTTATCTTTGCTTTGTTACTAAAGGTTGCGCTGTTTGTAACCACACCCTCTCAACTTAACCCCACCCCTTCCCCACTGTGGTGCAAAATGTATTTATGTAGCACAGAAGGTTTGAGCTAGCTTTATTTCCCGCTAGCTAACAGACAATTAGCACCGCCCAGACAGCCAAAGAGCTCCCAACAGACCCATCAGTATGGTGGCAGGGGTAATTATGAAGGGACATCCCCTCGGGCTTTCAGCGCCCCCGGGTTCCAAGGAGTGCCTTTCCACCATGCCTCCCAAGGCCTCCCATGAAAGCCAGCCAACAAGTCAAATGGGCACTTGGTGGTGTAGCTGCATTACTCCCCCCCTAAAATATTGGGTCTATGGTAGAGTGCACTTGTTCTCACATTTTGGAACACATCAAAATCTCCAGGGGAAATTAATAAAAATACAGATTCCTTGGTTGCAACCTCAGCTTCTGATTCAGTAGTATTCCAGAAGGTCTCCTAAACCTGTATTTTAACAAGCTTCGCAGAAGATTCTTATACATAGCAAGGTTTGAGAATCCCAGATGTTACGGGAGACACCTACGCTTATAGAGTAGAAAATCTGAGCTTATGTCAAACTCACCCAGTATTTGTTGTGTAAACCTTGGAAGACCTCAGCTTCCTCAAACTAGAAACAACACCCACCTCACAAGGCTGTTACAGTGGCAACACACATACAAGGCCTTCCTGAAATGCCAAGCGCCAAAAACAGGAGAGGAAAACTGGCGGGTACAGAATCCCACAACAATCACCAATGAGGGTCCCCCTTGCCTAAAAAAGTAGCTTCAATAAGAAGAATTCCACGTCAGATGCAATTTCTGAGACACAGGTCAGTCTGACAATGTGTGATGTGCACAGATTCATGTCCCCTCAAAAATGGTAATGTTGGAGTCCTAACTCCCCAGGACCACCAAATGTGGCCTTATTTAGAAATAGGACCTGTACAGAGGTGATCAAGTTAAAATGAAGTCATTAGGATGGGCCCTCGACCTTTATGATTGGTGTCCTTATAAGGAGAAACGTGGACACAGAAACAGACACACATGAGGAGAAGACAGCCATCTATGAGCCAAGGAGCAAGGCCTCGCACCAATGAGCTTCCTTCATAGCCCTGGGAAGAAACCAACCCTGCCAAAACCTGGATCTCGGACTTCTGGCTTCCAGAACCGCCACCATAAATTTCTGTTGTATAAGCGGCGGATCTGTGGTACTATATTACAGCAGCCCTAACAAACTCAAACAATCTGTCAGCTTCCAGTTCAAGAGCAAAGTGCCCTTCTGCTGTTCCTTTTGTGGGGGACACTCGGGCCCTGACGCGTCTCAGATTCCATAGGGCTTGCTCTAATATCTTCACCAAGTACATACCTAAAGCTCCCTGTGAACTACTTACCAGGTTAGTGAGAGAGCCAGCTCCGGGGGCGGGGGGATGGTGAGGGGGGCATCAGTGCAGGCTCAGCAGTGGAGTCCTGAGCCTGTAGCAACCCTCACAAAAATCAGAACTCCAAAACATCTGCCACTTTAGCAGCAAGAACCAGCAAGTGATTTAACGTCCTCATAAAACTGTCCCGACCTGTCCCTTCACAGCCCACTCACGCCCCCTCTCCCTTCTGTCGGAGTGGCGCCCACAGTCCGCGCCCAGCACCAACTGCACTGAGAGCTGGAGAACCACCTTCGGCACTCAGACGCCTGGGGATCCCAGTCAAGAGGACCCCAAAAGGGACGCCTGGGTGGCTCAGTGGGTTGAAGCCCCTGCCTTCAGCTCAGGTCATGATCCCAGGGTCCTGGGATCTAGCCCCTCGTTGGACTCTCTGATCAGCAGGGAGCCTGCTCCCTCCTCTCTCTCCGCCTCTTTGCCTACTTGTGATCTCTCTGTCAAATAAATAAATAAAATCTTAAAAAAGAATATATTCTAAAATACTTTTTTTTAAAAAAGAGGACCCCCAAAGGCCCTCAAGCAGATGATTTTCTCAAACTGAATGCACCTTTCTTTCTCCCCGTTAGTAGGACAAAACACATGGGGGAAATGCCCCCAAAGAAAATAAAAGGCCGTTTTTATGTGCATTAAGACCCTAGAAGGTCTTACCCAGTAACCATAGAGGGTGCGGGAGAGCAAGCAGTAGACGGAGCCCGTTGGGATGGCTGTCCTGCCCCAGAAAGGAGCGGTGTCTGTCCAGTGTGCAAGGCCTATGGGATGATTTTACCTCTGACACACCCTTCCTGGGCAACCTCTCCTAGGAGCCTCCCTAGGGTAATTTTTAAAAGCCACAGGTGCCCAGGTCTCACTCTCAGAGGTTCCAATTCCATGAGTCAGGTGGGATTTAGGAATAGCGGTTTTTATTTAATTCCAGGATAACTGACATACAGCTTTATAACAGTTTTAGGTGTATGACAGAGTGATTCAACAAATCTATATACATGACTCCTTACTTTTTTTTTTTTTAAGATTTTATTTATTTATTTGACAGAGAGAGAGATCACAAGTAGGCAGAGAGGCAGGTAGGGGGGCGGGGAAGGAGGCTCCCTGCTGAGCAGAGAGCCTGTTGCGGGGCTCGATTCCAGGACCCTGAGGGGATCATGACCTGAGCCAAAGGCAGAGGCTTAACTCACTGAGCCACCCAGGCGTCCCATGACTCCTTACTCTTAATCCCCACCACCTAGTTCACCCATCCCCCCACCCACCTCTTTTCTTTAGAGGTAAGAGTGGGGTTTTTTGTTTGCCTCTTTCTTTGGTCTCTGTTTTGTTTCTTAAATTCCACATCTGAGTGAAATCATATGGTATTTGCTTTTCTCTGACTGACTTACTTCACTTGGCATTACACCCTCTAAGGAACAGCATTTTTAAGAGCTTCTCCGGTGATTAGGACGCACACTCAGGGCCAAGAACCAGAGCTTCAATTAAAGTCAGGGTCCCGCCAGACATCCCAAGAAAAGGAAAAAGCAACTGGTGGTGGTCAGGAAAGTTGGATTCCAGTGTCAACTTTGCCAAGGGGCACCACTAAATCTCATCCTTCTGGACTCTGGTTCCTTCCCTGTCAAAGGGAGAGGCTGACCTAGAACCATTCGGACCTCTGGTTTTCAAACAATTAACTTTCCTGGAATCACTCTAAGATCTCCTATGAAGACATCTGCCCTTCCTTCTTGGGTGCCCTAAACCCAACTACTTTGAGCTTGCACTTCAGGCTGCCCTTGGCTGAAACCTTACCCTTTAATCCTGCTGGGAAGGGCCCGGGAGTGACAGGTGCCGAGCCCAATAGAAAGCCCTTCAAGGAGAAAATTAAGCCTCTTAAAGCACCCTGATGTAATCTCTAAAACCCAGGAATAATCCACACACCTCTGGGAAGATCTGCCATGCACGACCTTGGGCCACACTCAAGAGATACCTTCACTTACATCAAACTGGGTCCTACACCCCAGTGTCAAGTAATTATGGGTGGTCTTACAGCAATGCAAACACAGAAGACAGGGGTTGTCATTTAAACACATGAAGCCCTGGGACTCCCTAAGCTGGGTGCTTGAGAGAGCAGCACTGAGGGAATAGGGAACGTGTCCATCCATCCACAGGCTCCCTCTGCATGGGCTCAAATGCAGCAGGACACAGAGGAGACATCTCTCCACACAGTCAAGTGCACAGTGGGGATGAGTGATGAACCAAACAACCCACCAGAACATCGAGGTCAATGATAAACACTTCAGACAAGTGAATTTGCTGTCTTCAACCCAGTGACACCAGCTACCCAGAGGATGGCTTAAGTGCCCCTCCTTCCGAGATAAAAATGAGAAGGGCAACCATGTGTCTGCAGCTCACTATTCTTCGCAGGCGCCTTCTATCACTCAACAAGGAGTTAGCAAGGAAGGGCTTCCTTCATTCACTTGAACCTCTAATGCTTACCACTTGATCTAAAATGCACTGGCCCCATGAGACACTGCTTTTCCACTTCTATACTCTCTTCTTTAGCTCAAACCTGGGGAAGATTTCCATTTCCTCATCTAAGACTAACCTCTGTAATCAGCAAGTTTTCTTCATCAATGACTCATTAAAAATTTCTGTGAACTCCTATGTGCCAGCCATTGCTCTAGATACTTGGGGATGCAGTACCAGATAGTTTCCCTCATGAGCTTCTATCCTAGTGCCATGGGGTAGACAATAAATGAATCATGTATCAGGGAATGATAAAAGATATGAACACAAAAAAGGAAGAGGTTTGAGAGCAGGGGCTAGAGGGTGCCAGGGAGACCTCTGCGGAGGAGACACTGGAGGCAACTGGCAAACAGAATGAAGGGTGAGAGAGCACCCCCAACCTTAGGAGCAGGACAGATGAGGAGATCCAGCAGGAAAGCTGGAAGGAGGCGGAGCACCCAGGGTGTAGGAGAACGGGAGGAGAATGGGGGAATGGAAGCCAGGTGAAGAAAGTGTCCCAGAGGGCAATCAGCTGGCTAACCACTGCTGAGAGGCTGCAGAAGGTGACAGGGAAGAGCTGGCCACTGGACAGCACTGGAACCTGAAGACGTGTGGGTTCAGTGAAGGGGTGGGGCAAAAGCCAAACTGGAGTGGGTTCAAGACAGAATGAGCAGGGAGGAAATGGGGCAGGGCGTATGGCAATTCTTTCAGAAAGGTTTACTATTAGGGAGGGGAGAGGAATGGAAGAAGAGTTGACTCAGGAATGGGGTCAAGACTGTGCTGTGATTGCTGCTTTTTTCCCTGGATACTACAGTATCTCTCTCTTGGAGGATTATCCATCAGAGAAGGAAAAGTGATCATGCAGAAAGGAAAGGGCATATACATGCATGAGTGAAAGTCTTGCACACCAAAAGAGAACAGGCTCCAATGCACAGGTGGTTACAAGGCTCTGTGGATACAATGTTGCTCAGCTAGAGCTGGAGATAGGCTCACAGATCTTAATAGGAAGGAAGATGATGCAACTCATTCCTAATTGCCTTTTTTTCTCCCTGAAATAAGCCAGGTTATCAGCTGAAAGTGGGGGTGAGGATAGAAACATAGTGTACCCCGCTGTGCCAAAAGTTCCCCTTGAGATCTGTGGTCATAAATCAAAAGAGACGATATAGATGGCTGTTTGTTTTCTCTAGCCGGGTTCCTCTGCCTCAGGCAGGAGCAAGGTAGGTAGGCAGAGGGTGGGGTTTTCCCAAGAAAGTTAGATGAAGACAGAAAGGGTCAAGGGAGTTGAGGGTGTATGCGAGCACCTGAGCTGGGGGCAAGGGAGGTCAGAGGAGACGAGTGGGATGATGGTCAATGAAATGTAGAAGGGTCACCAGGTCAGAGGCCTTTGCAGGGTGTTGCCTAGGTGGAACTGAGTGAGAGGGAAAAAGATGAAAGAGAAAAGGTGAGGGTCACACTGGAATGCTTGTCAAGATTTTGCTGGAGGTGCAGGTACTGGTAATGACAAGGTCCACAACTGTGTTTTTCAAATGAAGGGCTACTGGACAGGAAAATCAGTATAGTGAGTCATAAGGAGCATTCTTTTTTAATTGAATAAATTTTAAAAGTCTAAGAATACATTATACCTAATAAGGGTAAATAATGTTTGGGGAAACTGGTTTCAGTTGTGTGTGTGTGTGTTCATACTGGGTCATCACATCAAATTGCTATCGTCTGTGGACTGGTGTTTAAAGAACAAGGACACCATGGCAGGGCTTCTCGATGCTGGCATGGCTGACATTCTAGGCCGGATAATTCCTTGTTGTGGGAGCTGTCCTATGCATTGAAAGATGTTTAGCACCATCCCCCATTAAATGCCAGTAGCACCCCTTCCTCCCTCCAAGGGAGACCCACAGAAATGTCTCTAGACAGTGCCAAATACCCTGTCTAGAAATAACCACGAGAGGGATGGCAGAAGTAGGGTAGAGGAAAAGATAACAAAGACAGGTGGCCAAGCGACTTTTGACTGGTCGATCTATATAGATTTCAAGTCACCAAAAATGTTGATGGCACCATACGACTCACTGTTTAAAAATTCTGATTATCAGGGGGCACCTGGGGGCTCAGTAAGTTAAGCATCTGCCTTCCACTCAGCTCATGAGGTGCTGGGTTCAAGCCCCACATTGGGCTCCATGCTTATGGCAGAGTCTGCTTTTCCCTCTCCCTCTGCCTTTCCCTGCTGTGCTCATGTACACACTCTCTGTCACAAAAATAAATAAAAATCTTTAAAAATTCTGATTATCAGAAAAATTAATAAAGCATAATTAAGCAGGAAAAATGTTCTTAAACATGCTTACAAAATTCAGTTCTAAGGCTTTCCTGTAAATTAAGGTATATAATATAAAATGGTGAAATAAACCAAATCTATAATCCCAAAATATCTGAGCAAACAGAAGCGAGCTAAGGATTACAGAAAACGAAGCACACTGCATTCATCGCTATATATAGGGAGATGTTACTGTTTTGATATTTGATCATTACAGAGAAATATAAATTCTTATACATAGCTGATAAACCCAAAGCCAGCCACTAGCAAGATTTTTATGAAAGTGTTTTCTGATTATAAAAGAAACATACACTAAATATAGAGAAAATTTGGAAAATACCAAAAAGTATTTTTAAGAAATTTTAAATATCTATACCACCACCAGCCAGAAAAATTCATTTGGTTTGTTCCATTCGTGCAAAATATATATTTAAAAAAAAGAAGTAGTAGTTGTTGAAGGGAGGAGGGACTATGGTCCAGATGAATAGAATCTTCAAATATTAGGCAACATGAGGCAGAGGACTGTAAATCGAATCTCTCTACCTTAGCTCCTTATCAGAATTACCTGGAAAACTTACCCACCAGCGCCAAGGCCACACCCGAACCAATGCATCAGAATCCATAGGTGATCCCAATGAGTGGTCATCAGGGAGAACCCTACAAAAGAGATTCATCCTACAAACTGAAGCAAGATCTCCTTCATGAAAATTCCATTTTTTTATACACCCCACGACCAATTTTGCTTTGCTTATAACTTATATGTGAAATCATTAGAAAATAAAAAGCACTAAAATTAAGTGGCTAAAAATAGAACAAATGTTTATCTGCTAAAGAATTTTAGAATCAGGGGATCAGTGGGAAGGGGAGACTTTCAGGGAAACTACTCTTGAGCTTGGGGACATCTGAGCCTCTAAGGACATACACACAAGTGAGGGTCCCTGGGGACAGCCAAGCACGCACGTGCCACTGATAAGCACTGTTAGAAATGTGTCCCCTCTGGAGGCAGTGAAATAAACACTTGTTGAAATTAATGGCTACTGCACTTAATTTCCTCCAAAAAAAAAAAAAAAAATGCACCAATGACCAGATTACAATACAATTTAAGCAACATCATCTGGTCACCATTTTCTTCACAATGCCCTTCACATGTAGCAACTTTTCATTAAAAGAAATCAATGACTTCAAATCTTGCTATGCATGCATGTTGAAAGACCAAAACCAAAAACCAAACAATCCCTAACAGTCCTCTCCACTCTCTCATGAGAATCCATTACCAAATATTTAAAACAATACTCATGAACTCTGACTTTTACTGTGGAGTAAACATCCATCCATTTATCCATCACTAAACCCCAAACACATACAACAGAGGCAGACAACAATTAAATAACATAACCCAAATATTGATTTCTCCCTTCTTGGTAAAACTGATAAAACTGAGTTAACTTGCCTCGATTGGCATTCTAACTTTCATCCAGGACAGGGTAGAGCCCTGGCTTGACAGGAGCACAAGATCTGCAAATCAGGACGCTAGTGTCTCTAAACCAGCAGTTCTCAAAGTATGGTCCATGACCAGCAAGATCAGCATCACTGGGGAGATTATAAATGCAAATCACCAAACCCCACCCAAGACTGACCGAGTCTGAAAACCTGGACAATCTGGCTTTTAACAAGCCCTGCAGGTGATTCTGATGCATTTTAGCTGGGGAACCACTGGTGTACCTAAACCATGATTTTTAAATTGTGCAGCAGAGCCCTGGCTTGCAGTGGGTTGAGATTCTGAGTCTCCCACCTGAACTCATAGGGTCACAGAAGGTCACCTCTTTCTTCTTTCTTTTTTTTAAAGATTTTATTTATTCATTTATTTGAGAGAGAGAGACCGAGATGACGATAGAGAGAAGGAGCAGGGGGGAGAGGGAGAAGCACGCTCCCCACCAGGCTCGTGGGACCATGACCTGAGCTAAAGGCAGACACATAACCAACTGAGCCACCCACGTTCCCCCAGAGGATGGACTTCTTAAAAAGTGGATGGAGTTGCCACTGCTTTTCAAAGTTTGATTTTAGTGGTAACTGCTAAGAATTCATAAATTCCATCAAGTTTCAAAATCACACTAAGAGGCAAGATTATAAATGATTCAGGTGGAGCAGTCAGGAAGGTAAGAGTCATGTAGGAGACCTGAGTTCAAATGCCAGAACAGCCATTAAACAGGCTCTCTGAGCCTCAGATAGGAAAACCAAGCTTCAGGATACGCTGCTGCTATCTGAGAACACTGCCATTGGCCAGACCTTCACTCAGCTGGGATCAGAGAAAGTCAAGGAAAAGGAGAGTGCTTGCCAAGAGCTTTTTCTTTTTTTAAGATTTTATTTATTTGTTTTGTTTGAGAGAGAGAGAGATAGAAAGATACCACACCCATGAATGGTGGGGAGGGACAGAAGGAGAGGGAGAAGTAAGTCCCTGCTGAGCAGGGAGCCCAACAATGCAGGGCTCAATCCCAGGACCATGGGGTCATGACCAGAGCCCAGGGCAGATACTTAACTGACTGAGCCACCCAGGCACCCCACTAAGAGCTTTCCCCCCTTATTTTATTTATTTACTTATTATTTTTATTAACATATAATGTATTATTTGCCCCAGGGGTACAGGTCTGTGAATCATCAGGCTTACACACTTTACGGCACTCACCATAGCACATACCCTCAGAGCTTTCTTGGTGTCTTAATCTCACTACTCTCCCGGGGGGATAGAGGTAAACAGCTTTTCCTAAAGCCATCCTTGACAATGAAGGCACTGACTCAAAAGTGGGAAATCTCAGAATGGCAGGAGATAATTAACTGAAAGTTTCCAAAGAGATAAAAGATTGTTGCAGAAGGCATCAGAAAAAGCAGCTGAGATACTGCTCATCTTTTGTTTCCAAAATGGTCCCAAACATGTTTCATATTCATGAACCAAATACCATTTTCAAGTGCTTCCATATAGAAAAGCTTTTGTGTTTGAGCAAGTAAACCCATCAAGGTGTATATGGACCAAGTTCATCACCCCCTGTTCCCGCTGTCAATTTTAAACAATCTCAAGTTTTGTGGGTCCTTACACATCATTCTCCCAGGTTATACGAATAGGACTTCTTTTTTTCTTTTCTTTTTAAACATTTTATTCATTTGTTTGACAGAGAGAGATCACAAATAGGCAGAGAGGCAGGCAGAGAGAGAGGAGGAAGCAGGCTCTCCAAGGAGCAGAGAGCCCGATGCGGGGCTCGATCCCAGAACTCTGGGATCATGACCCGAGCCAAAGAGAGAGGCTTTAACCCACTGAGCCACCCAGGCGCCCCACAGGACTTCTTTTTAAAATAAGAAATAGGTTGGGGCGCCTGGGTGGCTCAGTGGGTTAAGCCGCTGCCTTCGACTCAGGTCATGATCTCAGAGTCCTGGGATCGAGCCCCACATCGGGCTCTCTGCTCAGCGGGGAGCCTGCTTCCTCCTCTCTCTCTGCCTGCCTCTCTGCCTGCTTGTGATCTCTCTGTCAAATAAATAAATAAAATCTTTAAAAAAATAAATAAAATAAAATAAGAAATAGGATCATACTATATATGATACTCTGTAACTTGATTTTACTTCCGTTTAAAACATCATGGATATCCCTTACAAAATCCAAAATAAACGCTATATTATTCTTCCTACTGAGGGACATTTCAAGTTGCTTCTTCATTTACTTTAATAACCCTACAGTGTACATCTTCATGCACAAGTCCTTGCATGCTGATGATTTTCCTCCTGTAAGACAGGACTCTAAATATGGGATTGCTGGTGCATATGGCAGCAGGTTCCAAACTTACAGAGAAATTGTCTGCTTTCCCTAAATCTTACAACAATTCATACTCCCGTGAGAGTCTGTGAGTTGCCCCCCAATACATCTAACAGAAGATGCTACCAATTTTTTAAAAAGTGGGTCAACTGGATGGACAGAAAAGGTAATATCTGTGTTTTATTTTTTTTATTTTTTTTAATTTTTTATTTTTTCAGCGTGACAGTATTCATTATTTTTGCACCATACGCAGTGCTCCATGCAATCTGTGCCCTCTCCAATACCCACCACCTGGATCCCCCAACCTCCCACCCCCCGCCCCTTCAAAACCCTCAGATTGTTTTTCAGGGTCCATAGTCTCTCATGGTTCACCTCCCCTTCCAATTTCCCTCAACTCCCTTCTCCTCTCCATCTCCCCTTGGTAATATCTGTTTTAAATGTGCGTTTCCCTGACCACTGTGGAGGTTAAAAATCTTTTCACATGTTTACTGACCATTTATATCTCTGCTTCTGGGAACACTGTTCATATCCTCTGTTCATTTTTCTTTCTTCTTTTTTTCTTTTTAGATTTTGTTTATTTATTTGACAGAGAGAGAGATCACAAGTAGGCAGAGAGACAGGTGGAGAGAGAGAAGCAGGCTCCCCGCTGAGCAGAGAGCCTGATGCAGGGCTCAATCCCAGGACCCTAAGATCATGACCTGAGCCAAAGGCAGAGGCTTAACCCACTGAGGCACCCAGACACCCCTCTGTTCATCTTTCTACGATGTTGTCCTTCAAATCTATTTAATCACACACTCATTTCCCCCCACCCCATCTATTAGCTATGTAAAGTACAAATGAGTATCATCCCCTAGGAAGTCAGCATGTGAGGTTAGGGCAGGGGATGTCTTAGCATGAAGTGCATCATAAGCCCTCAAAACAAATGCTGAGTAAGTGAATAGGGAGACTTAGAGAATTTTGTTTGCTAAGATTGGAATTAAAAGAGTAAAAAGGAAATACAAATATTCATTTCTTTTCCTACAAATTTAGAACAGCATCACTTTGGCTGAAATTAAATCTTTGGTTAAGAGAAACACAAAACCATGTTCTTGGCATTGACTCTGAAAATCCACTGTGAAATGGGTGGCAAATGAGCCCAGTCTTAATTCACAGTTCTGGGTAAAGAAAGGCTCTCACAACCAAAGCATTTTGTACCCAGCCTTGTCTACCAGCTGTCATTCAAATGGCACCTGCCACTGAGCCAAAGGTTGTTAGGATGGTGATGGACAGGAGAAGCCTACCTTAAGCATTTTGTTTCTTTTTTGTTTTTTTGCCTCCACCCCCTCCAAGACTTTTTGCCTTTTAAAATCCCCCACTTATTGAGGAGGGGGCCTGTGAAGGAGGCCTACAGGGGGAGTTCGACAGAGTTCAGATTCCTTAACTCTTTTAACTTTAGGCAAAACATCTGGTTAAACCCACCATTTATCCCCATTATTTGTAATAGTTCTGTTTGGCTTATGTTTTAACTAGTCTCCTTATTAAATATAAAAGTAATAGGATTAAGAAGTTCTGGGGGAAAGTACTGTAATTAAAAAGGCACCAGTTGGGTAAGTTAAGCTGAAATTTTGGCCCTGCTTATTACGTTTTCCTTCTTGTCTTTAAAATGTTTTTTGTACCCAATAAAAATAACTTTGAATTATTTAACTCTTTTTTTAATACTTCCTGTATTAGCCAAACACCACCCAAAATCTCCAAGAAAACATATGACTCAAAAGTTCTGAATCAATAATGTTACAGATCACAAGTTTCTGACACTGTCCCAAGTGTTTGGACATGCGCACATACAACACAACACACACACCACAACACACACATCACATAGCCCAGTAAATGGACAGGCAAAGCTCCAAAACCCACAGGCATTTTCTAACCTTTTGTAGTTATAAAATCCTCTTAACAACAACAACAAAAATCCAGGAACTTTGATCAAGTTACTAAGTTATAATATAAATCAGGCAAGAGGCAACAAAGCACAATTTATAACATTTTGTTAGGAGAGGCCTAAGAATCTGATAAATATGAAGGTAGTAAATTTGGGAATGAGGATTGAAGGACTTGCAACTTTTCTTTAATTTTTTACTTCAGCTTTATTAAGAAAATTTTTTAAAAATTTAATTTGTATTGTATTAACATTTAGCACATGAACACAGTATATGACATATATGTAGTTACAAAACATAATGCTAAAATGAATAAATGTGTTTCTAGATGTGCAGATTTTTTTTTTCTGACCATAGCTGGTAAAAACTTGGATTGTTCACCATCTGTAACCACCTTTAAATGTTCTTGGGAACTAAAAATCTGGTAGGATTGATGCATGGGGATGAAGGGAATCAGTATAATTTTGAGGTACAAAACACAGAAACTGGACTAGAGATCTCCATCTCCCCCCATCATTTACACACGCACACACATGCACACACACACACACACACACACACACACACCTCTTTGTAAAACTTGACTTTCAGTGAAAATACTCTAGGAAAGAAACAGTGTTTGGTTTGAAAAACCCTAAACTAGGAGGTTTAGCAGTAAGCTAATTCAAGACACACCTATAAGCCTAAGCCTGTAAAGCGTATCCCCAGTAACTCATTTAACAGTTTTAAAAATTTGCTTTCCATTTGGAGGTAGAACCACAACATCAGTGTCAAAAAGGACACTTTAATTAAAACTGTTTTGTATCTCCTTGATAACCTGGGTGGGTACAAAGGCAGAGAAAAATCAGTGACTTCCCCAATCTGAAGAGCCTGGTCTTTTTGTGATTCAAGGTACCAGGACTAAGACTAGGAACTTTACAAAATAGATGGTTTTCTGCAACTGATTTGATTCTCTCCTAAATCAGCTATGCTAATTTTAGATAAATGTATCTTGGGCTCTGGGTGTTTTCCACAATTCCAGGGCTGAAAGAAAGAGAAAAGGAAGGAAGGAAGGAAGGAAGGAGCGAGCATTCATGCAGGTAACCCTCAAGGCCACTTGTCACATCCACCACCCCTGCACAGTGTTTTCATAGATCTCCCAAATCAGTAACCAGAAGATAAATCTTGGAAACGCAATGGCTGACAACCACACTGGAGGCACTTAATGAAGTGGACTAGCGAAGGACCAGCCTAACCCCCGACATCACAGGGCGCATCCCAGATGAAAGCTTCACACCCCTCTGCCTTTTTCTGTGATCCCTTGAAGACTCTCCAGTGATGAAGCCCCAAAGTGCTGACATGACCTCAATACTATGGCATCGTTTCAATAAGAGGCCAAGGAGAAATGCTGGCATGTTTCTGCATTCAGCTGATTGTAGGTCAGCAAACACGCCCTTCCTCTGCCCCTTCACAAAGGAGCGATCACAATCTACTGTATTTCAAAAGAAAAGAATGCCCATGGCCCCACTCCTGAGAAGTCGCCAACTCCAGGCTTTGGAGGAGGGAGGAGGATAGCGCGCAACCTGACGAATGCCACAGCTCAGCACACCCAGGTACTATCAAAGCCAAAGTACGCAGTGGAGCACCAGCGTGCTTGTAATTTATGTGCATCTGGGGCCCCATTTCTCGGGACGTCATCCCTACCCTCCTCTTTGTGTCTTGGACAACACCAAACACCTCAGCTCAGGCTTCTCTCATCTTCTGTTAATAACCGGAGGTTCGTTTTCACCACGAGACACAGGGATTCTGAAACAACTCTCTTTCCCCCAATCACCTCGACTCTTCACGGACGGCACAAATTCAAGTTTCCCCCACGCGTCACCTGAAGCCCCAACTTCTGGAAACGCCCCCCACCCTCCATCTCGCCTCCAAGAGCTGGCATCGCGGCGAAAGCCGAGCACGCAGCCGCGGGCGCTGCTGCTGTCGCCACCGCAGTCAAGGAGGCTCGGGGAGGCTCGGCCCGTTCTTCGGCCCCGGGGCGACCGCAAGGCAGGCCCTCGCCCCGGACCGCCAGTCGGCTCCCCTCCTCTCCCGCAGCGACAGAGCTCCAGCGCCGTGCGGAGCGCCCAGGCGAAGCCCGGCGCCGGGAGCACGCTCCGCACCAGGCGCCCGGCCGGGGGACGCCGCCAAGCGCACGGCTCGGGCGGAGCGCCGGGGCGGCCGCGGCGGCTGGGGAGAGGGGCGTGTTCCCTGCGCCTCGGAGCCCGCACGCCGCGTCTCAGCGGGACAGGGAGCGGGGGAAGCCGGGCGCGCAGCCCCTGACGGAGGCTCTGGGCCCTCCACCCGGGCCGGGCCGGCCTGGCGAC
Organism: Enhydra lutris kenyoni; assembly: GCF_002288905.1. Lineage (NCBI taxonomy): Eukaryota > Metazoa > Chordata > Mammalia > Carnivora > Mustelidae > Enhydra > Enhydra lutris. Next base: position 15,418,144 of record NW_019154115.1, on the reverse strand, counting down.
GAGCTGCAGTCCGCGCGTCCCTGCGGGAACAGCCTTCGTGCGCGCTCTGCGCCGCCGCCTCCGCGCCTGCCTCGGCGCGCAAACTTTCCCGGCGAAAACCCCTCCGGCCTCTCATGCGGGGGCGCCGCACTGTCCCCGGGACCCCAGAAACTGTACGCCCCTACCCTCCGCAGCCAAGACCCACTGAAAATATGGCGCCCTCGTCGTTCCTCGGTCCCCTCAGGGAATCCCGAAATGCCCAGTCCCCAGGACCCTCCGGCTCCCAATGAGCGCGAAACTGTAGCTTGCGGGGCCAAAGAAGGAAAGGGCGCCGCTCGTCCAGTGCGAGGCCAGCGGCACTAAATCCAAATCCTGCTCTCGCACTCGGGCGGGCGCTGCCCAGGTCCCTCAGCAGCCAGCAGTTTCGCTGGTGGCGAGACTGCCAAGGGGAGTCGTAGAATCGGCAGGTCTGGGAGTCCGGTACTGGACGAGCTCCGCGTCGGCGGGCTGTCTTTGCCTCGAGCCTCGGCCAGAGACTTGTTTGCAAAGTGGCTTTGGAGTCGGGGCGGCCAGTGCTGGAATGAAGCCGGTCCGCCCGCGCCAACTCTCCTGGCGCGGGGGCCCGGCCCGGGCCGAGGGGACACTCCATGCAGGCGGGGCCGCTTTTCAAAGCCCAGTTACCGGAAACCCAGCGGGAGCCCCGGAGGGGACTGGCTGCCCGAGGCCAGGAATCCGTTCTCAGGCGCCGGCTGCCAGCCTGTTTGCAAACCGCTGCGCCCAGGTCGAGTGCAGTGAAACATACATGTGCAATAGACAGGTGCATTAAATTTATTTTATTTTTATTTTTATTTTTCTTGCAAAAAGCCCTCCTAGGACATCAAATCTGGGAGCTTTGCAGGTTTTTTTTCCTGCATTGGCATCACTCACGAGATGCAAAAGGGAGGAAAAAACCACCCACATTTTCCTTCGGTAAAGGGGAGGGAAAAGACACGAGAAATTCATGCAACGTGCATGCAGCTGGAGGAAGAGGAAAACCCGAGTGAGCCGTGCGTCTTACCGGGGGATGCATTTACTGTCTCACTGCAGAGCGCCCGCCCCGGAGTGCAGCTGGCGTCCCCCCGCGCGCCCGGCGACCGCTCCGCTCCCGCAGCCGCCTCAGCCGCTGCCGCCGCCGCTGGCTCCGGGCGCGGAACAAGAGCCGAGGGCGAGCGCGAGCGCACGGCCCGCGAGCGCCGGGAGGGCAGGAAGCGCGTCATCACTCGGGGACGGCGCGGCCCCGCGCGGCTCCAGTCCAGCAGCGGCGCCGTGCGGCACCCGGCTTGGGCGAGCAAGGGCCCCTTCGGGGTCTCTACCCCGCGGCCTGCTGCTGGGAGGGTCCGCGGCACGAGGCGCTACGCCGGCCACCCTGTCGTGGAGATAAGGGGGCGCACAGTGACCCCGGCTTCCTCGAACTCGGGCTCAGCTGTGAGGGAGATTAGAGAGGGAGAAGAGGGGACACGGCGTCTATGGAACGGGGCCCCTGGGACCGCAGAGCTCTCCCCGCGGACCACTTGTCACCCTGGAGCGAGCTGCGTGGTTCCGACGAGAGGAGAGTGGCCGGCTGTGGGGTCCTGCCCTGACGCCGTCGGCGGGAGCCGGCAGCCGGCTCCCTCTCTGCACGTGTTGCACCTGCGACACTGAAATTGGTGGTCAGAGGTCACTTAACGGGTTTTGAGAATGACTGTAGAGAAGGGGCAGCGGGGGCACTCTATTTATAAGGAAATTTTTTATTCTATTGCCTACTGTGCCTTTGAATAAAGTCAGTTATATGCCTGTTACATATACACAGTCATTAGGAAATGTAGGATGACATGAAACAACATGATGGTTATTAAGGGGGCAGGGAGACAAATCACAAAATACTGTGTACCATATGATCTCATTTTCTTAAACTATGATGAATGGAGAGAGGTAGAAAAGACAGAACAGGAAAACAGTGGACAGATGATAACTAGATCTCTCAGTGATTGGTGGAAATGTGGGTGATTTTTCCTGCATCGTTCTCATTTCTGATTTTTCTGTCAGGAACATCACTTTCGTAGTTAAAAAAAAAATTTTTTTTTAAATACAAGACCTCTCAATTTTTTTTTCCCAGCCCAATACAGAATAACTGGGATAGACCCCTCTTCCCAAGAAATAGGTAGGTAGCGCGTCTCTCCAATTAGGCATAAATGCAACTATAGCAACTTCAAAGCGTTTCAGAGCATGAAACTGCTGCTGCTGTGAACTGGAGAGTGGGTTGATTTTGTAAAGTGAAACTATCATTTAGAAGTCTATTGGGACATCGGATAAGGCTGGACATCCTGTAAGAACAATGGCATGTTCTTGTCTGGGCTGATAATGAACTTGATTTTATTATGCCCACAGAGAATGAGTGTATTATGTATCATCAGGGTACAGCTTTGTAACTTATTGCGGAGAACAAACTTTAAAATCAAAAAGCACAATCAGAACGAATGAATTGGCAACTTGAGATCAAGTCCTAAAAGTTGCAGGGCCCAGACTTTCTAATTACGCAGGTAAAATGTGTCTGTTCACACCTTTTTAAATAGTCACCGGTCTAACAGGATAACTGATGGTAATAGCAAGTCACTTAGGGGATGGTTACAAAGTAAATCTTCATTGATTCCTGTAAGAGATTAGTAATAAGCTCATTGAATTAATGTCATCTAAGTTGTCGCTTGGTTCACTGACAAAAAGCAACAGCTTTTTATAGTTCAATTGCTGGGTTTATATAAGAAGGTCATCAAAACAGAAAAATTGGTTGCAACTAATGTAATTTTTCCCTTCCACTTAGTCCTCGGTTCATATGGCCCAATGGCTTCCCATCAAGCATCTCAAAATCGGTTTTCTTCCCCCAACCTAGATTTAAATTTTTTCCATGACTTAATTCCTCCTTCTCAAAGCATCCTGTGCTCTTGCCCTGCCTGCCAATGAGATGCCGTTTAATACTAGGAGATAAGCTCTGTCAGAGAAAAGATCTTACCTGAATCTCTGTGCCTCAAAGAGGGCCTGGCTCATAGTGGGTGCTCAATGAATACTCATTTCATGAAAATAGCATGTTTGCTCACTGCCTACGTGGCTAGTTCCTAAGATGTTTGAAAAGTTATCTCTGCTATTAGACTGTCAGCATAATCCTGGGATGCTAAAACCTTGTAGAGTCATAACCCTGGTTTAACTCAGTAATCTTACTCTTCAAAATAACAGCCAAATCCTATGGCATTTCAAGCAGTGAGGTGCAGGTCTGAATATCCATCATTACTAATCCAGTTAGTACTATTCTGTGGCTCTCTGAGATCCCTGAAACGCCTTTCCCCAGTGAGAAAGAATATCAATCCCAGAATTCTTTGCTTTTGCCCAGGCTTCTAACCAACTGACTTTGTACGCTTCACTTATTTTTATAGTTTGTCATTTTCTCTAGCCTCTCTTATGGCCTCAAAGCCATTTACTATTTCTTTAGAAAAACCAACCCTAACCATTCTGTTGCCTAGCATTATGTTTCTCAACAAGTTCGCAGTAGAAGTAAAATTGGTTTTACCAGTAACCTAGAGTAAGTGCTTTGAAATTGAGACTCCGCCCCTAGAAATGAAAAGACCATTCTTTCCTTTTTTTTTTTTTTAAAGACTTTTCTTTATTTATTTGACACACAGAAAGAGACAGTGAGAGAAGAAACACAAGCAGGGGAGTAGGAGAAGGAGAAGCAGGCTTCCTGCTGAGCAAGGAGCCTGATGAGGAGCTCAATCCCAGGACCCTGGGATCATGAGCTGAGCCGAAGGCAGACGCTTAACGACTGAACCACCCAGGTGACCCAGGACTGTTATTTCTAAATTTAGAGTCAGCTACTAGTAATCTCTCTCTATACCAGTCACATATGGTGATCATAGTTCACCAGACAAAAACTACTTTTAACAAGTTCACATTCTTGGACTTTGTCTCCACCCAGCAGAGGAAAACATGGTGGCAGTTATCGTAGAGTATTGAGGACCTGAGGTAAAATTCATTCCATCTATACAACTTAACCAAGCCTTCATATAGTCTCACTTCCTTCTAAGCAGATAATTAGGAGCTGAAAAAATATTCATTTTCTGTGAATAAAGAGTGCAGCATTTGGGGAAGTAAATCAAAGAGATAGCTTCCAAGTGACTTACAAATATATCTGGAACTAAAATTCATTTTTTCCCACAAGCTAGAGCTGTAAATACCAAACCAGACGTTGCTTGGTGCTACAGAGCCAAATGTTAAGAAATCCTCCCCTTCTCTCATTGTGCCATTTGCCTTAACCTCTTGACGACTTCTCTGCATGCGTGTTTACCTGAGCAAACCCAACTGTGTCCGTATTGAAGAGGTAAAAGATATTCCACTAAATATTATATTCCACTTTTGTTTATAAGATCAAAATTTGTGCTATGTTAAGATATCTTCTAGGGCATTCTTGATACATATATCAATAGTTCATGGCATTTTTCCCTTTTTCAAAATTGTTGTATCCATTCTCAGGAGCAAGGTGAATGTGGGAACCACATTTTCTAAAAATTGCCTATGACTCAGAACCAGAGATGAAAATAAGATACTCGGGCTTCTATTCTCATTTGACATCTTTAGCTTTAAAGAAATCTCTCCATCTCTTTTTTTATTATGAGTTCTAGGATAGACTATTACCCAATAATAACACAGGGAATATTATCTCAGTTTCAATATAGCATTTAGTCAATAAAGTTACTTTCATTTTATTTGAGAGGCAGAAGTTTGACACTTTGCAAGAATTAATATGTTTTAGTTTTTTACCTATCTGTAAGCATGGGGCCTCACCTCATTCCTCACTATTCAGGATGGCATGATAGATGCAGATTCAAATGTCCTTTCTCTCTCTCTCTCTCTCTCTTTTCTTCTTTTTAAAATTTTCTTTTTCTTCCTTTTTTCCTTTTTCCCCTTTTTTCTTTTTTCCAAATGTCTTTTTTTAAAGATTTTGTTTATTTATTTGAGAGAAAAAAGGCATAAACAGAGGTGGGTGGGGGGAAGAGAGGAGGGAGAGGGAGAAGCAAACTACAGGCTGAGCAGGGAGTCCATTGCAGGGCTCGATCCCAGGACCACGGGATCATGACCTGAGCCAAAGACAGATGCTTAACCGACTGAGCCACCCAGGTTCCTCCCAAATGTCTTTTTTTTTAAGATAAAATTGCGTATATAGACTCAGGAAACTATTTTTATTATTGTACCCATCACAGGACACACTTGATAATAATTTTTCTTTTCCTATGATGTATAGAACACATGATGGATGGTTCTTTAAATGTCCCTGGAGGGTCGCCTGGGTGGCACAGTTGGTTGAGCCTCTGACTCTTGGTTTCAGCTGGGGTTGTGGTCTTGGGGGTGTGGAGTGGGTTCTGCATTCAGCAGAGAGTCTGCTTAGTGATTCTCTCTCTCTCTCTCTCCACCTGCCCCCCACCCCCCGCTCGCGCCCTTTCTCTTTCTGGAATGGAGAGATAAATCTTTTTTTTTTTTTAAATGTCCCTTGATGGGGCACCTGAGTGGCTCAGGGGGTTAAGCCTCTGCCTTCGGCTCAGGTCATGATCTCAGGGTCCTGGATCGAGCCCTGCATCAGGCTCTCTGCTCGGCAGGGAACCTGCTTCCCCCCACCCCCACCACCTACTTGTGATCTCTCTCTGTCAAATAAATAATAACAATAATAATAATAATAATAATAAATCTTTTTAAATGTCCCTTAAGAAACATGGTATCTAGAAAATTATTATTATTATTATGCTAAACTGGATTTCTCTTTAAATAAAATAGTATTATCAATATGTGAGACAGGATGTTTCTCTATTGCTTGATTGCTCATAGATTGAAGAAAACATGTTTGGGTTTATACTGTGGTTAACAATATTTTTATTGTGGATCATCAAAGCTTTTTTATTAAATATGTATCTTTTAGGTCTCTTTGTTCATTTGGGATTTTAAAAAATATAAACATATTTTCATGAAATGTACAATATCAAGGTATTATAGAAAGACTTCTCTTTTTTTAAGATTGTATTTATTTATTTGAGAGAGAGAGAGAAAGCATAGAGGGAGAGAAAGAGGGAGAGACAGATTCCCCGCTGAGCAGAGAGCCCAATGTGGGGCTCAATCCCTGAGATCATGACCTGAGCCGAAGGCTGACACTTAACTGACAGAGCCAACCAGGAACCCCTAGAAAGACTTTTAGATTAAAAAAATTTTAATCTGTGATCATAACAAATTGCGCCTCTATCACTGAGACATGTTGGATAAAATTGGTTTCCTTGTCTCTGGAGATATATATTTATTTAACACTTTTAAAATATTTGGTTTAAGTATCAGACCAACTTTAACTTATTTTTTTTTTAAGATTTTATTTATTTATTTGACAGAGATCACAAGTAGGCAGAGAGGCAGGCAGAGAGAGAGAGAAAGGGAAGCAGGCTCCCCGCTGAGCAGAGAGCCCAACTCGGGGCTTGATCCCAGGACCCTGAGACCATGACCCGAGCTGAAGGTAGAGGCTTTAACCCACTGAGCCACTCAGGCACCCCCAGACCAACTTTAATTTAAAAATAATGTATTGGGACACCTGGCTGGCTCAGTCAGTAGAGCATGGGACTCTTGATCTTGAGGTGGTGAGTTCAACCCCCACTTTAGTGTACTTTACTTAAAAATTTTTTTGGATAAAAATAACGTATTTAGGGGCACCTGGGTGGCTCAGTTGTTAAGCATCTGCCTTCAGCTCTGGTCATGATCCCAGGGTCTGGGATCAAGCCCCACATCAGGCTCCCTGCTCAGCGGGAAACGTGCTTCTCCCTCTCCCACTCCCCCTTCCTGTGTTCCCTCTGTCTCTCTCTGGCTCTCTCTCTCTCTCTCAAATAAAATCTTTAAAAAATATATTTAAAAAATAATAACGTAGTTATTATCATGTAGGAAACATCATTCCAAATCTACCACAGATGGAATAGATCTGTTTTAAACAAATAAGATGATTGAAATGTGTCTAAATCATTAACATTTTATTACAGAATTGAGAGTGATAAATTGAAATATCGTAAGTGTATGTAGAAATTATTTAGATAATTTTAATGTAACTTCAGAGAGCTAAGCCATGACTTTTGTCTACGTCAAAGATAAATATATCCAGCACAATTGTTACTTGCTTATTTCTTTAAATCAGTTTACCAGATATTCATTAAATTAGTGCCAGGACTCATTATGACCAAAACACTCTTCTTCCCAGCTGTGCAGAATCCAACTGAATAAAATACAACCCTTGCCTTTCAGGAGGGTTGGAAAGATGAGAGAGGGCACACCAGATATTCAAAATGATTCTGTTGATTAGAGATCTTTAAAGGTCTTTTCCTCTGGTCACTTTCCTCAGAGATAAAGCTCCAGAAGTTTAGAAAAAAAAACCACACACACACACACACACACACACACACACACACACACACACACACGATGTTTTTTCCTGACATGACCATCCTAGGCACAGAGGAATAGCTGTGTGGTCCTATAGTCTTACATTCTGTTGCCCAGAGCAGCCTAAAGCATTTGTCTTAGGACATCAAACTGGTATTATCTAGTACCCAGCGAAAACCTTATGGTGAACTGCAAAGCAGTTCTCGTGAACTGGCTTATACATTATTTGTGTCACTGGTTTTTGTTTGTTTGTTTGTTTGTTTTTTATTTGAGAGGCGGAGATCACAAGTAGGCAGAGAAGCAGGCAGAGAGAGAGGAGGAAGCAGGCTCCCTGCTGAGCAGAGATCCGATGTGGGGCTTGATCCCAGGACCTGGGATCCTGAGCCGAAGGCAGAGGCTTTAACCCACTGAGCCATCCAGGCGCCCTTTGTGTCACTGTTTCGAATATACTTTTACTTCCTGCCAGGTCCATCTCTGGATCTTTTTCCTTCAGGTTAGGAAGATTTATTGTCCTCACTTTACCTCTAAAGGTGATTCCATTGAGATTTGTCAGACTTTTGGCATTATCACATTATTCTATTTTTATATTGATAAACCCAAATTTTTCAGCATAGTCAGAACCACAGTTACAAAGAGTGTAAAGTTGGCACAGTGCAGGGCCATACAAAAGGTAAGTAAGTTGGAAGGGAATTGGAAGAGATGGAAAAAGAAGGAAATATCCATTCAGATGATTTTTAATGCATCAGCACTTAAGACTATTCTTTAAATATTTGCCCAAATGCAGTTTGAATAAAATTAAAACAAAACGAAAACCTCCAGCACCAACTCAATTAGCTTAATTTTTCCACCCAAAGTTAAAATAGAAACAAGGGAATAACATCTTCCCTAATATCAGAAAGATTATTTGCAAAAAGATCATTTTGGTTTCCTATGAAATTAAAGGGTTTTTATCTTTTTTAATGTATTCGTGTGTGGCTCGGAACTACAGGCTACTCTGGAAAAATGCGACTCTTTATGTAATCAGTGGAATAAAGTGGTATTTTTTAATTTTTTTAAAGTGGTATTTTAATATCACTTAACGTTCTAATTCCACTCCATGACATCCTAATTTTTGCTAATGACCCTTAATACTATACTACCTATATACGGAGTGCCCAACACATCAACTTTCTGCATTCACTGGGTTTCAGTCACATTACTGACTGACGAAAATCTTTCTTCATTATCCATGGAACTTGGCACAGCTAAATAGATTTCTTAATGAGTCAGAAAGACTGTCAAAATAAAAGAATTGGCCATCCTGAGGCTCCTTCTTTTTATGCCTAAAATAAAAAAGCATTAGTACATTGGTGTTAAACCCTACCATTTTGATGATGACAAGTGTCTGACTCATCTTTTTGTCCCCTAAGGCCCAGCACCCACGGCAGCAGGCACTGAACACATGTTTGTTAAAGAAATTTCTTTGTCACTTTCAGAAACTAACTTTTTCAGCTGAATACATAGTCCACAAAGGATAAATGCCCGCTATACAACCAATAGATGACCAAAACATTAGGAGGAACAAAACCAAACTTACGAGGGCCAAGTTCATAAAACCAATCTCTCTCCTTATGTAATGTCTCCATCCCTTTCTCAAAAAATTATTTGAATGGTCTCCCTTCCATCCCTGTCCTCAGTCATCTGGTTACTCTCTCTAGAAGCAATCCCTTTGGCCAGTTTCTCACGTATCCTTCCAGGATATTCTATGTCTATACAAGCACAGATGTATGTCCACTTTTGTCTGCAAATGGTGGCATACTATTCTACTGTTTACTTTCTTTGTTATTCTTGGTAGGTAGAGTTTTTTATTCTAATAGGCTATTATGAAAATATTAAAACATATAGCAAAGGTAGAATTGTATAATGAACCCCATGTACCCCAGCACCCATTTTCAACAATCTCAAAATATTACCACTTGCTTCATCTATCCTTTATTTGTGTATGCATATTTTAAAACAAATCTCAGACATCATGTCATTTCACCCCAACTGCTAAAACCATTCTACTCTTTAAATTTTTTAAAATTTAAAAAAAATTTTTTTAATTATTTTTATTTTTAAAGATTTTATTTATTTATTTGACAGACAGAGATCACAGGTAGGCAGAGAGGCAGGCAGAGAGAGAGGAAGAAGCAGGCTCCTCACTGAGCAGAGAGCCTGATGCGGGGCTCGATACCAGGACCCTGGGATCATGACCTGAGCTGAAGGCAGAGGCTTTAATCCACTGAGCCACCCAGGCGCTCCCATTCTACTCTTTAAATCATACAGACATTTTCTTATATAAGTACATTGCCATTATCATGCCTAAAAGAATTAACAATAATAATTCCATGGTATCATCTAGTGACCACTCCATACTCAGATTGTCCTAATTGTCTTAAAAATGCCGAACATAAGATTTTTTTCCCATATATTTCTTTTCATGTAGACTTTTTGAGTTGTCCATCCTTATGTTTTCTATGCCACTGACTTGAAGAAAGCTGCTCAACTGTCCTGTGGAATGTTCCACACTCTGGATCTCTCTGTTGCTCCCTTGTGGCATTATTTAACTTGGTCCTCTGTCCCCTATTTCTTGCAAACTTGGAAAATGTTTCTTGGAAGTTGTTTCTATCAACTAAATTAAGCTCCAGCTTAACTTTTGGGGAAGTATGCTTTTCATAGCTGGTGCTGTGTGTCTCCTACTGCATTACATCAGGGGGCAATTTTGTCAGCTTGTCCACATTTCAGTGAAGTTGAAATTGACTATTGGGGGTCAAGGGGTGCCAACCTGATTCTGACATTGTAAAGTTCCCATCAGCCTTTGTCAATTGGTTTCCTTTACCGATGATTGTTGCCTGGATCAATGATGACTCATTAAGGATTACAAAATGGGGATATTCTAGTTCTAGCATTAGTGTGTGAAAGAATATACTGAATAAGAAATACCTTCTTTCCCTGAAAAAGTTCATGAGATCTTAGAATTCATTGAACTGGAATATTCCCAGTGAAGCTCATGGAAATAACATCATCACAAGAATTAGCTATAAGAAGGCTCCAAATCACTTGAAATTCCATTCATATGAAAATTGAAAGCCTGTCCTTTCAAAAGCTTTGTTTGTTTTTTTAAGATTTAGAAAGTCTAGGAGTGCCTGGATGGCTCAGTTGGTTAGGTCTGGTTAAGCATCTGCCTTTGGCTCTGATCCCAGAATCCTGGGATGGAGCCACGTTGGACTCTTTGCCCAGTAGGGAACCTGCTTCTCTCTCTCCCTCTGCCCCTCCCCCTGCTCATACCTCTCTCTCTCAAATAAATAAATAAAATGTTTTTTTTAAAGATTTTATTTATTTATTTGACAGACAGAGATCACAAGTAGGCAGGGAGACAGACAGAGAGTGAGGAAGAGAAGCAGGCTCCCTGCTGAGCAGAGAGCCTGATGCGGAGCTCGATCCCAGAACCCTGGGATCATGCCCTGAGCCGAAGGCGGAGGCTTTAATCCACTGAACCACCCAGGCGCCCCTAAATAATATATTTTTTTAAAAGATTTAAAAAGTCTAGGTCCCTTCAGGAGCAGCTATTGCCACTTAGAGAAAGGGGTTTCTACACTTATGCAATGTCCTAAATATAATGTATTGGGAATTTTTCCCATTTGCATGATAGGCCCATTCATATCTTCAGGAAGAAATATTCTCACCCAATCTGAAATTAAATATAGAATTATTCCATTTATAGAATGTTAGAAAGATAGAAACAATCCCCTCTAGAGAGGAAATCTCCAGGGAGATGAATATCCTCAGAATTGCAGATGAGCTCAAGCCCAGAACCAAGATCCCCTGAGTGGCTTTCTAAACCTTGAGCACTTCTCTAAAAGGAAGTATGCCTCTCCTTGGGTAGAGACCCTCAAACTTGGACTCACTAGCCTGCTCATTCAAATGCCGAGGACTTGCTCCAAGAGATTCAGATATATTGTCTTTTTCTTTAAAAGCATTCCAGGTAATAATGACGCAGTTGGTCCAGAGACTGCACTGGGGAAAACCCTATCCTAAACGAAATGCTCAGGGTTCAGAGTGTCAGGGGCCTCTGAACGTGGCCTAGGAGAGCAGCTTCATTATAGAAACGATTTGTCTCTGAAGTGCTTCCTTAAGAACCGCAGTCCATTACACTGCTCTGTGAGGATGTATGCACTTCTCCATCCTTGGCTTGCAAGTCAAAGGGCAAGCCTTCTTGACAATGAGCATCAGCGCACCTTGCAGTAGGGGCTGGCTCGTGCCAAACGTCGCTCTACTGCTGTTCCATTGAGTGTGTCCAGCAGCTATCTTTTACTCCACCCTGCCCTGCTTTCTGCCATTCTTTCCGCATCTGGGCCAAATTGTGACCCATGACGGCTGACACCATGTGCCAGGGATAGTGAGATCCATCCTACAGGAGCAAAGGTAGAGCCAGCGTGGGAGTGAGAACACACGCTGTACAGGGCTCCGGGCCTCCCGGGAAGTGGCTGAGGAAAAGAAGGATAAGGAGTAGTGAGCAATAAAGATGGGTGAAGAAGGACTTTCCAGAGGATGAGGGTTCTTGAAGGATGTAGCCGAGGGGGTGGATGGCCTAACAAGAAATAGGAAGGGAGGCCCCAGACTTCAGAGGACACTGGAAGTGAAGTGATGAGGGCCCCCCAGTGCACACGGTTGGGAACACCGACCTCACAGGCACTCTTTGGTAACAACTGCCATCAGCACTGAGTCCAGGAGGCAACTTCAGTTCACCCCCATTTCCTCATGGAATAGCTTACTCCTGAATTGGTCTTTAGGCTGGACCATGAGCCATTTATGAAGGAAAAAGCTCCACAATGTCAAAGGTGAGTTTGTTCCTATGCCTGAGCTTGCTACTTCCCGTGCTCTCTGTGGGGACCAGGAAACAGGCGGAGACGACTGAGGGGGCTGGGACCAGTTTCCCCTAAGGTGGGCTAGGGGAAACAGACTTGTGCCTAAGCCATGGAAGAGGGTTCAAGGGAAAAACTGTCCAGGATGAAGTATTTTTGTTTTTTTTTTTCCCAAGCTGTATTGAGGAACCCAGATTCTAGGGAAGTAGGATAAGACCAGAATAACCAGTAGAATGACTCAGTAGCAAAGATCTGGGAGTATATCCCAAGTTAGAAGAGTCAGGAGCAGGTAAGACATTGGAGCAAGAGAGGCAGGGACCGTGGATTAAGGAGAAGCTGAGCTCTCATCAACCCCAGTGATCCGGAATGGGACATGGTATGGAACAGATGGATATTTGGAGTCCCTTGACATGTGTATGCTTCAGAAAATAAAGCCAGATTGATGTTTTAATTAACTAAATCTCTTCAATATTAGGAACTTCCTAGCAAATAGTGCTGGGTCATTCCTATTAGGTGCATTTCTAGTATCTGACACAGTGATAGGCACATGGAAAACTCCCAATAAATTTACAGCATGAATAAACAAATAATGGATAGATTTCAAGCCAAATGATGTGTTATGCTGAGCAAAATAAATGACTAGAACACTTTGTCCCACAGACATCTCTAGCGCCGTCCCACTGGTGCTGCTTCCACTGTGTTTTAAATCACAGCACTTAGTTCATACTCCTATATCTGTCTTGTCCACCAGCTCAAGCTTCCTGATGGCTTGGTTCCTGAGCGATGAAGTCTTACTCCACTTCAAGTCCTCAGTTCTTAAAATCATACTCAGTACAAAGTAGGTGCTGAGCAAATAGCTGCTGAAGGAACGACCAAAGGAATGAACAAAGAGTAACTTACAAAAGAACCCAGATTTTGGGGCGCCTGGGTGGCTCAGTCATTAAGTGTCTGCCTTCGGCTCGGGTCATGATCCCAGGGTCCTGGGATCGAGCCCCACATTGGGCTCTCTGCTCAGAGGGAAGCCTGCTTCTCCCTCTCCCACTCCTCCTGCTTGTGTTCCCTTTCTCACTGTGTCTCTCTCTGTCAAATAAAAAAAATAAAATCTTAAAAAAAAAACCAACCCAGATCTTTAAAATTAACCCATTCAGTGTCATCTAAATTGCCATTTCTGTCCCCATTCACCCCACAATGCACCCTCCATGTCTGATGATTATATGAAGAGGCAAAGGTGATTTGGAAGGTTCTAAAATAAAAGGAGACCCTTACCAGGCCAAGCTGTCTTTTGAAAACAGTGAGCACTATAATGGACTGCAGTTATGGTTTACCCCGTAACCCTAACAGATGCTGAATACCACCAGTGTGGTCTGGTGTTGACTCTGGTGGTTTCTTACCCATATGCTCTTTGGTGTTTTTTGGGAAAAGACTCAGAAACCATTTCTCATTTCCACAAAATGAGCATAGCGGGGGCTGGCCATTCCTTCAGGCATGATAGTGGACTCCCACATTGCCACAAATGGACAGAAAAGTGACAAAATGTGAAATTACTTATAAGCTGAGGGGAATCCTTCTAGGCCCATGTCTTGATTGACAGTTTTTAAGCTTAAGATCAAAGATATTTGTTTCAATTTAATTCTTATGCAACTGAGGACCTATTTCAGGGGTTCGGTTTTCTATCTTACCTGGTTCTATTCAAGGTCGCACAGATCAGCCCTATTAAAAGTAATACCTTCCAAAGGGAACTGTTTACTGTGGGGGACAATGAGGATTGAAAGGGGAATCAGGAAACCCAGGTGGCTTCACTGTAGCTACATGACCTTGGACACGTCCCTTCACTTTTAAGATCACAGAACTATCATTTGCAAATTGAGCACACTGAGTCAAATAATCCATAATTCCACTTCCGGCTCTCTAGCATTTCTCTGTGCACCTGTAAAATGGATAATCAGTGCCATACATCTGACATTTAGGATCCATTGCCTTGGACCGTAGTTAACGCACGTATCTTGTTCTCTCAACTAGAGTATAAGCTCCTTAATGGCTGAAATGCATCTTACACTTTGTAGTGCTTGTTGTGGTGCCTTCACCGGGGCACTTTCCCCAGCTGCTGGGAGCTTTGGGGGCTGACGCGTCTCGATGAGTCTCTCTCCACCCGTCCTGGTCTGAGGGAGGTGTGTGGCTCAAGAGGCTGGACGCAGCTAGTATCTGATGACGAGATGGCTGATGGAGCAGGGGGTGTGATAAAGATCAAGGGGGGGATAAATCTGAAGAGCTGTCCCAGCAGCAGAGCTTCCCTTGGGATCCCCAAGGTTCTTTCGTGACTACATCTCAATCCAACCTCTTTCCCCACTCTTTCACAGGTGTGGTGCCTGACATTATCACATCATCCTTCAGGACCTCCTGCATGTGAATCTCAGAGTCTTGGAGTCTTTCTGGGGGTCATAACTCTGTCCCCCACTACCTTCCTGTCTTGCCTCACGTACCTATCACACCCCCGTGCAGGGTGGGCGTAAATGAACTGAAGTCCACAGGGGCCACAGCAACCAAGGTGGGCGAGTAGCCCATGCTGGGAGAAGCCCTGTTCTTTGTCTCCACAAACACTGAAACGGACAGCATTTCTCCTGGGCTCCAAATCTCCACTGGCAACGCCAAAAGCAGAGAAAACGTTCTGCACGGGTCAGGCACCGGGAGTGTTTTGCTCCCGCTCATCTCTTTTCATGTGAATGCCTAATTCCTGGCAGCAGCTGGAGCGGAGGGACTGGGTCCTACATAACCTGACTAAGAGCAGCAGAATATTTAAAAGTTGGCTGGTCTCCGGGTGTTTCTAAAGCCAGAGAAAAACCTTGGTTTTCAAACTGCTTCCTCTTTCAAATGGAAACCAGGAGGAGAGCCATCACCCAGCGACAGTCTGGGATCCATCAGGGTAGATGGTGTCAAGGTGTTCAGCAAAGCTTGCTCTTCCCTTCCGTAATAAAGTGGAAATTGCTTTAGGCAACCCCTGGCTCCCCTCATGTTCTAATGCATTTACTTTGTTCTTGCTCTTATGAGCGTGTTGTTATCATTTTAACTAGATTAATTTAGAATCTACACACATAGCCACACACGCAACTTTACCTTTGGAGCCAACTGACTGCATTAGGTTGTCTTGTATTCACATAAACCTTTCAAACGGATACTTGCTTTTGTTATGCAACATCATTTCCTCCCTGCTGTACACTCGCCTTGGATAGCTAGGAATATCTGTGCCCAATTTTTTTCCTCTTTTTCTTTTTTTTTTTTTTGGTTAGAATCTCAGACATTCAGTATGATTTATAGAAACATAGCCCTTTGAAATGATAAGACAATGAACTGCAGACTTGGAGCATATTTAAATAATTCAAACATTGTCTGATACTGTGTGGCTCCAAGAGGAAAGGAGAACAGTCGACACCAGAAAATTTCCTGCTGGAATTCTGCCAAGGCATAGTTGGCCGTCTTGGGGAGGTCCATCATTATGGGACTTTGCTGTTTGTAAATTTAATAAACGGCTCACATCTGCTTATAATATTATGGAAGTCTGTGCTAGAAGTATTATGTAAAGCACATGGTTTATTTCACAAATCAATCATTGCTTTCTGTTTGTAGGGTTTGTCAGGATGTACGGGAAAACACTACACCTGCATTTACACATGCAAGTTCAGGCCACAGCATCGATGTCCTGCTTGCTTTGAACCACAGCGTGATACGGCTGAAACCTTGGTAGGCATCTACTCCTTCTACCCCATGGCACACCAGAGGACCAGAAGAGGAGGGAGACTTCAGCGCAATTCACCCTGAGATACTGACAGAGTCAGGGCTCAGAGAATACCACAGCCCACCCTTCCTCCATTTCCTTCCATCTTTCTTTCTTTTTGTGTGTGTGTTTTTCAAGTTTTTATTTAAATTGTAGTTAGTTCATATATAGTGCCGTATTAGTTTCAGGTGTAGAATTTAGTGATTCATCATCCTTCCTTACTTGCTTCTCTCTGCATGAACTCAGTTTGTGGCACATCAGCAGCATTTTTGGTCTGGCCATGGTCCCTCTCACATTTGATCCCATGGGCTACTTCCTTCTTTCCACTTAGGCAGCCATTTTGATGTGTCTAATGAGCATTGTTTCCATTTTTATGAATCTCAAAAAAATATGTCTTTCCCCCTCCACATCTTGATATTATACTTCAAGATCGTCCCATGTTGACACATGTATGAGCCTCCGACCACTGTGGAGTTCTCCCAGGCCACAACCCCACCACCATATCTCCCTGTCTCTGCATCGTTTCATAGCACAGTGGTCCACGACAGCCAATGTTGGCTTGCTTGCCCTCTCTCAGGTCAAAACTACATTTTCCCCCTTACTAAACTTACAAGGCAGAACAAGACCAAGGAATATAAGCAATTTAGCAATGGCTTCAGTAAACGTTTACCTCTAGATAAATTACTGGTCTGATTTAATACATTACAGACAGAAAGTGTTCAAAAGCTCTTTTTATTCCATCACAGTGGGCACAGTGCTTTAAAAATGTTTTACCATCACTAACTTTGATTCTCAAGTAAAAAAAAAAAAAAAAAAATCTTCATAGTTAGAGTTAATACTTATTTTGCTCGAACTACTCCAAAATATAGAAAAGGAAGGAGCACTTCCAAATTCATTCCATAAGGCCAGCATTTCCCTGATACCAAAACCAGATAAAGACACTACAGAAAAAGAAAACTACAGGCCAATATCTCTGATGAGCATAGATACAAAAATCCTCAACAAAATATTAGCAACCTGCATCCAACAGTACATTTTAAAAAAACATTCACCACAATCAAGTGGGATTTATTCCTGGGAGGCAAGGGTGGTTCAATATTCGCAAGTCAATCAACATGATATATCACATCAATAAGAGAAAAGATAAAAACCATATGATCATTTCAATTGATGCAAAGAAAAAAGCATTTGACAAAATATAACATCCATTCATGATTTAAAAAAAATAAAAACTCAACAAAGTAAGTTTAGAGGGAACATACCTCAACATAATAAAGGCCAAATATGAAAAACCCATAGCTAACATCATACTCAATGCAGAAAAACTGAGCATTTTCCCCTAAGGTCAGGAACAAGACAAGATGCCCACTCTTGTCACTTGTATTCAACATAGTACTGGGCAATCAGACAACAAAAAGAAATAAAAGACATCCAAATTGGTAAGAAAGAAATAAAACTTTCACCATTTGCAGATGACATGGTGCTATATATAGAAAACCCTAAAGATTCTACTAAAAAACTACTAGAACTGACAAATGAATTCAGTAAGCTTACAGGATACAAAAATCAATGTATAGAAATCTGTTCCAATTCTATATATTAATGAAGCAGCAAAAAGAGAAATTAATAAACAATCCCAATTAAAATTGCACCCAAAGCAATAAAATACCTAGGAATAAACTTAACCAAGGAGGTGAAAGACCTGTACTCTAAAAACTGAAACAGTGATAAAAGAAATGGAAAATGACACAAAGAAATGGAAAGCCATTCTATACTCAGGGATTTAGGAGAACAAATATTGTCAAAATATCTATACTCAGCAATCTACACCCAATCTGCATCCAAAGCAATTTACAGATTTAATGCAACCCCTATCAAAATACCAACAGCATTTTTCACAGAACTCGAACAAACAATCTTAAAATTTGTCTTGAAGCACAAAAGACCCCCCAAATACCCAAAGCAATCTTAAAAAAGAAAAAAAAAAAAAGCTGGAGGTATCACAATTCCAGATTTCAAGTTATATTACAAACCTGTAGTAATCAAAAGAGTATGGTGGTGGCACAAAGTAGACACATAGATCAATGAAACCAAATAGAAAGCCCAGAAACAAACCCGCAGTTATGTGGTTAATTAATCTTGGACAAAGGAGGCAAGAACATACAGTGGCAAAAAGACAGTCTCTTCAACCAATGGCGGTGGGAAAACTGGACGGCTACATGCAAAAGAATGAAACTGGACCCCTTTCTTACACCATACACAAAAATAAACTCAAAATGGAGTAAGGACTAAGTGTGAGGCCTGAAACCATAAAAATTCTAGAAGAGAGCATAGGCAGCAATTTCTCTGACATCAGCCATAGCAACATTTTCCTAGCTATGTCTCCTGAGGCAAGGCAAAAGCAAAAATAATCTATTGAGACTATCAAAATAAAAAGTTTCTGCACAGCAAGGGAAGCAATCAACAAAACTAAAAGGCAACCCACTGAATAGAAGAAGATATTTGTAAGTAACACAACTGATCAAGGCTTAGTATCCAAAGTATATAAAGAACTTATACAAATCAACACCAAAAAAACACCAAGAATCCAATTTAAAAATGGGCCGAAGACATGAGCAGACATTTCTCCAAAGAAGACATCCAGATGGCCAACAGACCCATGAAAAGATGCTCCACATCACTCACATCAGGGAAATGTAAGTCAAAACCACAATGAGATATCAATATCTCACACCTGTCAGAATGACTAAAACCAAAAATACAAGAAACAACAAGTATTGGAGAGGATGTGGAAAAAAAGGAAACTCACGCACCCTTGGTGAGAATGCAAACGGATGCAGCCACTAGAGAAGACAGTATGAAAGTTCCTTAAAAAATTAAAAATAGGGACACCTGGGGGCACCTGGGTGGCTCAGTGGGTTAAAGCCTCTGCCTTCAGCTCAGGTCGTGATCCCAGGCTTCTGGGATCGAGCCCCACATCGGGCTCTCTGCTCAGCAGGGAGTCTGCTTCTCTGCCTGCCTCTCTGCCTACTTGTGATCTCTGTCTGTCAAATAAATAAATAAAATCTTAAAAAAAAAATAGGGACGCCTGGGTGGCTCAATCACTTAAGCGTCTGACTTGTTATTTCAGCTTAGGTCATGATCTCATAGGTTGTGAGATTGAGCCCCACATTGGACTCTGTGCTCAGCAGGGAGTCTGCTTGAGATTCTCTCTCTCCTTTTGCCCTCCCCCACTCAAATAAATAAATAAATCTTAAAAAAAAAATAGAACTACCCAATGATCCAGAAATCACACTACTGGATATTTATCCAAAGAATATAGAAAAACTAAGGTGAAGGGATATATGCACCCCTATGTTTATAGCAGCATTCTTTAAAAGAGCCAAATTCTGGAAGCAACCTAAGTATCCATCCCTAGATGAATGGATAAAGATGATGTGAGATATATATCTATATAGAGAGAGATACAGATATCTATATATCTATAATGTCAATATTACTCAGACATAAAAAAGAATGAAATCTTGCCATTCTCAACAACATGGATGCATCTAGAGTATTATGCTCAGCCAAATAAGCCAATCAGAGAAAGACAAATACCTTGTGATTTCACTCATATGTGGAACTTAAGAAACAAAACAAAAGTGGAAAAAAAGGAGAGAAAGACAAACCAAGAAACAGGCTCTGAACTATAGAAAGCAAAGAGATGGTTCTCAGAGGGGAGGTAGGTGGGTGTTGGGTAAATAGGTGAAGGGGATTAAGAGTACATTTAGCTCGACAAGCACTGAGTAATGCATAGAATTGTTGAATCACTATATTGTACCCTTGAAACTAATATAACACTGTACATTAACTATACTGGAATTAAAATTTAAAAATTGTATAAAATAGAGGAAAATTTCCATTGTTCATAAAAGAAAAGAAACTTGGTAGCAGGATGGGGGAATGACCCATTTTTCTGAAGGGCAATTTGGTAATAGGTATCTAAAGCCTTTGATCTAGCAGTCCCACCTCTAAGAATTTATCATAAGGCAATAATAAGGAGTAGATGCAAAGATTCATCAAAGAACATTCACTGCAGCATTATTTATAATTGTGGAAAAACTGGACTCCATCTCAACGTGCCACCCTGAAGGATAAGTGGAACTATGATATATTTTACTAATTAATTTATTCAACACATATTTATGGAATTCCTGTTATGCACTAGGCACAGTGTTAAAGGCGAGGGCATAAAGAGGATTGAAATAGACAAGGTCCCATCCTGGAAAATAGTGAACCGTTAGACCTGGGGCATTGAGAACACTCAGGATACGATAAGTGCTAAAAGGATACAATAAAAAGTAGTATAATTACAAAGTACAATGCTTTATTTGTGGACTTATAATCATAGAAAGTCATTCAAAAAAATAGCTAAAGTGTTCTTATAAGTTAAGCACAAAATAACAGATAAGATTTTTTAAAATAATTACTCCAGGCAGAACCCTGTCAGCAGAACGGCCGGTGCACCCTGGGAGGCAATAATGACACCCAGAGGCTGCCTACTTGGGCAGGTGAGAGCCAGCTCCATCATTATAAACCAAGAAATCCTTGGACCACAGAGCTGGAAGCTGGGAGGTCTGAGTTCCCACTAGGACATCATGAGGTCAAAGACAAGCTTCCATCCATTCATGACCATGAAATGAAGGTGCAGGACTTGGTGCTCCCAAGCTGATTATAGGGTCCCCTGTGGTCCCCTTCAGTCCTAAAGTTATTCCTTTTCTCAGGATTGTATCCCACAAACTGTCATTTTTCTATTTTTTGCCTGTGTTGTGACATGTTTGTGTTTTTTAAACTCTCTGAATGACTGAATTGGGTCACTGCTCCAGAAATCCAATTGTCAGTATGTCACCTGTGGAAATGACTGGAAATACTTGATTGCCCATGCTGAGAACAGTGAAGCTCTGCTATACCCGTATGTCCTCAGGGTTTTCTCCTCCAAGCTGCATGTGTTACTAATAACCAGTAAAACTAATTCTGCCAATCACACACAAACCAGTCAAGACTTTTATAATTATAACCCACATCCTCTTCCTATTAAAAATGTTTACTTATAAAGTTAATTTTCCTTTTTTTAATTTTTAAAAAAGATTTTATTTATTTATTTGACAGAGAGATAGCACAAGTAGGCAGAGCAGCAGGCAGAGGGAGAGGGAGAAGCAGGCTCTCTGCTGAGCAGGGAGCCCGAAGCAGGGCTCAATGCCAGGACCCTGAGATTATGACCTGAGCCAAAGGTGGTCCTTAACCGACTGGGCCACCCAGACACCCCTAAAGTTAATTTTCTACTTAAAGTGGATTTTAAAATTTCTCCTTTTTCGTTTTAGAATTAGCAAGTCAAATGCTATTTCAAAACAAAAGCATATTGTTCCGTTGACACCCACAGAAACACTTACTATTAACTTCCTTTAGGGTAAACTTATTTTAAAACACCCTTTCTGATTGCCACTGTACACTGATTCGACTTTGAATTACTAAAAATCAAACATGGCTCCTTTTTAGGAGATGGACAGCAGCACCTAGGAGTTTAGAGCAATTGAAATATCTGCTAGAAATACCTAATGGGCACTTGTGTGTGTAACATTTCACTTGGTTATTTGCTCTCCAGCCCTTTTGTACAGTATTTCTGGACTTGCTGACCTTTCATGATTTTAACCAATACAATATGTGATTAATTATATTAACTAAATTTTTCTAAAATTAACTAATTTTTCTAACTATATTTAACAAAATTTTTCTACTGCAGTAGCCTGCAGACTTCTGACAGTAGAAACAACTCCCTATGCCTATTAAAATCGCAGATTCCTGGGGGTGCCTGGGTGGCTCAGTTGGTTAAGCCTTTAACTCTTGATCTCAGCTCAGGCCTTGATCTCTTGATCCCAGCATAGAGCCTATTAAAAAAAAAAAAAAAGTCACAGGTTCCTAGACTCAATCCTAGGCTTCCTAAATCAGAATCTAGGGTTGAGGACCTGTGATCTGAATTTTGCACAGCCCTCTCTGGACCCCCCCCACAACACTGGCCAAGTGATTCTTTGTGCACTAAAATTTGAGAATCGCTGAACTTTATTATTTTATAATTAAAATTAGCTACTCTCAAATATTTTATCTGCTCGCTTGCAATCCCATTTTCCTTTTGTCCAATATATCATAATTCCCAGGACTGATCCTTGAAATAGTCTCCACAATTAACCTTTCCTCCTGGAAAATTGGCTATTAAATTCCTGAGTGTGTTTGTGTGTGTCTAGTTTCATCCAGGAAGATCCCATGACAGGATCTCATTTCTCACCACTGTGACTATTTGGAATTTTTTTTTTTTTAACATGCTAAAGTCCTTATGAAGGCAAAGCTAATTTTATTTTATGGTGGGTTCTGGAATTAGAGAGTCTTTTTTCTTTTTTCTTTCCTATCTCTTTCTTTCCTTCCTTCCTTCCTTCCTTCCTTCCTTCCTTCCTTCCTTTCTTTCTTTCTTTTAGCAGAAGAAGGAAAACAACCCTGCCCTTCATTCCCACTCAAATACTTCTCTAACCATACTTGAGCAGCTCTACATCAGGTGAGGTGTGTCCCCCAGCTAATATCAGCCTGCTTAGATCCTGCTCATGAAAAGAAAGTAGAAGAGAGAAAAGACTAAGCACCTAAAGTCAAAGAACAGATTTACACTCTTTTAAAAATCTGATCATTGACATAAAATGTACTGGTCTTGCCTTTCTCACTGCAATCTCTGAATCTCCCCACTCTGAGAGTGAGTTCAGCCGCTAACCCTAGTGGTTAATTTTCTGACCAAATCTATCTTACTGTTAGCCACATATTCAGGTGACTTTTGGCTTCAACAGTGAAGAGCTATTACCTCACAGTTTCTGTGGTTCAGGAATCCAGAACAGCTGAGCTGGGTGCTCGGGCTCCACGGGTCTCATGAGGTGGCAGTCAAGATGTCCACCAGAGCCATCATCTTCTGAGGGCTTGGCACCACTGAAGGATCTGCTTCCAAAGCTGTTCCTTCACGTTCACCACAGGTTAGTGCTGGTTGTTGGCAGGAGGCCTTAGTTCCTTCCCATGTGGACCTCTACACATGACTGCTTGAGCATCCTCAGGCTGTGGCAATTGGCTTCTTCCTAAAGGAGGGATACACGGGAACAAGACAGACGCCACAGTGACTTTTAACAACCTTGCCTCTGGGGTGCCTGGGGGGCTCAGTGGGTTAAACCTCTGCCTTCAGGGGCACCTGGGTGGCTCAGTGGGTTATAGCCTCTGCCTTCGGCTCAGGTCATGATCCCAGGGTCCTGGGATCGAGCCCCACATCGGGCTCTCCGCTCTGTGGGAAGCCTGCTTCCTCCTCTCTCTCTGTCTGCCTCTCTGCCTACTCGTGATCTCTGTCTGTCAAATAAATAAATAAAAATCTTAAAAAAAAAAAAAAAACAAAACAAAACCAAAAAACCTCTGCCCTCAGTTCAGGTCATGATATCAGGGTTCTGGGATCGAGCCCCACATTGGGCTCTCTGCTCAGCAGGGAGCCTGCTTTCCTTCCTCTCTCTCTGCCTGCCTCTCTGCCTACTTGTGATCTCTGTCAAATAACTAAATAAAATCTTAAAAAAAAAAAAAAAAAAAAGAACCTTGCCTCTGAAGGCAGACTTCATCATTCCTGCAACTTCCTATTCAGTGTGGGAAGGGTATGAAGGCCAGAAATAAAAGAGTCAGAAGGGAAAGTCTCCTTTGTTGTGTGGGGTTAGCTCTGAGACAGGCTAGAAGGTAGAAGTCCCATTTAGAGAGGCACCAAGGGACCCTCAGGGAAATGGAGTAGCTTTTGGAGGTTTTCTTGGACTCTTACTGTCCCTTTCTGGGTCTGAAGTCATTTATGGTGGTTTTTTTTTTTTTTTTAAAGATTTTATTTATTTATTTGACAGAGAGAGAGATCACAAGTAGATGGAGAGGCAGGCAGAGAGAGAGAGAGAGAGGGAAGCAGGCTCCCTGCTGAGCAGAGAGCCTGATGCGGGACTCGATCCCAGGACCCTGAGATCATGACCTGAGCCGAAGGCAGCGGCTTAACCCACTGAGCCACCCAGGCGCCCCCATTTATGGTGGTTTTTAAAACCTTTCACCAATAATCACACTAGAAAAATGGTTAGGGATATTAAAAATTGTTTTTTTCCTTTGTGGCAAAAGACTGATGATGAAGGAGGAAAATAAAATTTTTGAATTCTCCAAAGAAACGTGGATTACATGTAAAAATGCAATATGCTATATCTGAGTTTGGATTAATAATCTCCTAGGCTTGCCTAAATGTTTTGAGGTCCAAGATGGACTGGTTGTGAGACTAATTTTTCCAAAGACTTTAGGAATTAGAGGCACAAGAAATAGGGATTATCTTATTGGAAAAATATTTTGAAATGGATCAGAACTGTATTCTAAGTCTTCCTCAACCTGAGCATCTAGACTTTTTCTTCGTTTAGAAGATTTTATTTGTTTATTTGAGAGAGAGAGAGAAAGGACGAGTGGTGGAGAGGGGCAGAAGGAGAGGCAGACTCCCTGCTGAGCAGGGTTCCTGACACAGGACTTGATCCCAGGACTCTGGGATCACAGCCTGAGCCGAAGGCAGATGCTTAACCAAATGAGCCACCCAGGCACCCTGGCATCTAGGCCTTTAATTTAATTTATTTACTTTTGCTAAGAAAGAACACAGGAGGAAAGGAAAGCTGGGACCAGCACTCTGGAGACTAGAGACCAACTCTGACATGGCCTCTGACACTATATATGACACCCTGAGCCTCACTCTTCCTCAGGAATACATGGGTTGATTATGATTTTCTTCTTTTATATCAAATAAGAGTAATAATATCACAAGGTCCCATTATTCCTGAACAGCTTATCTAAATACTTAAGAATGGGCCTGTTTAAGGCTGTGGAAGTAATCAGCAGATAAAGAGAAGGAGGTAGTGGGGAGGAAAGTAAGAGAAGATTCTAGAAACATTTCAGCCACCAGCTGTAAGTAAGCAGTTAACGCTGGGAGGTGAGAATATGGAAAGAGTCAAGGAAGGAATCTTTCCTTTCTGCAGCATGGTGATAACCACACACCAAGAGGGGACAATCAGAAGAATGGGGTCCAAAGCTATTACAACTTCCTTTGGAAGCCTGTATTTCTTCATCCATGTCTGTGGTTCCTGTAAGGTTTGTCACATGCTTTTACTAAAAGTTGGTCAGTCAAGTATCCAGTGTAGTTAATTTTCTTCCCATTGGAGAAGTCAATAACAGTTTAGGGGTATTAAGCAAAGCTCAGGCTTTTGTATGCAATCATTTTTAGTTCAGTCCATTCCTAGGACAGATTTCTGACATACAAAAATTATGTTTCATTGATAGCTACTTATCTGATACCTTTGTGGTACAGTCAATCCTGTTAGCCATTTCTCTGCATGAGTCCATGGCCCCAAGTGAGGCTGAGGTGGGAGATATGAGACCCCCCAGCCAGCCTCAGGTCTGAGTGCCCCTTGTTGAGCCTAAATTCAGAGAGTGTTTTGTTACACCCAGCTCTCTAAAGGTAAGCTAATTTTTTTTTATAAACATATAATATATTTTTATCCTCAGGGGTACAGGTCTGTGAATCGCCAGGTTTACACACTTCACAGCACTCACCATAGCACATACCCTCCACAATGTCCATAACCCCACCTCCCCCAACCCCCCTCCCCCCATCAACCCTCAGTTTGTTTTGTGAGATTAAGAGTCACTTATGATTTGTCTCCCTCCTAATCCCATCTTGTTTCATTTACTCTTCTCCTACCCCCTTAACCCCCCCATGTTGCATCTCCTCTCCCTGATATGAG